>NC_041385.1:451388336-451417857 GCF_002162155.2 Triticum dicoccoides
GGGCCAGTGCTCCTCCGAGTGTTGGTCCAACCTGAGCGATGTCCGGCGCCCCCTGGGCAACCAGGGTCTATGCCAACCCAACGTCTGGCTCATCTGGTGTGCCCTGAGAACGAGATATTTGGAGCTCCTCTCTGGATTTGTCGGCACATCGGGCGGCTTTGCTGGTCTTGTTTTACCATTGTCGAAATTTCTTGTAAACCGGGATTCCGAGTCTGATCGGGTCTTCCTGGGAGAAGGTATATCCTTCGTTGATCGCGAGAGCTTATCATGGGCTAAGTTGGGACACCCCTGCAGGGTATAATCTTTCGAAAGCCGTGCCTGCGGTTATAGGCAGATGGGAATTTGTTAATGTCCGGTTGTAGATAACTTGACACCAGATCCGAATTAAAACGCATCAACCGTGTGTGTAGCCGTGATGGTCTCTTTTCGGCGGAGTCCGGGAAGTGAACACGGTCTTTGGGTTATGTTTGACGTAAGTAGGAGTTCAGGATCACTTCTTGATCATTGCTAGTTTCACGACCGTTCCTTTGCTTCTCTTCTCGCTCTTATTTGCGTATGTTAGCCACCATATATGCTTAGTCACTGCTGCAACCTCACCACTTTACCCCTTCCTTTCCCATTAAGCTTTGCTAGTCTTGATACCCATGGTAATGGGATTGCTGAGTCCTTGTGGCTCATAGATTACTACAACAATAGTTGCAGGTGCAGGTTATGCGATGATCATGACGCGAGAGCGATGCTTGCTTGTGTTGAGTTCTTCTGCTTCTTCGATCAGGAGATAGGTTCCAGGTCGGCAGCCTGGGCTAGCAGGGTGGATGTCATTTGAGTTTCTGTTTGTGTTTCATCCGTAGTCGGATGTTGCTCTTATGTATTGTGATGTTGTATTCATGTGGCATTCTATGCCTCTTGTATGTATCCCCATATATTATGTAATGTTGATGTAATGATATCCACCTTGCAAAAGCGTTTCAATATGCGGTTCTATCCTTGGTGGGACCTTCGAGTCTCTTTAAGATAGTATCGCATATTGGGCGTGACAAGTTGGTATCAGAGCCTTGACCGACCATAGGAGCCCCTTGTTTGTTGGCCGTTGTTGAGTCTAGAAAAAAAATTATTTTGAGTCTTTGGATTATTTATATCGGAGAGTAGTATTCTTTTTACTCCTCAGCCCCCTTCGTCGCTCTGGTGAGGACTCCTGACGTAGATGTTTTGTCTTTCCTCTCCTCAAATTTCACTAAAAAATTTTAGGATCTCACGGGTATCTCGGAATCGCCCCAATAGTCTTGTGACGAGAACATTGTTCTTGGTGCCTCCTGACATTTAGGGGTTGTGGCAGTGTCCCGGGGAGTTGAGCTCCGAGGTGTTGTCGTCACAATTTTATCGTTGCAGTTCTGGAATACCTGAGTTTTGCCGACATCGAAAATGTCTTTTATGCAGTTGTTGGTGAGATAACCTCGACGCCACCCAGTACTGGGGAGTTCGGGAGTATTGCCATAACTTGTATAAAGGATGCTTTTCGAAGGTTGAGGTACACGATTTCCGGAGTTTTCTTGGTTATGTGTTGACGGATGGATACAGCTTGGATGTAGGTATTGTTAGTTTGGGTGAGATATATTGCTTCCCCTGTATCCCCAACACCAGATTGCATAACCAGAAAGTTTCGGGAGTTTTATAGGTGGGAATTCAAGTAGCTCCTAGAATATCTTTCCGACAAATGCATGATATGGGATTTGGTAAATCTCTATCATATGTTTGTTCCAGCTTATTGTGCAAGCCAAATCCTTTATTTTTTTTTATTTGTGGTATCCGAGTTGCTTCATTGTCAAGTGTTGATTCCATATCTTTCAAGCGGTGTTCTCATATTGCTATGTGAATACTAATCCTTCTTGATCATCGAGGTCGTCATCTTAATTCTTTTCCAACCGGCGTGCTTCTCTTCAAGTGGATCCGATCATTTCAACATCCGCAAGATCAATTCTAAGTTTTCTCAAGGGTGTTTATTTCATCTGTCCCAAGTTGCCTTTGTTTTCCCGCCCTCCCACCCTTTTTCTTAAAGGACTCAGATTTCTTAATCATGTATCCTTTTATTTGTGGGAAGTTTCTCCATTCTTTTCCCGTCAATGTTCTTATCCGGTGATTTCCCATGAAGATGCTCAACTATTTCAAGTTCATCATTCTTCGTTGTTGTTTCTTCTCCGGTGGATCCAATTCAAGCTTTCAGTGTTGATCATATTCCTTTACTCGTGTCAAATGCTTTATCATGCCGGAGCCATTCCAAATTCTTTTCAGAGTTTGACGTAAGACTGAATTTCATCAGTCAGATGCCATCTCCAAGATCACTTTCAAATTCTTTTCATCTTTCGTTCAACCCTTCCTCTTTTTCATCCTCCCGGAGTATCTCAGTAATTTTGGTGGTGTTTATCGTCGTCATTCTTGGATTTTGAAGACCGAAGAAGAGTTCCTCTTAAATCCTTACCCGTTCTTCCAAAGAGGCGTAGTTCAAGCTTGATGCCATCCTCTCATAATTGTTTTCGATTGTGAGAATTCTTTTCTTACCATCCGGAGCATTTCATGAGTTGTTTCCATTTCTTTCCTCCGAAGGCCATGATGTCATAATTTTTCATTCTCAACGTGTAGCTATCATTCTCCAAATCTTACCGGTGCATCGTTCAAATACCCTCTAATCAGTTCATGATCTCTTCGTTCTCATGTATTTAAATCCCCTCAAGTATCTTCATTCGTTATCAAATTCTTCCCGGTGAATTGTGCCTTTGCTATGTTCATTTTCAATTCTTACAGTGGTTCGTTCAAGATTTCTCTTCATTCGTCATCGTATCAATTCATTCATTCATTCGTTGTTTCCAAATCCCACCGGTGGTTCCATCAATACCTTCTCAAGTTTGCGCTATTTCTCTCTTCAATCTTTTCAAGAAGAATAAGTAGTATGCCAAATCCATTGCTTGTCATCAATTTAATTGGTGAAGGATGAGCATAATGTAGTTCTTATTCTTGTTTCATTGAGTAAATTCAATTCCTTATTCCGGAGTTGTTCATGATATCATTTCTCGGTTCTAAGTTGTTCATCTTTTCTTTTCCGGAGTTCCAAGTTCTTTCCGCTTTATCTCGTCACAAAGCTCCATCTAAATCATCGCAAGGCTTCACCCTGTGTTTTCAACTTCTCTTTCTTTTCATCATCCTTCTATTACTGGAGTTCTTCATGGAGGCTCTACATGGTGGTTCATCAAGGATTCTTTTCATTCTTCAATTGTTCTTCAAGATTTCTCTCGAAGTTAAGATCAACCAAGCTATACTCTAAAATAAACATGGTGTTCAACACATGTTTTGTTTTGGGGAGTTCAAGTATTCTTCTTCTTGCATTTCGAAGTGCAATTCTTTCTACCTTATCTTTTGAGGTGGTGTTATGTCACTCTTGACAATTTTCATTCGTGTTTCGCGATTAACAAGTTGTCAAGAATGAGATATTGTGAAACCATCATTTTATCTTTGATCATGAATTGTTTCAACCCATATTAATCTCTTTGTTGGAGTTATCTTGGCATAGATTTCACCTAAAGCCTTCCCTAAGGAATGTTGCTATTTGTGGTGCTTATCAATGATCCGAGTTTTCTCCTATCCTCTCGGCGAAAGAAGTTTGCATCTCTTCTTTGATCTCAAACAAGCAATTGTTTTTCGTTAGTGGCAGAATTTCACCTCAAGTGTTGAGATGTTTCAATAAGCCCACTACAAGCTTATTCTTTTTGTTGTTGGTTTTCCAACAACTTTGTTCTAACCTTCTTGCAAGGATGCTTTCCAAATTCAATTGTGGTAGGAGTTGTCATTTCCTTCTTCGTTCCCTTTATCATACCGATCTAGCTTCTATTCTTTCATTTCGGAGGCATTGTGATGTTGCTCTCTTCACCCATCATCTCGTTTTGTCAAGATCATGTTATTTTCATGCTTATCCATCTAACTGAAGTGTTGTGTCATCTCTTCAAGTTCTTTTCATCCTATCAAGTCTTGCATCTCTTTTCAACCGTAGTGCTGTCCGATTTTGATCTTCCTTGTTCCTTGTTTATCTCGTTTCAACCAGAGTGGTTCCAATTCTTTCTTGTCCATTGTACTCATCATTCATAACTTTTCAACCCCTCAAGGTTCTTTGGTTCACTCATTGGTCGTAGAAGCAACTTTGTTTTACCTCTCCTCTTCCTTTTCCGCTTCCCTCCGGTGCCATCCTAGATCTCGGGACGAGATCCTCTCGTAGTGGTGGAGTGTTGTAACGCCCCGAGACCGACGCTCCAGAAGACTTCCATACATTTCGTGTTCGCTGTGTGTTTTATTTTTTGTTTGTCACATTCATCATGGCATCATGAGCATTGCATCGCATGTTTTCTTAAAAACTTGCACCCGTGGATGGTTGCCGCTTCTTCCTCGTCTCTGTTGACCTTTCTCAAGACCGACCATTCGTTTGTTATCCGGCCATTTGAACCTCTCTGCACAGTGCACCGACCCCCTCGCGCGCGTCCGAAACTTGCCCGAACCCGAACCGGTCTGTCGTTACCGATGGATCCGGATCATCCCCTAACGTCTATAAAACATCTCCGTTTTTGTTTTTGGACTCCCTAGCATATTTATTCTCGTTCGTCCGATTTTGATCGGAGGGACTAGGTAGCCCTAAGCTAATTCTTCCTATATATAGACCCCTAACCCTAAAATTGAGGAGCCTTGTCCCATCCTTCCGTGTCTGCCGCTGCCACTGTTTTCTCGGGATCTCCTCCCGATCCATCCAGTCGATCCCCACCTCCTCGATTTGCAAACCCAGCCAACCACAGAGCACTCCCACCTCGAGCTCCTGCAAGATCACCACACAGCCTCGCGCCTGAGCACCTCGGTCCCCTGCCTTGCCACGTCCGCCTCCCGCTCCGACCTCGTCCATCAGCAGCTCCAGCCACCGAAGATGAGCTCAGTGTCGTCCCTTCCCTTCCTTCTCCTGCCTTTTTCCCTCCTCTCTGTATCTCATATCTCTCTCCTATTCTCTCTGTACCAGGATGCATCCGCCAAGACGCCTCCCCTGCCCTGCTCCCTCTTCTTCGTCGTGAAGATGCTCGAGGTCCCGAGCAGGAGCGCTCGGCCTCGTCCCCTCGCGCCGTCGTAGGCGATGACCTCCTTCGGCCGTGTCTGCCCCATCCCCGTCGACGGCCCGCTGTCTACAGGCCATCCCCGTCCTCTGCATCGCCATGGACACCCAGCTGGAGCTCCACGCCCCGCCTTCTTCACTTGGAGCGTCGTCACCTCCTCCGGCGCCCCAAGTCCCCGTCGCCGCAAGCCGTCCGGCCTCGGATCCGCCAAGATCCGGCAGCCCACGTCGAGCATCTCCTCTTCCCGGCCGTATCCTCGTCGTCCGCGCCCCCGCCCGCTGCCATCTTCTTCCCGGAGATCCACCATCGCCGCTCCAAGCCGCCGCTGCATCCCCTGTTTCGAGCGACAGAGCACAACGGGTCATGCCCGCGTTGACCAGTCGCCTCGCTCATCCAGCGCCTCGTCCCGCTCCTCGCTCGTCAACCGCGACCACGCCTGGGCCGCATCTCGCGCAAGGCCCAGACGCGCCCCTTCAGCCATCCAGCCCAGCAGATCCGGGCCTAAAGCCCACGGGTGAGCAGCCCAGCCCCTCCACTCTGTTCAGCCCAGCATGCACCAAATGCAGGCCGTTGTGTTTTTTTCCCCTGCTGTGATTTTAGACATTATCCAAAGTATTACAGATTTGCAGAAAAACCCCTAGACTCCATGCATATAATAACTCATGAACCATGCATCTTTTGTAAATAATTTATATATGTAAAATGCTTAGAATTTTGTGTAGATTAATAATATGCCATTTTCATCCCATGTTAAAATGCTTAAAATGCAGTTTGTTTAATTTTGCTTAGATAATATGTTAAAACGATTTATTTCATAACTAAATAACCGTAGCTCGGTTTTAAATGTTCTTTATATGTAAATGGTGTGGAAAAATGCCTAGTTTAACATGGTGCACTTTGTTTTCCTGTTTAACAACTCTAAAATTATGTAATAGGCAGAATTGTACCAAAACTAGAATATGCACATGGGGATTTTCCGGAATTGTTGTTTCGTGGTTCCGGCCTCATTTAAACTTGCTTAGATAGGTAGTTTTATTATGCCTCACCTCTTGCCATGTTTAACAACATTTAATTTTGTTTGGTAGCTTAAACGAGAGAGAACTAAATAAGTCATGTGGTGTTTCGTCAATATGCAACTCGTTGCATATTGAGCTCCACTTAATTTGTAGTATTGTTTGTTGCACTTTGCCATGTCATGCCTTTTTAAACCAGACATGCATCATAATTGTTTGTGCATCATGCCATGTTTATGCTTGTGCATTTACCATGTTGTATGCTTCTTTCCGGTTTGCTTCTCTCATTAGCTTTGGTTTCGTTCCGGAGTTGTGAGGATTCGTTCGACTTCATCCATTCGTCTTCTTCATGGAATCGTTCTTCTTCCTTGCGGGATTTCAGGCAAGATGACCGCTACCCTGGATCTCACTACTATCATTGCTATGCTAGTTGCTTCGTTCCATCGCTTTGCTGTGCTACCTATCACCTGTTTATCAAGCCTCCCATATTGCCATGAACCTCTAACCTTTGATACCTTTCCTATGCAAACCGTTGTTTGGCTATGTTACCGCTTTTCTCAACCCCTCTTATAGCGTTGTTAGTTGCAGGTGAAGTTGAAGATTGCTCCATGGTGGACAGGATTATGTTGGGATATCGCAATATATCTTATTTAATTAATGCATCTATATACTTGGTAAAGGGTGGAAGACTCGGCCTTATGCCTGGTGTTTTGTTCCACTCTTGCCGCCCTAGTTTCCGTCATACCGGTGTTATGTTCCCGGATTTTACGTTCCTTACGCAGTTGGGTGATTTATGGGACCCCCTTGACAGTTCGCTTTGAATAAAACTCCTCCAGCAAGGCCCAACCTTGGTTTTACCATTTGCCTCACCTAGCCCTTTTTCCCTTGGGTTTCCGGAGCCCGAGGGTCATCTTTATTTTACCCCCCCCCCCCGGGCCAGTGCTCCTCCGAGTGTTGGTCCAACCTGAGCGATGTCCGGCGCCCCCTGGGCAACCAGGGTCTATGCCAACCCAACGTCTGGCTCATCTGGTGTGCCCTGAGAACGAGATATTTGTAGCTCCTATCTGGATTTGTCGGCACATCGGGCGGCTTTGCTGGTCTTGTTTTACCATTGTCGAAATTTCTTGTAAACCGGGATTCCGAGTCTGATCGGGTCTTCCTGGGAGAAGGTATATCCTTCGTTGATCGCGAGAGCTTATCATGGGCTAAGTTGGGACACCCCTGCAGGGTATAATCTTTCGAAAGCCGTGCCTGCGGTTATAGGCAGATGGGAATTTGTTAATGTCCGGTTGTAGATAACTTGACACCAGATCCGAATTAAAACGCATCAACCGTGTGTGTAGCCGTGATGGTCTCTTTTCGGCGGAGTCCGGGAAGTGAACACGGTCTTTGGGTTATGTTTGACGTAAGTAGGAGTTCAGGATCACTTCTTGATCATTGCTAGTTTCACGACCGTTCCTTTGCTTCTCTTCTCGCTCTTATTTGCGTATGTTAGCCACCATATATGCTTAGTCGCTGCTGCAACCTCACCACTTTACCCCTTCCTTTCCCATTAAGCTTTGCTAGTCTTGATACCCATGGTAATGGGATTGCTCAGTCCTTGTAGCTCACAGATTACTACAACAACAGTTGCAGGTGCAGGTTATGCGATGATCATGACGCGAGAGCGATGCTTGCTTGCGTTGAGTTCTTCTTCTGCTTCTTTGATCAGGGGATAGGTTCCAGGTCGGCAGCCTGGGCTAGCAGGGTGGATGTCGTTTGAGTTTCTGTTTGTGTTTCATCCGTAGTCGGATGTTACTCTTATGTATTGTGATGTTGTATTCATGTGGCATTCTATGCCTCTTGTATGTATCCCCATATATTATGTAATGTTGATGTAATGATATCCACCTTGCAAAAGTGTTTCAATATGCGGTTCTATCCTTGGTGGGACCTTCGAGTGTCTTTAGGATAGTATCGCATATTGGGCGTGACACCTTGCTGACAATAAAGGAGCCTTCCCAAGGTGCCGACAGCTTGTGTTGGCCGGCTGTCCGCTGGATCAGTCGGAGCACAAGGTCGCCCTCTTGGAAAGATCTTGGCTTGACCTTCCTGTTGTAGTATCGGTGCAGGCTCTGCTGGTAGATGTCGGACCGACTGAGTGCCAATAGCCGGCCCTCTTCCAGCAGATCGACGCCGTCTTGACGTGCTTCTTTTGCTTCCTCCTCGGTGTACATGGTGACTCGCGGGGAGTCAAATTCTATGTCCGTCGGGATGACGGCTTCAGCACCGTAGACGAGGAAGAAAGGCGTGAAGCCGGTTGACTTGTT
The DNA here is from genome assembly GCF_002162155.2 of Triticum dicoccoides. NCBI lineage: Eukaryota > Viridiplantae > Streptophyta > Magnoliopsida > Poales > Poaceae > Triticum > Triticum dicoccoides. The sequence continues at coordinate 451,396,794 of NC_041385.1, forward strand.
TGGAGTCGTGCGCAGACTCCAGAGGACGGCTGGCAGCTCCTCAAGCCAACAGCCGGCCGAACGCTCCAGTGGTTCAACCAGGCGGGGCTTGATGCCAGATAGGATGGGGCCGTTTGTTCGCTCTACCTGGTCGTTTGACTGCGGATGGGAGACAGACGCTAAGTCCAGTCGGATGCCCTGCATTGCGCAGAAACGGGCCAAGGCTCCTTTGGCAAAATTTGTGCCATTGTTGGTGATGATGCTATATGGTATGCCATACCGAGTCGTAATGTCGGCGATGAAGGTTACTGCAGTCGGACCATTCAATTTCTTGATGGGTTTTGCTTCTATCCACTTGGTGAACTTGTCCACTGTGACAAGTAGGTGAGTTAGGCCGCCTCGTGCCGTCTTGAATGGTCCCACCATGTCCAGGCCCCAAACCGCAAAGGGCCAGGCGATGGGAATGGTCTTGAGCGCCAAAGCTGGTTGGAGCGGCTTGGAACAGAACATCTGGCACTCTTTGCAGTTTTGGACTAATTCCTTGGCCTCTTCCAGGGCAGTCGGCCAGAAGAAGCCGTGTCGGAAGGCTTTGGCGACGAGTGCCCTTGAAGCCGCATGATGGCCACACTCGCCTTCATGGATGTCTCTGAGAATTGCTTGGCCTTGTTCTGCCTCGACACAGCGTTGGTAGACACCAGTGACACTGCGCCTGACCAGCTCTCTGTTGACTATGGTATAGGCTGCCGCTCGGCGTTGCACTTGCCGAGCTAGGATTTCATCAGCTGGCAGCTCTCTGTTTACTAGGAACTTGAGGATGGGCTGGGCCCATGAGGGTGTTGCTATTTCTTTGATTGCCACTATTGCAACTTGGACAAGGGTGGCTGGGCTGGGAGGCGGCGGGCTGGGATCCGTGACCGCTTGCTGGGTCGATGAAGTCCCCAGGCCGACTGGAGCAGTCCCCAGGCCGAGTTCTGAAGTCTTCGGGCTGACTGTCGCAGTCCCCGGGCCGACTGTGACTGCGGTACTTTTGGAGCCGTCTGTAAGGATTTTTGTGCCATCTGTTGGTGCTCTTGAGTCGGATCTGACTTCTTCGGGGGGAGCTGGCACAAAAATGGAGTCTGATTCTGGCGAAGGTTTGATAGACGGCTTGAGGAGGCGCTGAAGGGTGACGCCATATGGTATTGCTTGACGGGTGGAGCCGACTCGTGCCAGGGCATCCGCTTGGTCATTGTCATTTCTTGGAATGTGAAGGAATTCACACCCCTCGAAATATCCGCTGAGTTGCTGCACCAGGAAGCGGTAGCTCGCCATGTTTGCATCTTTGGCGTCCCAGTCTCCAGATGACTGTCGGACCACCAAATCGGAGTCGCTGTAGCACAGGATCCGGCGGATGCCGAGTTCTTTGGCAAGCCGGAGCCCGTGAACGAGCGCCTCGTATTCGGCAACGTTGTTGGAGGCGGCGAAGTGGATCTGCAGTGCGTACTTAAGCTTGTCGCCTTTGGGGGAGGTGAGGACGACGCCGGCTCCCGGGCCGGTGCGCATCTTGGAGCCATCGAAATGCATTCACCAATGGGTGGAGTCAGGTGCTGGCGGCAGGTACTGGGTCTCGGCCCAGTCGATAAGGAAGTCGGCCAGTGCTTGTGACTTGATGGCGGTGCGGGGATGGTAGTAGATGGTGTAGGGAGCCAGATCTATGGCCCACTTGGCTACTCGGCCTGAAGCATCACGGCTTCTGATGATCTCGGCCAGTGGAGCGGTGCAAACCACAGTGATTGGATGTTCTTGAAAGTAAGGCTTCAACTTCTTGGCGGCGAAATGCACGCCGTAGCACATCTTCTGGTAGTGGGGGTAGTTCTGCTTGGAGGTCGACAGTACCTCGCTCAGGTAATATACCGGTCTCTGGACAGGGAGCGACTTGCCTTCCTCCTTGCGTTCGACTACGATAACTGTGCTGACTACCCGGCTGGTGGCGGCAATGTACAGGAGCATAGGCTCTTTGGGAGTCGGAGCCGCCAGCACAGGGGGAGTAGTCAACATCTTCTTCAACTCGAGAAATGCTTCATCCGCCTTGTGGTTCCACTCAAAAAAGGTGGTCTTCTTCATCAGTTGGTACAAAGGGAGAGTCTTCTCGCCCAGCCGACTGATGAATCGGCTGATGGACGCCAAGCACCCGGTGAACTTCTGCACATCTAACAGTCGGCGGGGGACTGCCATCCTCTCGATGGCTTTGATCTTTACAAGGTTGCACTCTATGCCGCGTTCAGAGACCAGGAAGCCAAGGAGCTGGCCGGCTGGTACTCCGAAGACGCACTTCTCTGGATTAAGCTTGATCTGGAATCGGCGCAGATTCTCAAAGGTTTCTTGGAGATCTTCCAACAATGTTCCCCGCTTTTCCGTCTTCACCACCACATCATCCACGTAGACGTGGGCATTTCTGCCGAGTTGCTTGAGGAGACACTTCTGCATGCAATGCTGAAAGGTGGCGCTGGCATTCCTCAAGACGAACGTTATAGTCAGGTAGCAGAAGGCTCCAAACGGCATGATGAAGGCAGTCTTCAGTCTGTCTGCCGGGTTCAGCTTGATCTGGTGATATCCTGAATATGCATCTAAGAATCTCAACAGCTTGCATCCGGCTGTGGAGTCTATCACCTGGTCAATTCTTGGTAGAGCAAATGGATCTTTGGGGCAAGCTTTGTTGAGGCTTGTGTAGTCGATACACATCCGCCACTGCTTGTTCTTCTTCAACACTAGGACCGGGTTCGCCAGCCATTCTGGAAAGAACACCTCCATAATGAAGCCGGCCGCTAGGAGTCGGGCTATCTCTTCTCCAACAACTCTTCTTTTCTCTTCTGACAGGCGGCGCAAGGGCTGCCTGACGGGCTTCACATCAGATCGAACATGTAACTTGTGCTCGGAGAATTCCGTCGGTACACCTGGCATGTCTTTAGGGGACCATGCAAAGATGTCTCGATTCTCACGGAGGAAATCGACGAGCTCGCCTTCCTATTTGCTGTCTAGGTTTGCACCTATGACAGCGTGCCTCTCCGGGTGCTCCGAGTCAAAAGGTATCCTCTTTGTTTCTTTAGCCGGCTTGAACGAACCCTCAGCTTCCGACTCCTTGGGGTCGGGCGACATCTCTGGCTGCTTGCCGGCCATCGCCACAACCCGATCAAGGAGCCGCCTCTCTGCTGCGATCACCAGGGACTTGGCCAGCCGACTACTCTCGGCCGCGCAAGCGGACGACTTCCTGTAGTCGCCGGCCACGGTCAGAATACCCTTTGAACTTGGCATCTTCATCTTGAGGTAAGCGTAGTGGGGGACCGCCATGAACTTGGCCAAAGCAGGTCGGCCAAGCAATGCTTGGTATGGGCTTTCAAGGTCCACCACTTCAAACCAAATTGGCTCTCGGCGAAAATGATCTTTGTCTCTGAAGAGGACATCTATCTGAGTCTTGCCGATTGGGGAGCAAGAAAGGCCAGGTACAATGCCGTGGAAAACAGTTCGGCTGCTTTGAAGCTGCTTCTGCTTGATTCCTAGTTTCTCCATGGTATCCTTGTACAGGATGTTGATGCTGCTGCCTCCGTCTATCAACACTCGCGAGAAGCGAGTGGTCCGCCTATCAGTGGCCAAGGTAGCACTCAGAACCAAGGTGTAGGAGCCCGGATTCGGCATCACCTCTGGGTGATCAGCTCTGCTCCAACTGATAGGCTTCTCGGACCAATGCATAAACTCCGGAGTATCTGATGCTACTGCATTTACTTCTTGCTGCTGCAACCGTCTGCTGCGTCGATCATCAGCCATACTAGTGAACACTACATAAGCTCCATGTTCTTCGGGGTATTCATCTTGTACGGCGCCGACTGGCCTGGCCGCCGGCTGCTGGGGCGGCTGTGGAGGCGGCGGGCCAGCAGACGGAGGAGGAAGGAGGCCGTCTCCCTTGGCGATTCTGGTGAGCCAGTGGCATTTCCGGGTGGTATGGTTTGACGGCTTCGCGCCGCTGTGGAACTTGCAGGGACCATCCAAAGTCTGCTCGTAAGAGAAGGCCGGCAACCAGTTGGACTTGCCGCCTTTCTGTCGCTTCACCGGAGCCTGCCCCTCAGGCTGTTGGTCTTCGACTGTCGCAACCTGCCGACTGCTGGAAGTCGGCTGCGGGGCCTTGCGCTTGTGATCATTCTGCTGCTGTCGTCGACTGGTATCTCCAGCCAGAGTTCTGGGAGCTTGAGGGGCCACTTTGCCAGTCGCACTAACTTGAATCTCTGTCTTCATGGAGGAGTCGGCTGTAGCATACTTGTCTGGTATGACCAGCAACTCGTCGAGGGTCTCTGGCTCGTCGCAGAGGAGCCTGTGCTTGAGGAGGGTGCCTTCTCTGCACCCGGCGGTGAAGTACTCGATAGCCTGCACCTCGTGCACGCCCTCACAGGAGTTCCGAAGCTCGCCCCATCGCGTGAGGTAGTTGCGAGTCGACTCGTCTTGGCCTTGCACGCACAAGGAGAGCTGCCGCGGCTTGGAGGGTCGCTTGTACGTGCTTGGGAAGTTGCGGATGAAAGCCTCGGTGAAGTCGACCCAACTGTTGATGCTGCGGGGCTTCAAACTGTTCAACCATGTCTAGGCCGTGCCCTGGAGCATGAGCGAAACGTACTTCACGGCAACACGCTTGTTGCCGTTTGCTATGTTGACGGCTGTGGAATAGTCAACTAGCCAATCTTCCGGCTTCACGGAGCCGGTGTACTTGGGCGTGTCTCGGGGGAGCGTGAACCCTTTGGGAAAGGGCTCGTCTCGAATGCGGGGCCTGAAGCAGGGCGGGCCCAGCTCATCTTCTTCTTCCAGCGCCAGGGATCGGTGGAGTCGGTCGATCCGGAGGCGGGCGTCGTTCTCTCCGACTCCCTCTCGTCGGCCGAGGCGGTCGCCGAGAGTCGGATGCTCAACGGGCAGCGGGGAAACTCGTTTTTCTCTTCGTGGTGGGGGAGGCAGGTAGTTGCCCTGCCGTTCCACTGCTCTTGGGCGGCCGTCGGGGTCGCGCTTTATTGTGATGCGAGTCCGACTGTGGCTGACAGCCGGATCCTTCTCTCTTCTTCCGCGGACTCCGTCAGTCGGCGTCCGAGACGTCGCGCCTTGATCTCGGCGGGGAGGTAGGTCGTTATTTTGGCGTTGCGGCGCCTCCGTGTGGCAGCCGGCTTCGTTCTGTGCGGCAGCCGCTTTGAGGAGTCGCTGGACTCGCTCGGTCATCAAGCGGCGATCTTCGCCTTCGAAGTTGTCTAGTTCGTCTGCTGCCGCCTGGGCGGCGCGGATGTTCTCCGCAGGCGTGGCATATACGGGGCGATCGGCCCCGAATAGGTTGGCGATGGCCGCGCCGCGTTGTCGGACCGTGCCTAGGCGGCTAGGCCTAGTCGGCGCTGGCGAGCCGCCCATAGCGTGATCCATCTCACGTTGGTAGGCCTCCGACAAGCGTCTCATGCTCGCCAGCTTCTTCGCGCCTTCGACGAGCTGAAGGCGGCGTGCCTCCAGCGTCTCGGCGTCAGCGTCCTCCAGAATGGGTGCCGTCAGGTCTTGCAGAGCCGCGAGGAGCGGGTCATGAGCTCCTTCACCGGAGTGCTCGCCATGACTAATGACGAGCACTTCCATGATGGCGCTTCCGCCGCTCCCTTCGCGAGGGAGTGGCTTGTCGTAGATCACCATGTTGGAGGGGAACGTGTCGAGCGACACGCCGTCGGAGTCGACCAGCATCGGGTCGGTGGAGCCTACAGACTCCAAGTCCACGGCAGGCTCGCCGGCGACGTGGAGATGGTCGAGGAGGCCCGCCAGGAGGCTTTCGGGGCCGCCCGTGCCCGCATCGGATGCAGGCTCGTCGGAGATGCTAACCTCGCCGAGAAGGTCAGCGAGGCAGCTCGCCACGCAAGCGTTGTCGACGCTTTGCAGCGCGTCAGGGCAAGCGCCATCGGGCGTGCCGGGCTGGCTACGCTCGCGGGGAAGAAAAAGGGTTCCCGTCCAAAGCAAGTCTCCGGACGACGGTGCACCTTGCCCCATGGTGGGCACCAAATGTCGAGGGTTGGGTGCGACATATGCCAAAGGATGGCTTATCATGGTGGGAGCGAGTAGAACGTCGCCGGTGCCAGGAAACGGGATTAGGCGAAGGCATGCACGCCGGCGAATCTTACCCAGCTTCGGGGCTCTCCGGGTAGATAACACCCCTACTGCTGCTCTACGGGGTCTCCGCATGATCACTAAGGCGTAGTGACTACAAGGTTGCTCCTAGAGCTGTATTCTGGAGGTAGAAGGAGGCAAGGCTAGCTCTCCTCCTCCTATATGATCTGGTCTAAGGCTAATGGATGCGAACCCTTTGCATGGGTGCCCCGGGGGTTTATATAGGCCTACCCCCCGGGGGTACAATGGTAATCCGGCTGGGCGCGGGTCCCAGCCGTCTGTCTCACAGGCCGCCGTCTTCTCCGCCGACTGTTGGGGCCCGCCGACTCGCGGGCCCCGCCGGCGAGTCCGGCACTGTAGTCGTGCTTCTGATGACGCAGGCTTGGTCATTGGGTCGTGGCAACAGTGCCGCCGTCTATCGGGCGATCACTGTTGTTACTCCCCATCTTGTCTGGTTAATGACGCGTGGGACCCGTAGGAGAGGCTGGCCGACTCTGGGGTGTCGACTCCTACGGGGCCGCCTTCGGGGCGTATCCGCCGTCTTCTATGTTCTCACTGTCCGGCGGGTCCGCCGTCTCTGAGCCGTACAGGTAGGCCATCATGGCCACGGTGCGCCGCTTACTGTGGCTGAGGTCAGGCTGGGCATGGCAACAGTACCGGGCCGCACCGGAGATCTCCAGCGGTACGGCACACTGTAGCCATACTAGCCCCTCGTAAGCAGGAGGTGATGGCCACGCCGTGGTCGTACCCGCCTCGCCCATCGCAACGAGCGTAGCATCGTGGGCCGACTCTCTATAGCCAGCTTTCCTGGAAGTCGCTGGCCATGAGTCGGCTCATCTGGGAGTCGTCATCTGAGACTCGGCTCATCTGGGAGTCATCATCTGAGACTCGGCTCATCTGGGAGTCGCCATCTGAGACTCGGCTCATCTGGGAGTCGCCATCTGAGACTCGGCTCATCTGGGAGTCGTCATCTGAGACTCGGCTCTGAGTGGTGCGGCCTGCCCCGATGTCTTGAAAGGTTCTGGGGCTCGGGTTAGCCTACCTGTGGCCCATTACTCCGACAAGAGTGCTAATCTCCGTTAGAGCGGTGCCAAAGCCAAAGCTCCGGGGCGTCACCAAGTGACTCACCGTATTCTCCCTTCCGAGTCACCCCCAACGGATGAGCCTCGGTTCACTCAGGGTTGGTCTTGAAGGCGACCACCACACCTTTACAAACTTCTCCGGAGGACACCACAACCATGGAAGCTTCCGGAGGAACTTGACCACCTAGGCCAATTCAATACCCTTCCCCGGAGCACACCACAAAAGGAAGTTTCCGGGGGAACCTTGGCCACATAGGCCTCTTCACAATCTTCTCAATGTATCACCAAACCGTCTAGGAGGCGAAGCCTCCAAGAGTAACAAACTCACGGGCTCTCACTCGAACAAATCGATGCGGGGAGCTCAAACCAATGCAACAAATGCAATGCAAGGTCAAGCAACAAATGCTCAACTCACTCTCTCAATCTCACAAGATGCAACTCAAGAAAGTGGGAGATTGAAAAGAGGGGATGCAATGGAGGAAATCAACAAATGAATCCAAGATCCATCCACATATCACCCTTCACTTAGAAGGGAGATAGGGGTTTGGGAGAGGTGGTAAGAGGCTCAAAATGATGTTTAGAATGTGAATGAACAGCCCCCAAACCGGTGGGGAGGAAGTTCTCTTTTATAGCCAACTTCCAAAACTAGCCGTTGGGGCTCCAACGGACACTTCCTGGACACCCCGTGCCCACGGGGGTTTAGACCCCGTGCCCACGGGGTCCCGTGCGCACGGTACAAGCCCGTGTGCACGGGGCCCCGTGCCCACGCGGGTCAAAAACCCCGTGTCCATGGGGTACCCAGAACAACCTGCAGCAGCCCACTAAAACAGTGATAACTTTGGCATACGGACTCTGAATTCGATGATCTTGGGCTCGTTTTGAAGCTATGGAAAAGCCCAAGGTCCTCACATAGAGAACCGCCCAAGATCAACAATAAATAATGATGCAAGTAATGCAAAGGTTTGAGATCTCTATATACAACATGATCAAGCTACTTGCCCGAGAGTCCCTCTTGATAGTACGGCTATCAAACCTATAATCCGGTCACCCTCCAAGCACCATGAGACTGACAAAACTAGGAAAACCTAGCTAAGGTATACCTTTGCCTTGCATATTCAACTTGAGCTTGGTGATGACTCCAATGCTTGTCTTAAGTTGGAATCCCTTTCTTGTCCACCACCACTTGGTGAAGATGCTTGAATTGATTCCTCATATTGCAATGAGGGAAGCCTTAACTTAAGCCCATCTTCACATGAGCATTATCATGATGTGGACTGCAAGCTTCAAAGCATATAACCTCCGGCTTCTCATCTTGCACTTGGAATCCTCGAACCCGATGACCATCACCACTTGATGTCATCCACACATAGGCTACTTGAGATCTTTCCTTTTGACGCAAGCCCATGAGAAACACCTAACCCACATAGACATACCAAACACATAGCATGGGTTAGGTAACAAAGCACAATTCACAATTACTTACCATACCACTAGATCACTTGATCTCACGTGGTACAATGTTTGTGCTTTGAGAGTTGACCACTTAGATATAATCTTTGAGCTTCATCTTGGTCAACCAACATCTTTACTCGAAGCTCCGTCTTGGTTTCTTGAAAGCCACAATGAACTCTTCATTTCCCTTCATTGCTTCAAGACTATATGACCAAAGACTCTTCCATGACCATATCAAGTTCCACTATGAATATCATCTTGGTCACCACTTGCCCTTCTAAAAACTCCATCACAATCTCTTGAGAGGCATAATGAATTCGTCACTCTAGTTGCTTGCTTCAAGACTTGATCAACTAAAACCCAACACATGATCTCACCATGATCTTGTCTTGAGACCATAACTTGAATTCTTCTCTTTGATTATTCTCTCAAGCCCTTGATCCTTAAAAGCCCTCCATCATAATATCTTGAGAGGCACAATGAATTCTTCACTCTAGTTGTTTGCTTCAAGACTTGATCAACCTAAACCCAACACATGAGCTCACCATGATCTTGTCTTGAAACCATAACTTGAATTCTTCTCTTTGATTACTCTCTCAAGCCTTGATCCTCACAATCCCAAATATATCAATCTTTGAGATCCTCCAATGCACTCCATCATGAACATAATTAGATTAGGCATTGAAACCAATCTTGATGGCTTCAATAGAAGTACCCAAAGACCAACTTGAAACCTCACTGGATATGGGATCTCGAGAGCCAACACCTAGGCCAAGTAAGCACGGGGTATCCAGAGAGTTGATACTCGACCCCGTGCGCACGGTACAAGCCCGTGTGCACGGGGTATCCAGAGAAGGATACCATGAGGACTTCTTCGGATGCTTTGATGGCAGACTTCACAAAACAGCCCAATGCACTTCAAACATCACTATGGAACATATCTTCATATAAGATTCAATGCACTTGATGCTCCATAGGAATTGTCATTTAGTACCAAAGCATAGGGCAAATATATCTTCATATATATGGACTTTATCCTTGATTCCGTCCAATATCCTTGAGGCACTATCTTCATATATATATATGGACTTCATCCTTGATTCCGTCCAATATCCTTGAGGCACTATCTTCATATATATGGACTTCATCCTTGATTCCGTCCAATATCCTTGAGGCACTATCTATGGACAAAACCTTCAAATATATCTCACTGAAAACATTAGTCCATAGAGATTGTCATTTAATTACCAAAACCACACTTAGGGGCTACATGCCCTTTCAACGTGTCATGTCCCCTTTTGGCACTGGGATTGAGCACCACAAGATCGAACCCATCACAAAGCACCTCTCCCATTGCAAGATAAATTAATCTAGTTGTCCAAACGAAACAGATAGATCGGAGAGAAATAAAAAGCTATAATAATCATGCATAAAATAGTTCAACAAAGACTCAAATAATATTCATGGATAATCTGATCATAAACTCACAATTTATCGGGTCCCAACAAACACACAGCAAAAAAGATTACACCGAACAGAACTCCGAGAACATTGTATTGAAGGTCAAAGAGAGAGAAGAAGCCATCTAGCTACAAGCTATGGACATGTAGGCCTGTGGTAAACTACTCACACATCATCGGAAGGGCAACAAGGTTGATGTAGAGCCGCTTCATGATCTATTCCTCCCTCCGACAGAGTGCCAAAAATGGCCTCCAGATGGGATCTCACGAGAACAGAAGCTTGTGGCACGGAAAACATGTTTTCTGTGGCTCTATGTTGGTTTCCCGATTTTAGAGAATTTAGAGAGCTGGAATTAGGTCAAACGGAGCAACGAGGGACCCACGAGGCACCATGGCACGCCTGCCCCCTAGGCGCGCCCTGGTCACTCATGGCCACCCCCTTCGTCTTATGGCCTCCTCCTGGAGCTTCTAGTGTCTCTTATGTCTCGAAAAAAATTGTCTAGAAATTTCATTGCATTTGGACTTCGTTTGGCACTGATTTCCTGGAAAACCAAAAACACGCATAAAAATAGCAGCTGGCACTTGGCACTAAGTTAATAGGTTAGTCCCCAATAATGATATATAATTGTATATATAACATCCAAGATTGGTACTATAATAGCATGGAACAATAAAAAATTATAGATATGTTGAAGACGTATCAATGGGCGACTTGGGAATTTATAATACCCGGTTGTAGAGAACTTGACATTAAATCTTTACCTAATAATAAAGCAAATTCGGTTTCTTTCGTCTGTCATGATATTTTTCAGAAAAGTCCCTCTATTTAAGAGAATTCAACCCGCAGTCCTGTTTTAAGTTAAAACGAATCGTTTTTTTCCACATTTTACACAAAAGTCCCTGTGTTTTGTTGAAATCAACCCGTAGTCCAGATTTAAGTCACACCCGAACCGTTATTTTACATTTTTCAAAATCCCCCTGATGTTTTAGGTAATTCATCCGCGGATCATATTTAAGTCAAACAATGTTTTTTTAAATCATCCATATCTTTTAAACCGTAACTCCGATTTGAACATGTTATATATAAAATTTGATTAGAAAAATATGTAGAATATGAATATGAGATTATTTTCACCTGTTAAGTATTTTTAAATATTATTTTGGAATATATTTAAGTCAAATAAATGATTTTCTAAATTATCTATATCTTTTAAACCATAACTTCGATTTTAACATATTATATATGAAATTTTATTAGAAAATATGTGGAATCTACATATGATGTTAATTTTACCTGTTAAATATTTTTAGAATATCGTTTTGGGAGCAAACTTATAATTTATAGCGTAAGATCCGTTTTCCTTTCATACCGGCGGTGATCCGGATTGCAAATAAACACCCCTAATAATATAGGGAAAAGAAAACATCGATAACTACACATGCATACCTCTGAAAAATGTCGCAGGGAAAAACAACAGATTTCTCATCGCGAGAGTGAGAGAAAGCGAGAGAGAGAGAGAGAGAGGGAGGGAGGGAGGGAGGGAGGGAGAGGGAGGAGAGAGGGAGAGAGAGATGCCTTAGGATTAAACATATTCAAACATGTTTTTTATTTGTTTTGTGTGAACATCGAGGCCATCGCTGACGAGGGTGAGAAGGAGGATAAGCGGCAACACAAATATGATGCCTCACAAAAATAAAGGAGATGGACCTATTGTGATCTTGGGTGATGGTTGTTGGGTTAAGAGTGTGTGTTATGTTTTCTCTCCCGTTGCAACGCACGGGCTCTTTTGCTAGTTAAATTAAAATACACAAACCATATGTGTAATCGTGATCGTCTCTTTTTGACGAAATTCTGGAAGAGAACATGGTGGGATTATGATTGAATCGTAAGTAGTATTCAGGATCAGCTCTTGATCATATTAATTTGCGACCGACATGCGTAGATCACTCATCTTACTCCCGTACTCGTAATTTAGTCACTTAAACATGCTTAGTGCTTGCTGCAACCTCATAACTTATCCATACCTCACCCATAAGCTTTTTTAGTTTTGATACCTGGGGTAATGAGATTGATGAGTCCCTGTGGCTCATAGATTACTACAAACACAGGTACATAGCTCAAGTGGGAGTATGACGAGGGCCGTGGTCGTATATACATTTCGTTTTCGGATGATCAGTAGTCGCTTCTAGCCAGATCGATCGAGATTATAGCATGGGTGGTTCTGTCTTTTCTTGTTTGATTTTGTCTGTAGAGAACCATGTCTCTTTTGGATGAATGTATGAATGAATGAATATTATGTTGTAGACATGTGGCGAGTGTAAGCCTCTATCTAGTATTCTCTCTTGTTCATTACATGGTATGTGTGAAGATATAACCATCCTTACGGACGGGCCTCATATGCGCTTATGCCCTTAAGTCGTGCTTCGACACGTTTGGGATATAATCGCATATTTGGGAGTTACAAGTTGGTAATCATACCGACTTAGGAGCCTTTGCTTGATCGAACCATTGTTGTTGTCGAGTCTAGAAAGAAAAATGTTTTGAGTGCTAGTTATATATATCAGAGAGTAGGAATCCTTTTTACTCCTCATACCTGTGATCGCTCTGTTGACGATTCGTGACGTAGGTGTTTTGGTTCTATTACTCCTCTCACTCAAAAAAATTAGGATCACGCGGGTATTTTGGAATCGTTGCAATATCAGTGTGACGAATTTCTGTCTTGGTGCCTCCTATCTAGGGTGGTGTCCGATAGAGTTGAGCTCCGAGGTTGTCTTGTCACAGTGCTTATCATTTCAATTCCGGAATACCAGAGGACACCGACATCGAAGGCGCTTATATGCTACTAGTGGTGAGATAACCTCGATGCCACCGAGCACTGGGGAGGGAGTTCGGGTGTATTGCCACAACTAGTATAGCAATTGTTTTTTTGAAGGTCTAAGATACATGATTTTTCGAGATTTTGGTTATGTGTTGATGGAGGCGGTATAATTGGAGCATAGAATTCTTCTAGGAGTTGTGTGATTATATTTTGCTCATTGTACTCGTTGCACCAGATTTCATAACCGTAAGTTTCAGGAGTTCCTGGGTGGGAATTCAAGTAGTTCTCTACGATATCTTTCCAATAGATACATGATATCGGATTTGGGAATCTCTATCATATATTTGTTCTAGTTGTTACCTTGTTTATTAATCCTGTCATTCTTCCAAGTTGCTTCCCATTCTAGTGATGTGTCATCTTACCTTCGTAATGCGTCATTCAAAATTTTCTGTTCGGATGCTAATTGTGAAGACTTATGTTGCACCTGTCTAGCCTTTGATTTAGCTTTTCAATTATCTGATAATGGTTCTAACATTTGTCATCATCCCTAGGATGGCTCCCACAACTCGCGCTAACCTGGATGGTGAAGAAGGTGAAGGAGAACGCTCACCCTCCCCACCTCCAACTCCGGAGACATGGAGAGCTTTGATGGTGGCCACCAACGCCAATACTCTGATATTGCTTCAGCTCACGCAAGGGTATCAGGCAAGCCAATGCAACCAAGGAAATCAAGGCCAGGGGAATTTCAACAATAAGCCTCAATTCGCTTCTCTCAATCAGTTCCTCGCAAATCAGCCCAAGACGTTCAGTGCTTGTGTCAAGCCGATGGATGCCGAAGATTGGCTTGTTGAAATCAACAAGCATTTTGTGTGCAGCAATGTCAGACCTGAGGACTACGTCAAGTTTGCTTCCTTACAACTCAAGAACCAGGCAATTGATTGGTGGCAGTAGTACAAAGACTCCAGAGGGGGTCGAGTGGTCAGCTGGACCGACTTCTGCCGAGATTTTCGAGCTCATCATATTCCAACAAGTGTTACTAAGGGCATGTGTGAGCAATTCAGCAATATGAAGCAAGGCAGCATGTATGTGTATCAATAAACCATCAAGTTCTAGAATCTTGCTCAATATGCCAAGCAAGACATCCCAGATGAGAAGAGCATGATCTATCAATTCAGGGGTGGTCCCAGAGAGGACCTTCAGCTCGCTCTCGTCCTTGCGGAGCTGACTCAGGTTGATCAGTCCTATAATATGGCTCTCAAGCAAGAAGCAGCTCAGATCAAGTGTGAAGCTTCTAAGAAGAGACTCGGGGATGTAGTCCACTCTTCTTCCTCCTCTCAAGTGGCCGCAAAGCAGCAGAAGTTTTGGCTCCCACCTCCTCCACCGTTCTGTCTGCCTTATCAGGAGAAGTAGTCTGGCGGTCGTGGTTCTCCCCACCCACCCAAACCCATCGTACCAGCAGAAGCCTCATGCTCCGAGGATAGGCGATCCTCCTCCTCGCCCACTTTCATAGGTCACTTGTCACAAATGCGGTCTAAAAGGTCACTGTTCTAATAAGTGCACTCAGAGGCGCCTTCCGCCTCCTCCTCCTGGCAAATATCCAAGCAATGCAATGGCTAGACACAACCCCAAGTCGGCAAGAGTGAACATGGTGAACTCAGCTCAAGCAGATGAGTCTTCTGAAGTAATCATGGGTACTCTCTATTCTTGCTAAAGTGTTATTTGATTCACATGCATCACATTGCTTCATGTCAAAACCTTCTGTGTCCAAGCATGATTTGCCTACAAAGTTTTTGCAAGATCCTTTTCTTGTGGTTTCTCCGGTAATGCACTTGAGCTCTCATATTATAGTTCCCGAAGTTGGGATCAAGATGGAAATTATTCATTTATGGCTTATACAATTGCTCTCGGCAATTCTAATATTGATTATCCTCGACATGGATTGGCTTTCCAAGCACAAGGCTTCTATTGTGCTGCTAAGGAAGTTAAATCGACCCATCCTTCTGAAGAGGTGATTATCTTTGCGGCGCAAGATAACACCATTCGGCTATTCTCTCTCAATGAGCAAGGCATGATTAATGCCATATTTCAAATTCCAGTGGTCTATGAATATGAGGATGTATTTCCACAAGAATTGCCAGGAATGCTCCTGACCAAGTTGTTGAGTTCGTCATTGAACTCGAGCCCAGCACAGAACCCGCTTGTAGACGTCCTTATAAGCTTGGGCCAGCAAAGCTGATGGAGTTGAAGAAACAACTTGATGAACAAGAGCGTTTGGGTCTGATTAGACCAAGTTCATCTCCTTGGGGATGTGGTATTCTATTTGTCAAGAAAAAGGACGACACAGAAAGACTTTGTGTTGACTACCGCCCTTTGAATAAGAAGACAATCAAGAATAAATATCCACTTCCCAATATCAATGAATTATTCGAGAAACTCAAAGGTGCAAAGGTGTTTTCCAAGATCAATCTCCATATGGGGTATCATCAAATCCGAATTCACAAACAAGACATTCCGAAAACTGCTTTCAGGACAAGTTTTGGCTCATATGAGTACATAGTGATGCCCTTTGGTCTTGCAAATGCCCCTCCAACTTTCTCGAGAATGATGAACTATGTATTTAGCCCATACACAAACAAGTTTGTTCTCATCTACCTCGACGATATCCTAATTTTCTCCTAGACTGAAGAAGAACATGTAGAGCATCTGTGCTTGGTGCTTGACAAGCTCATGGAGCATCGGTTTTATGCTAAGTTCTCCAAGTGTGAATTCTAGCTCAAGGAGGTACTCTACCTTGGGCACATCATCTCTGCTGAGGGCATCTCAGTTAATCCTGAAAAGGTTGAATCCATTGTCAACTGGCAGCCTCCTCGGGATGTCAAGCAACTTCGAAGCTTTCTCGGGCTTGCAAGCTATTGTAGAAGATTCGTGCAAACTTATATTCAATATTTTAGCTGTCATAATGTAGCCCTAAGATAAACACTTGGTGCACACCATGAGAAGAAAAAGTTAAGCCTTTTTTGCGTGAAAGAAAAACTTAGCCTTCAGCCGGACATGTCCGTGGATTCACAACTCTGTCTCTTTGCTTCAGACTGTTAATCGCATAAACATTTGCTGAAAAGAACAAGTTAATTGTACTGCTTTTAGAGGGTTTGAAACCAAAAAAGAGCCACGTATCGGCAGACGTTAGTTCCAGTCTCCCAGTCAAGTCAAATTTGAGTCACTAGTGCCCTCTAAATGCACTCAGGAGAGAAGAATAGTCATTTTTCACCCAAGAGAAACAAAGTTTTTCCCATTTCAATGATTATTCGCTCTTTTCATAACATGGTGTGTATAGATTCTCTTGAAGTCAGACTTTGACCAAATTTATTGAGAAAATGATCTACATTTAGAATATGAAATGCATACCATAGATAAATGATGAGATAGATTGCCATATTGTACTATATATCAGTGGCGGAGCTATGTGTGCTCCTGGGGTGGCCGTGGCCCCCCAGCCTTAGCAAAAAGTATGAAGAATTTTTTTAAAGGGTTTAGATGAGGATAAATTTAGCATTTGGCCCCCTCAGGTCTGCGTGTTTTATCATTTGGCCCCCTCAGGTCTGCGTGTTTTATCATTTGGCCCCCTCAGGTCTGCGTGTTTTATCATTTGCCCCCCTGAACTTCTTCCCTAGCTCCGCCACTGCTATATATCTTTGATATCGTAGATAAAGATAATTTTAATTTTCTATAGATATTTTTCTCTATAAACTTGATCGAAGTTTTCTAAACTTAACTTTGAAAGGAAAAAAAATACAGATCAAATAAGCAGCACATTGCAAAACGCTGGGGGTACGGTGCATACTGTTCCGCCCTTGCAAAAATCTATATGCACCCCATTGTAAACCATAATGCATTTCCCACCAGACAGGTACGGTCTGATCCGATCGAATCTACTACTCCTACTACCATCACTGTTCCATTGGTGATTTAGCAAAAGGCAAGGTGATGGATGCGTGTGTTGGCGCCCGCCCGCTCGCCGCATGCGTACGTGAACCGCCAGTTCCCATCCATCACGTAGTGCCGTCCCATCCGGTGGAGTACGTAGGGCACTGTGCGCTCATGATACCGGCGGTCAGTACACAATCTTTCGGTGCGGCTTCAATACGCCTCGCACCTTTCTCTTTCCGCCATGGGTCACGACACGACCCGCAATCGCCAACAGCCCAACACCAACAGCTCGCTCGCCCGGCGCCGCTGGCCACCACCGGACGCGGAGCGCCCGTTGCTTCGGATGACCACCTGCCCACCCTTTCTACTCTACTCGACAAATGTCGCCGTCGCATCCAATCCAAAGCTGGGTTAAGGTTGGGCTGGTCGCACTCACAGGCGGGCGCCCCACGCTCCCTCCTCCTAGTAGTAGTATGCTGCTACCTGCACCCGCTTTATCCCAGGCTCCTCTTCAGTCTAGCTAGCATTAGCTTGCTTAGAGTAGTGGTTAGCACTGGATCCCATCATGACCACCCTTGTTAATCATGGCGGTAAGTTGCAGTGCCATGCTACTTAGTCCCAAATGCAATGATAATATATTTTGGTTGATGATAAAAAGGGGACAAAACAGTTGTTCATGGGGATGGGACCCATACGTAGCTCGTTGCCTTTCTGGCTAGCCTAATCATCATCGTCAGGAAAGAGAATTAGGAGCTAATTCTAAAAAAAAGAATTAGGAGCTGGAGGAGTTAGCATAATCCAGTCCAAGGATTGTTATCACTTCTAATATAGACTTTGTCCATCTGTTTGCATCACATGATGGGTAGGAGTACACTTTAGTACTCCCTCCGTTTCTTTTTAGTCCGCATATAAGGTTTGGTCAAAGTCAAGCATTATAGAATTTGATTAACTTTATATTAAAAAATATAAATATTCATAATATGAAATAAATATATTCAAATGCACCATGAAACATATTTTCATACTATATAGTTTTAGTACTGTAGATGTTCATAATTTTTTATGTAAATTTGGTCAAACTTTGTGTAGTTTGACTTTGACCAAATCTTATATGCGGAGTAAAAAAAACGGAGGGAGTACTATACAATAACGAGACGAGCTGGACGCGTTCCCGTTCCCCCGTTTCCGTTATGGAAAATGTGCGCGGCACGGATTGCGGGAGCTGGCCACCCGCGCCTGAAAATGCAGGCCGCGCACGCGGCTTTGTTTACTTTGAAAAACCCACGACCGACGGAAATCACGAAATGGATTCCACACGCATAGAGGTGCGCGCACTGCATCGACCGAGATAGCAAGGCGAGGCGACCAAAGCGATGTGTGGGCGACATGTCGCACGCGATCCGCCTACATCGTGTCTCGCACCTCCACGAATCTTGGCATCGGGTTCACAGAAATCTGCCATTTGGACTCTGATTTACGATGGACGTCACGGGACGGCCTCGAATCCATCGATTTGCTGCTTGCAGCACGGAACGAGTACATCCATCGACACCTCCAGAATGTGTATGCACGATGGTGAACAGGAGGCTTATTTCCGCAGAATCTCAGTACAGCTAGCCGGACCACAAATGTGATCTTCAGGTTTTCCTTTTTCATTTTATTAAGAAATAACGGGATCTTTCATCTAATTTTTTACTAGGCTTATCAGCTCTCAAACTAGCTAAAAAATTTTAAATAACACATTTTTTTATTAATTTGTACAAATATTTTGCCAATAGTTTTATTTTCAAAAATAATATCCAATCAGCCAGCAGCAGGCCGATTGGCCCTAGTCGGCCAACCGCAGGCTGATTGGCCACCTGTCGGCCACCTGTCGGCCTACAGATAGCTGATAGGAACCTGTCGGCCAGCTGTGGGCTGATTGGATCCTGTCGGCCAGCTGTAAGATGATTGAATTTTTTTAGTTGTCCCGTTGATATTCCGTACTAATTCGTACTATATGTGGATGTGAAATATTTAGGTGTGTCAGTATTTGAAGTTGCTCCGGCAATATCCGAAATATACGTAGATTTCAAACATTTAAATCTGTCAATATTTGTAGTTGCTCCCGCAAATTTTCGTAATATATTTGTACGTGTGTGAATTTTTTTATTTGCTCAATCAATATTTCGTAATAATCCGTACTATATGTGGATGTGAAATATTTAGGTGTGTCAGTATTTGTAGTTACTCCCGCAAATATTCTGTTCGAAATCTGTCAATATTTGTAGTTGCTCCCGCAAATATTTGTAATATATTTGTACGTGTGTGAATTTTTTTAGTTGCTCAATCAATATTTCATAATAATCCGTACTATATGTGGATGTGAAATATTTAGGTGTGTCAGTATTTGTAGTTACTCCCGCAAATATTCGTAATTTTTTGTAGGCGTGTGAACTTTTGTAGATCGTTAATATTCCGTAATATATATACATGTTGAATATTTAGTAGTGCGGATATTTTTAGTTGATGCTTAATACTTGTTTGTCGTTGTTAAAAATAATTAGGTGAGCCAGCCGATAGGACCCAATCAGCCCACGGCTGGCCGACAGGGTCACCACCTCTTGGCCGACTGGCCAATCAGCTTGCTGCTGGCTGACAAGAGCTAATCGGCCTGCTGCTGGCTGATAGGATTTTATTTTTGCAAATAAAAATATCGACGTAATATTTGTGCAAATTAATAACAAAAATGTATTATTTAAAAAAAGTTAGCCTCAAACTAGTCAGCGGGCACATCTCACGCCGGTCATTGGCTAATTTTGCTGCATAGCCGACGCCAACGCATGATTTCCCTTAGTTTTAGTTTTATCATCTTGGTGGATCGTTAGCTTATCTCCCGACGGTTTAGCAAGTCTTCCCAAGCTACCGTTGTTTAGACAAAGAAAGACCATGACTAGCAAGCTGCAAGCAGCCAAGTTAGGTTAGGTGCATGCTTGTTGAGAATTTGAGACCGATGGCACAACAATTTTAAAACAAGATAACATGTCGCCAGGCTAGGAAAAACAGTTTGCAGCCATTTGCTGACAGTTTCAGACTCTTAATTAATTAATTAAAGAAGAGGGATGCATGGACATGGACTGGGAGCCAGTTAACTCTGCGAGCCTTTGCTTTGTTTATGCGGCAGAGCTCTTTTCCTGCATGTGCCGGGGGAATTTTCGATCGCTGCTGGGTCTTGCCTTGCAGCGCCATCTGGGAGTGATCGTCGATCTCTTCACATGCCCTGCACTAGTTAGTTGGAGTAGCATTTGTTTATGCGCCACTTGGTTCTACAGCTCCAGTAGATTACTAGCTGTTTCATCTTGGCGTGGAATTTACAACGGTATAACTGGGATAGCGTCTCTGTACCTACATATACTTCTTCTGTCCGGAAATACTTGTCATCAAGATGGATAAAAGGGAATGTATCTAGACGTATTTTAGTTCTAGATACATCTCTTTTTATCCATTTTAATGATAAGTATTTTCGAACGGAGGGAGTATATATTACGGACCCTCTCGGCCGAATGAGTGCGGTTTCGAAAACAAAAGAATATTGCTCCTGTCACTCTGTCAAGAGGTTACAAGAGCATATCCAATTCGGACCAAACCATGTAATAGTATTTTCGGAGGAGGGAGTATATAAGTACTACTATATGTGCACAGCGTGTTAAGCTATTTTTAGGGAATGTTACGTGTTTGAATCGTGCGTGTTTAACCCGAACCCATCCCTTTTTTTTCGGGTGAAACCTATCCTATATACCTAAAAAAGTCATCCCATAGCCTAAAAAAAATCACCCCCATTAATAATGACCAAACGTTCTGGAATTGACAAAAGGCCCGAACGATCCTGTAGCCGTCCGATCCGCATATGTCGTCACGAGTGAATCTCGTCGTTGCCTCTCAACGTCTCTCGCGTAGCGCGCGTTATCCCGCGCCCCTCTCTCTCTCTGGCAAGTGGCCCCGCCCGCCGCGGCTTCCTCCAATCACAAGTTCCCTCGCCCACGATCCCCTCTCTTCTTCTCCCGAACAGCAACGGCTCTCGCTCCACTCCGCCCCACTCCGCCCACTTCGCCATTACTTCTCCTCTTCCTCTTCCTCCGAGCGAGTCCACTCCAAATCGCTCGAGTTTCTGCAGATATCAAGCGAGTCCACTCCCGACGGGCGCTGGTTGCTTCCGGTGAGATTC
>NC_041385.1:451418412-451441012 GCF_002162155.2 Triticum dicoccoides
GATGAAATAGGTGGTTGAAGACCGATTTTGACGGTCGGTGGTTTGTACGAGTCTGATCCGCGCGTGGTTCCTTCCATTTTTAACGAATTTTTGGAATGTGGACGTGAACTCTGTATCCAACCCCCTCCCTGATGTGTTTTCGGGTGCAGATCTGTGATGTTGTATTGTGCGAGGTGCGACTTGTTTAGATTCACATGCAACTTTAAATTGTGGTCGGTGCACATCTATCAGGACTCGTTCACTAAAGTTACCACCGGAATTGTTAAGTATTACCACGAAATTCATGCTAGCACATGCTTTAGATACAACTTATTGCGTAATGTTTTTTCCAAGTCCTTTTTTGCTTGTCATTACCACTGATTTTTGTTAGGGTTACCCTGCAACCCCTCTGTGGTCCACTTGTTTAATATATAGCATTCTGTTTTGATTTTTGCCATGTCTTATTACCAGGGCCGTCTCCAGAAATTCGGGGCCCCGGGGCGAAAATCAAAATTGGCCCCTAGATATTTGAATAACAAAAGAGCTAATATAAATAATCTACTATATTGTTATGTCTTCCTATTTTCTATCTATAAACCAAATAAATGTAAAGATTCATTGTTCAAACTGTAGTATAGATGTGAATCTATCTATTTCCTATCTATATTGTTACGATTTTAAAATACTTCCCACAAAGAAAAATCATGCCTAAAAAATTGATGTATACTGTAGTATAGATGTGCTCTCAAGTAGTATTACTGTAATTTCGTCCTCCTAACCTAGCCCCGTTTGCCAGTTTGGCAGTCCTAATCTTTACTTCTTTACTCTTTACTTATATTATATATTATATATTATATATTATATATTATATATTATATTATATTATATATTATATTATATTATATTATATATAAAATAATAAAGAAAATTAGGTTTCTGTCGTACGTCAAGGAATTTGCCCATAGAGTTCACATAATTTACCCACCTATGCCCCCGGTAAGTGAAAAAAAGGATTCGTTTTTGATCGCTTTTTTTAGTCAGCCATTGCTTTTGGTTCAATAAGTTCTGATTCCCTAAAACATGCCAAGGGCTTGGCCAGCCCGGCTGGCTGGACTCTCCCTCTTCCACCTGGGAGACCTAGGTTCGATCCCCCATCTCCCAATTTTCTCTATTATTACTCCCCTTTTGCTCCCCCTTTTCTCTAGACAGATGCCCGATTGGGCCGGCCCAAAACGGCCTTTAGCTCTTATTTTTCTTACTTATTTTTACATATGTTCTGTATTTTCTTTCTTTTGGCTTTATTTCGAAATATCATGAATATTTTAATATAAAAATCACTTATATGCAGACTTTGAAAGAATGTTAATCATGCACTAAAGAAATGTCAAACATGTATGGAAAGAATGTTTTCATTATATATAAAAAAGTACAGTTCGTATAGAAAAATAGCAATATAATTTTTCATTCTTTAATAAATGTTAATCATATATTAAAAAAGTGTCAAATGTGCATACAAAAAATGTTTTTTGATGTATAAGGAAAATGTATAGAAACATATGTAATATGGTATAGAACAAAGTAGACATAAAAAAATATAAGTTTTCAAAAATAGTACATGTATTTGGACTAAGTTTTCAAAAATATTTTCTTTCTTTTGGCTTTATTTCGAAATATCATAAATATTTCAATATAAAAATCACTTATATGCAGACTTTGAAAGAATGTTAATCATGCACTAAAGAAATGTCAAACATGTATGGAAAGAATGTTTTCATTATATATAAAAAAGTACAGTTCGTATAGAAAAATAGCAATATAATTTTTCATTCTTTAATAAATGTTAATCATATATTAAAAAAGTGTCAAATGTGCATACAAAAAATGTTTTTTGATGTATAAGGAAAATGTATAGAAACATATGTAATATGGTATAGAACAAAGTAGACATAAAAAAATATAAGTTTTCAAAAATAGTACATGTATTTGGACTATGTTAAACGTGTATATAAAAAATATTCCTGATGTATACAAAAAATGTAGGATATGTATAAAAAGTAGACATAAAAAATAAATATGTTTTAAAAAATGTTGACCATGAAATTGGAAAGTATTAAATGTGTATATATAAAATGTTTCTGATGTACAATGTTGCTGATACAAGCTTTACGTAAACCGATGGCTTGACTTTAATTTTCATATTGTTTTAAAAAAACCATATTTTTTTTTAAGAATATCAATGTTGATATGCAATCTTGAACATTTGGTATGCATGTCCTTACAAATTGATTGTTTTTTATGGAGTTGTCTAATATGTTTGCAACCAAATTAAGATTTGACTTGGATTACAAAAAAAGCACATATATAAAGGAGGCAAAAATAATGCTCTTATGCAAATGCTATCATTAAATAATAAAATATACTTTGCTATTTTCATCGTAATGCAAATATTTGTTGGGCACCAACGAGGAGGAACGACAACAAATGAGTAAAGATATACCTGCAACTAGATATATATTTATATTGTCTAAATTGGAAACACCTTGAATATACTTCAAAAATCATCACGTCTTTATGTTTTTGCGCAACATCACTTATCATGTTATTTTTCATGTGGCATCGTGTACGATTTCAAGAGATTTGCTGATGTATCGAGAGTGTGTATGTGAGGTAATTTTTTCTCCCGTTGCAACGCACGGGCATGTTTGCTAGTTTAATCTAATGAAATAGAAGCAAACTAATTACCAATACCTGGTAATCGAGGACTAGAGCCTGGAGGCAGGAAGCCAGCACAACAACAGCATCCTGGGCGATCGGTTGATCGCCTATCGACGGAAGAAGGCAGCCGCCAGCGGCGGAGTGGGCGATTGGGAAATTGCACGAAAGGAGAACCGGCCAGAGTATTGGGACCTCTCGCGATAGATTGTTTTTGGGGCCTCTCGCAGAAAAGAGAAGGAAAGGAGGCCTCGTGGGCGGGCTTTGCTAGATGGGCTGCTCTCTTCGCTTTGCTTTTGCTGGGTGAGCCGATGGATGGATACTAACCTATACGACACACATGGTAAATAACAGTCATTTGGGGGCCCCAAATTTTTGAGGGCCCTGTGCGGTCGCCCATCTTGGCCTCCTCCATCGACGGGGCTGCTTATTACTTCAAACTAGCACTTGAATTGTTAAGTTGTTGCCATTTTAATTACTCTATCTGCATTTTCAAATCACCCATATCTCTCAGTATCTATTTTCAATGACATTCTAAGACAGCTCATTATCTATTTTCAATGACATTTTAAGAAAGTATCATGGATGTTAAGTTCTGGCTATCAGTCTCATTCATACAAGTTACCAGACTTTTTGTTTTTGTTATCTCATTGGTTATTGTGTCTTCCAATTCACCTTTTGTAACTCCTTACTTGTCAGTCCTTTAATAATGTTTTGTTTCTCGGGGGCACGATGCCAAGGAAGCGCAAATGTTGTGGTGATGGCCATGAGGGTGTTCCTTCAAAAATTCCGAAGTGCCCTCCACCTCGGAACAGGGCTTCGCCTAACTCACTTCTGGCTGCGTGTAAAGATCTGTCTGATGGTAGGAAAAATGCTATCAATGAAATGGACTTTAAAAGCCTTCGAGAGATCAAGTGCGACCACCTCTTCAGTTTTCTTAGTGAATGGCTTGCTAGGTTATACGAGCCAGACTCTCGTGAAGTGGTTGTTCCGGGGCGTGGGAGGATCCCTGCTAACGAAGAGTCGGTTCATAGTGTGATGGGTGTGCCCCGTGGTGGGAATGATGTCCCTTACAGTATGCCCACAGAAGCTGATATTGAGTTAGGGATTGAGATGTTTGGTGAGCTTGGTCACACACCGAAGATGACTGATGTCCTTGATCTCATAACAAGTTCTGTCAATTATGATGAGAAGTTCAAGCGGATGTGGTTTATGCTTGTTGGCAATAATGTCATTGCTCCTACTACATCCAACAAGATCAGCCCTAGATGGTATGGCGTGCTGGTAAGCACTGGTAACTTATGCTACATGGCTGATAACTTGCATCATGTTTACATGGTAATTGTATTGCTTTATATCATGTAGATTTTTTGTTCATTTACTTCCTTGTTTTTTCAGCAAAATATTAATAGAGTCAAGGACTTGAACTGGTCCAAGTTCATTGCTAATGAGCTCCATAAGGCACTTTTGAAGGGGAGGCCTACAAAGGGGTGTCTTCTTTTCTATAGTGTAAGCGATGGTGCTTTTTTTTCTTGCTGTCTGGTTGTGTATTTCTGACAGCAATGACTCTTTTTACCTGATGGTGCGTTTGCTATCAATATTTGGACAAAAGAGAAGATATCCCAATTGCTTAGTATGGATGTCCAAGCGGACGGAATTTCTTATGGCAAACTACCGGTAACTTTGTTTTTCTTTTCCTTCTAATCAGTTCATGTACTTACTGCAAATGCATTTGTTATTTATAATTTTTTTACTTGTTTTCATTCTCAACAAATCACCAGTTGAAACCCCAATTTGGCGTTGATTTCTGCTTGTTTGGCGGTTTACAAGGTCTTGGGAAGTTCATGCGTGTGCATGTCCCACCAAACTGCAGTGAAGAGGTATGCTTTTTTTTGTTTATATGTATTCTAGTATTTTGTAGCCTCTTTCTTTGCTGTTGATATATTTTTTGATGGTAACTAATGACTATGCAACCTTATAAGTGTTCTTGTATTACACATCTAAAATATTTTCTTCATTGCTATTTTTATTTTGTTTTTTATGATGGTAACTTTTGTTGCATACACATGGTAGTTTGTGTCTGTTTTGCGTGATAAATCATGTCTTACCAATCTAATTTTTATTTTTTTAACTGATGATAACTTGTGTTGTACTTGTTTGATACTTTCTGTTGCACTCACATGATAACTTGAGTATGGAAATCCTGTCTATTCTTTTAGTGCTCTTATGATCTCTTGTTTTGTCTGTTTTTGTGTGTCCATTATTGTTTGCATCTAAAAATAATGTCTGGTAACTAAAAGTGTCCCTTTTTGTCTCTTTTGATTGTTATTAATGAGTAGAAACTTGCAAAGGCTTCTGAGCTCGTGGGTCGGTTTTCATCTGGCTTGGTTGGCTTGCTTGGCGATCTTGTGCAAGGGTTCGTCTCACTTGATGATGATGGTTGTTCACATGTGTCTCGTCGACTAGACACTGATCTTAGGGCGATTTCTTCTGATACCCGGAATATGGCAAAGCCCTCTCCTGCACGCCATACCAGTCAATCGGAGAGCCCTGACAAGAAAAATATGAATGAGTCTGATACTGACCGTGATACGGATGAAAACGACGGGGACGGGTCTGATGATGATTACGTTGGCTTTACGGTTTTCCATCATGGTTCTTCTTCCCGCAGTGGGGCAGAGAATGTGGCCTCTGGCAGCGGGGCAGCGGATGTGGATATAACTCACTCAGGCAATGCAAACACTGAAGTGCGTGACAGTGTAACAGAAAATGTTGAAGGCATACCTGATAGTGTAGCAGGAAATGTGGACCCAACTCAATCAAGTGATGCAAACGCTGAAGCGCGTGACAGTGTAGCAGGAAATGTCAAAGGCTTATCTGACCGTGCGGGTGATGAACCTGTTATTGAGTCCCAGATCATGCTCACTGGTACTTCTAACACGGTGTCAAGTAGCTCAGGGATGGCGTGCTCAGCCAGCGTGATATGACAGACACGCAGTTTGATCTGGCCACTGAATCTTCTGTTAAAAGATGCGGTGCTCAGCTTGCCAAAAATTTGGCTTACATGCGAAGGCGCAAGAAGTTGAAGCTACCATCTCCACCCCGTTCTGCTCCGCCACCTGAGCATGTCCAGCTATCAGAGAGGGACATTCATTTATCTGTCATGAAAGTTCTTGTAGAAGAGCTTGGGATCCGTGTGGCTGACAAGGGCACGGGTGAGGTCATTCGACCTTCAGCTGGTACTAAACAGGTTCCACGCAGGTGAAATATCCTTTTGTATTTTTTTCTACTTCTTGTATTTCTTCAGTTTCTAACACTGCATGGTAGCTTCAACTGATTTTTTTGTGATAACTTCAGTAGTACCCCTCTGATAACTTGCACCTTTTTTGTCTTATACGCATCTTCGCTTTGTTTGGTTCTAAACTACTAGTCCAACCTCTTTGTTCACTACTTTATTTTATTTTTTCAGGGCACCCTGCAAACAAGTTGGTACACTTGAGGCGTCATCCAGTATCCCAAAATCTAGGTAATCTGTTGGACCAATTGGTATTTCTTTTTTTTGTATTTTTATATTCATTTCCTGTTGCATAATATATCAAGAATTTCAGTTTCTTTTCTTTAGATTTCATACTTACTACTTCTTATAATTAGCTGCCCTTTTGTACAGTATATACATCCGTGTACTATATTTTTAGCTGGTTCATTATTCGTCGTGATTATCTTTTGTTAAAAAATATGTTGCAGATTTTTATTATTAATTTTGCATGGTAGTTTTGAACTGTTTTGTTTGGTAATTTTAGAAGTATTACAATGATAACCTGTAACTGTCTCCTTGTTTCTATGCATCTACGCTCTTTTTATATGGTAACTTTTTTTTAGGATTCACACCTGCTACTTCTTATAAATAGCTATATGTGTCTATTCATTTTAACACTACATCTCACAACTTTGCTTTTTTTTTGCAGGAAGTCAAGTGGAATTAATGCCGCTAAAAAGGTGCGGTTTACCAAGACTAGGTCTTCTCTTCGACTAAGAGCAGCATCTTCACAGCCGATAGAGGTTGTGGATCTTGAAGATCAGCCCACGTTGACGTCTCTTGTTGTCGTTTCACAACCTATTGTGATGTGCTCTTCACCAGCATCCGTCGAAGCAGAGCTGCCCCCCCCCCCAAGTTGCATTTGATGCTGTTGAATCTGTAGAACAACTCGCTACAGTGGCCACCGTCACTGCTGTTGTTGAAGAGCTTGCCACTGCAGTTGTTAATGATGAAATTCATGTTGATGAAACTCCTGTCGTGGACACTGGTATGCATTGAATGATAAATAGTCTGATGTTAAACATACATATCTAGTTTGTTCAATGTGATAACTTTTTTTTGTCCTCTCATTTTATGCAGCTCAACATGCTACTACGCCAGCGTCCGTCGAAGCAGCAGCAGCCCCCGAAGTTGCATCTGATGCTGCTGAATCTGTAGAACAACTGGCTACAGTGGCCATCGTCACTGCTGTTGTTGAAGAGCTTGCCACTGCAGTTGTTAATGATGAAATTCATGCTGATGAAACTCCTGTCGTGGACACTGGTATGCATTGAATGATAAATAGTCTGATGTTAAACATACATATCTAGTTTGTTTAATGTGATAACTTTTTTTGTCCTCTCATTTTATGCAGCTCAACATGCTACTGAACCCATCACCGAAGCTGCCCACGTGCCTGTGCCCCCTGAAGCCGGAGTGGCTATTGTATTATCTAGTGTTGATGCAGGAAAAACAGCTCCAGATATGGACTGTTCTGATGGTAACCATAACATTTTCTGGTGGTAAATCTTACTTTTTTATGATGGTAACCATAGTATTTTCTGATGGTAAGTGTACTTGTATACTGTAGTCCAAGCTGTCAATTCTGATGCTCAAGATGAAGCTGCTGAACTTCAAGTTGCGGATGATTCCCAGAATGTCCAATTGCATCATCAAGTTCAAGCTGAAGATATTGTTGTTACTCCAGAAGCTGTAAGTGATGATGCTGTATTTCGAGTTGATGGTCATTTCACCCCACCAAGCTGCTCTCTCGGACTTGGCTCCATTTTTGGTGTGACGCCTGAAGATCCACCAGTGGCTCCACCAGTGGCAGTTGCGGTTCAGGGTATTCCTGCATCACCTCATGCACCACAAACAGGAGCAGGAGCACCACAAGCAGCAGAAGTACCACATGCAGCAGCTACAACATCAGCTGATTCAGACATGATCCCAGCGCCTGCCTCTACTGCCGCGGAGAATGTTGAGGGCATTGACGTTGAACCGGTTGCTTGGGCGCTGCCTGCCAACTCCGGTAAGTGAAGACCTTTTTGTGTCTTCGCTTCACAGCAACGAGTGAATGATGGAGGCACTTAATCGAAGACCTTTTTAACTGTTTTTATGTGCTTTCTTCCTTTTCCCTATGTCTGTGTGTGTGTGTGGATGAATGTAATATGACTCTTTATGCTTTTGTGTTATGTCAAATGAACCATTTTGTGATTCTCATTCACCATAATTTGTGTGTTGTGCATTTGTATTTATTTTCTGTATGTGTGTACTCCTGTTTGTGATTACTGATTACAATGTATTATTTTTACCTCCCATGACAACATGACTGTGTTGTTTTCATAATATAACATCCCCTTCTCCCACCCGGTATCATACCTTCTAACTCACTGGTAACTTGATTTGCTACACGATGGTAACACCTCTCATTACTCTGACAACATGCTCCACTACCCTGCCTTAGACCATATGTTCTATGGTGATCTAAGCTAACCAGTTTTTTTGCATGACATCTTCTGCATTTTTTTCTGGTCATGGTTAATAAAAAAATTTTGAACATTTTTTCTTGTTTTTGCCTGAACAAGTGATGTCCTGATAAATGCAATTGTTTTGGCATGATAACTTTGACTCTAACCACATATTATCTTACCCAATAAGGTTTTCACAACAGTCCTTTTGTTGTGTTGATAATTCATCTTGTTTTTGCATGGAAGAATGATGTCCAGATAAATGTCATTGTTTTGGCACGATAAATTTGACTCTAACCACATATTATCTTACCCAATAAGGTTTTTTCACAACACTCCTTTTTTGTTGTGTTGATAATTCACTCATTACTTTTAGCTGGTAACATCCATTGGATTGTACTGGTAACTATCACTCTATCCCAACGTTATCTTGCCCAACAAATATATTTTGTTAACAGCCCCCTTGTTTTTTAGTGTGCTGGCATGTCATTTACTATTATGCTTGTAAATTTGATTGTTATATCTTGATAACTTTATATTATATCGTAATTTTTAGTTCTCCCACTAAGGCATTGACAACACCCCCTCCCTTGTCGTTTTGATGGTCTTATCCACGGAGCTCATGAGTGTTATTTTCTGTATATGCATTTTTTTGGTTTGTTTATCGTTAATATCCTTTTATCATGCCCCTAATCTTATCTGTTTTTTATGTTCATGAAAAGACCGTCGTGTTCGGGTGTACGATGTCGAACTTGACAATGATGAAGTACTTATGTGGTGGGAAGAATTTGAACATAACAACCCATCAGCCAAAGGAAGAGCTGTTGTCCAAGGAGGTAATCAATTTTTGTTAGTTTGAGAATGCCAAAGTTGTGACGTACCATATCAATGTCTGCTGATAATTTCTGTCCAAATAGCTGATAAATTATTCATAAATATACTGATAACTTCTGATCTACCACTTTTGGTTCAAACCCTTAAGATTGTTTAACCTCTTCTATCAATGTCTGCTCATAACCACTGTACAAACTTATGATCTACCACTTATAAACAGACTGATCTACCATATCAATGCCTGTTGATAACTTTTGTCCAGACTGCTTATAAATTATTCACAAACAGACTGATAACTTATGATCTACCACTTTTGTTTGAAACCCTTTAGATTGTTTAACCTTTTTTATCATCACCAATCCTTGTTAAGCCTTTCATATTGTGTTGCAGAGAATTTTCAAAGTCCCACATTTTCTACACCACACTTACCCCAACCCAAAGAGTGTATGCAGCCCAACGCCACACCTAGATCACTAATTCGGAAAGTTAGGGTTACCCGCCCATCACAATACCTGCTGCCGCCATTTTCGGACCTCATCCCCAGCGAAGATGATGAGTCTGTTTACGCTGAAGTTATCAAGCACACAACTGACTCAAACTCCAAGATTAAGGAGTAATAAACGACCATTTCTTAGTTTTTCATGCATTTTGTTGCCATTCCATTTGTTTTTTAGACTCTTCCGCTCTGGTATTGCAGTGTCAGGGTAATCAACATTGATGGGAAGTGGGTCACACTCGGCGAGCTTGCTAATTGTGTGAGAGAAACGGGGCAGGTTTCAACTAGTATTGCCGAGTTGCATGTTCGTGTTCTTCAATATTTGGAAATGCCAAACAAGATTATCTTCCCTTGGCTGATGTCCGTTTATCTGCTTATTGGAGACTTCAACTGTAAATCTGTACTTCATCATTTCCGACGGGACCAACACTACATTCTGAGCCATCAAAATGAGGTACTTTCTAGGTTTTCTTGCCACTCTACACTTTTAATATCCATTGTCTACACTTTTTTTATTTTTACAGTGCACTTCTTTCATGATAACTTCATTATATATACATAGTCTAGTATGATAGTTCATTTACTTTTGCATGGTAACTTTAGCACTCAGTTTCTGGTAAGTTGTTTCTTCTACCATGATAACTTAGATTGTTTGGCATGGTAACTTTAGCACTCATTCTCTGGTAACTTGTTTCTTCTGCCATGATAACTTTTTCTTGTGTTCCCTGTATTTAAATATGGCTCCCTCTTTTTTGTTACTGCTATAATTATTGCAGCTTCTATTCCCTGCCTTGCAAAAGTTGGGACCAGGACCAGATGACGGTCATTGGTATGTACTGTCGCTGAATCTTAAGGCGAAACGATTTGAGGTGCTGGATTCGTTGCGTGAAGAAGATAGTCCATCTTTAATTGAGCACACAACAAGGTATATGAATGCTATAAAGAAGGCTTGGTTGATTTCATACAAGGACTCGCACAAGCAAATTCAAGATTATGAACTCGTGTATATTGATGTTTTTAAACAAGAGAATGGGTTAGTTGTTCATCTGTATTCCCTATTTTAGATGTAGCTCCATTTGTCAGATATCATGTTTTATGTACTCACATACACACTCTGTTTTCAGCATTGATTGTGGCTACTTCGCTCTCATGTCTTTGGAGCTGTGGAATGGGAAAATTATTTTTGCCTTCACCCATGAGCAAGTACCGGCACTCAGAAATTTTTTGACATCGAGGTGGCTAAATCACACTCAAAACAGATGCAAAGAGTGGCGCTATCATTTGTTTGGCAACAGTTCGTGAGGTATCAACTGTCATCATCTTCCTTTTTTTGTTGTGAGAGCATTTTTCAGTGCTGGTCTTAAATTGATGTTAACTAGTCGAAAGAAGTAGTTTAGCATTTTCTTTGTTGGCACACTGGTTGTTTTTTAGTGTCTTATCATCACACATAGAAGAAATTCAGTACCAGATGGTAACATATACCTTACGTGGCTGCTATTTTCTTATATAAATAGGCTGATAAAAGTTGGTCTCTCATTCTTTTTTGGTCATGAAATTTATCTCGTAACTTGCATTTTGTATTGCTGATAACTAGTATGAATACAAGCTGATAGTTTTCCAAAAAAAATAAGTGGAATAACTTTTTTCAATTGCATATAGTGTTGAAAACTCATTGTAGTGAAATGACACATGTAAAACATATAGAAAACTGAGAGATATCCCACAAATAACTTGCCCAATATGTTTACGATAAGTTTCACCACAAAATTCTTAAAACTCCAGCCCACAAATCTGCTGATAACTTACATAAATATAGGTGCTATAATTCGGATTACATTTTTGCACTGATAACAATCAGCAAAACAAATGAAGATAAGTTTCTTGTCCATTCATTATTAGTGACGATCTTGTTTTCTCTTTCATTCATCTTGCTAGAGGTGACGTACACGTGCGCTTGCCGTGGTGCACGCTGCCGCAAACACTGCACTTTCTTTGTTTTGCTGGTTTTGCAATGTCAAAGGGATGCTGATGCTTCTTTGTTTTCGGCCGTCCTTTCGTGACAGTCTTCGAAGGGTCTAGTATCGTTTTTGTGTTCGGGGAATGGGATGCAGCGGCTGGCATGTTGGCGCTAGCTTGTATTGTCACAGGGATGCTTGTTTGTCCCGTGTTTGGGTTGTCCATGTTAGGTATGCTTGTTTGCTGTTCGGCATGGACAACTTCACTCGTTACGACCACTGGAATAGAACATGGATCTTGTTGTGATTGCAACGATCCTCTAGCTTCTTCCTTGTCCTTTCTGGCCTTCTTACGTTGGCTTTTTGTTAGCGCGTCCATTTCTTCCTTGAAAGCATATAGGTGCTTCTTGGCCACCCTGGCCCCATCATCTGTGAGGCAAGCGTCCTTGGCCGTTGCCTTGAAGTCCCTTAGCATTGATGTATATCACATGATGCGTTTTCCCTCCTCAGGCATGCTCTTACTAACTGTTGGTTGTTCAAAATCAGGTTTGATTAGATCTTCCTGTTGATCCCAAGTCCACCTCTTTAGAATATACTTCTCAGGTATCTCGTAGACCCTGATTTGGTCCATCACTCGTAACACATGTGCGCAGAGTATACCATCTTGCTCAAACTTGCAACAAGTGCATGAATATGTCCCTTCATCCATGTTTGCTTGCACATGGTAGTCTCTGTCCCCATATTTTGGTATGATTCCTCTGACTGAGCCAGTTTTCATCTTCATCTCCATCTGGAATTTGGTGAAAATATTATGCGTGTAGAGGCCCTGCACTTGTAACTCGAGTGGGTTGAAGGAGTATGTTTCTACCTCTTTGTACACTGTTTCCAGGTGCTCTTTTGACACACTCACCATCACCTTCTCCTGTATTGCAGTGTACTGTTTTGCAAATTCCACTAGCGAGTTATTTGGGTTAACGTACTTCTTCAACACAGCATTGAATCCCTCGCTCCTTGTCATTGTCTGCAAGAATGAGAAGAAGTCGTGCATGTAGTACACCAGGACCCAGCATTCCCTGTTTTCCCACAGCCAATGGAAATGCTCGTTGTCCATTTGCCCATGATCGCCCAACATCTTCCACCATTTTCCCTCAAACTCCTCAACTGCGTTCAAAAACCAAGTAGATGGTAATTTTAGTGCACACATCATGGTAAATCTAATACACTTAACATGATAACTTGCTTCAGGGGACAGTATGTGGTAATTTCAGTGCACACCTCATGGTAATTCTAATACACTTAACATGATAACTTGCTTCAGGGGACAGTATGTGGTAATTTCAGTGCACACCTCATGGTAATTCTAATACACTTAACATGATAACACCTCATGGTACTCATGTTCTCAACTACATAGTTATATGTGACCCAATCTCATATAACTCTTCCACTCCATGCAATAGTGAAAAAGATGGTAAGTCAACTACACATATCATGATAACTTTTGATGCACTTATCATGATAACTTCCTTCATGCAACACTAGGTGGTTGTAGTCAACGCAGATTTTGGTAACTATAACTACATGGCAAACATGCTAAAGTGGTCATGGTCACTTAAGAACATGAGTACTGGTAACTCTTTCACAACAGTCCAGTTTTTCACATGAAACCTTATTTTTATCAACGTGGGGAAAATGTTTAATGTTGGTCATAATTTACTATATTTCAGCATGGTAACATTGGATATCGCGGCACAATTATGTAGTTTGCGGCAACATGAGTGGAGTGTGTTGTGTGGAAATACAATACCATTCAAGCTGTTGTCAACATAATCTTTGAATGCTTTGTTCAGTGGTTCATCATCGGCCATTAACCTCCCAAGCTTCTCCTGTGCTTTCTTCATAATGTGCCATCTGCAATTTCTGTGTACTATCCCGATGAACACCTCGTCAATAGCATTCCTCATGGCAAAGTCCTGATCTGTTATTATGTTCTTTGGTGCAACCCCACCCATCGCATGCAAGAACATGTTAAACAGCCACACAAAATTGTCAGTCAGTTCGTTTCGAATGAAACCACAACCGAATTGGATTGATTGCCCGTGGTTGTTAATGCCAATGAAGGGGGCACACGACATCTTGTACATATTAGTCATGTACGTTGTGTCGAAAGACACAATGTTGTTGTATTTTGCGTATTGCCTACGTGATGCACCATCTATCCAGAACACGTTTTCCACCCTGTCTTCATCATCAAGTTTCATTCTCCAATAGAAATCTGGATCTTTTGCCCCGAGCTCCTCAAAGTATGCAATTGTGCTCCCCATGTCTGCATTACGGTACTCCTTGTGAAACTTGGCTCGCTGATTCGCAAGGTCCTGTGTTGTGTATGGTACATTCTCAACTCACCATAGAACCATGAAATTAGTTGCATTTGCCTTGCGGTGTCTATGTTGCATTCATGTAGAATCCGTAAGAAATCTTGCTCGTCTTTGGGAATGTTCCTATGTGAGGCTAGAAATTTTGTCAGAGATGGCTTTCTTATCAGTGGATGGTTGTGGTTGTCATCAAAGCGTTCGACTCTCCATCATGCATCCTTGTGCGTAAGGTAAAGGTGGGCTGGACACTCAGACCTCTTAACCTTACGCCTTTTTCTCTTCTTCACGATGCCTTCTGGGTTCAGTACATCCTGC
This sequence comes from Triticum dicoccoides, assembly GCF_002162155.2. NCBI lineage: Eukaryota > Viridiplantae > Streptophyta > Magnoliopsida > Poales > Poaceae > Triticum > Triticum dicoccoides. The sequence continues at coordinate 451,432,845 of NC_041385.1, forward strand.
ACCTCCTCCTCCTTCTTCTTTGGCTTGCCGCCTTTCCCACACACCAGTAGTGCTCTTCTCACTGTGTTGTCCTTCAGTGTTCTTGTGTACTCTATCCTTGTCCCAAATCCATTTCTGAGTGCATATAGCTTGTAGTGAGCAACAGCCTCCTCAAAACTTTCAAACTTCATTGTTGTATCAGGAGCCTTAGGTGTGAAATATGCCTCAGCGTTAACTCCTCCTTGATTAGCGTTGAGCGCTCCTGTTTTTGGACTTGCTGGCTCGCTGACCGACACATCAAAGAACCTTTCTTCTCCCCCAACACTAGAACTTGCTTCCTTGCTTGGCCCATGGATCCTCTGGTTATATGTAGGTGGAGCACCTGCATGTTTTTCACATGAAATGTTTTTGTCATAACATGATTTCTCATTGTTTGGTGGTAACTTGTATTGAACAGTTGTGGTAACTTGTAGTATGCTGTGATGATAACATTCTGCTTCCAACATAAACATACAGTGTGACACTTTTGTAAGTGAGTTGCCACTTACCAGAAGCAAAGCTAGTCGTACGTGCATCATCATCATGTTGTTTCTCTTGTCCAGCACTATCTGTGGCATTTATGTTATATCCATGGTTTTCCGACATGTTGTTGAAGCACCTGCTTACACATGTTAATAGCATATGTGAGACAACTAAAAATAACACTGTTGTTTACATACATCAATCACATTTTTGCACATGGTGCATGCTATCTTTTTGTACTTTTTTGTGATTCTTTTTGAGTTGACATGGATATTATCATTTTTTCTGCAGGTAACAATTTGTTACTCATTCGGGACTCTACTATACTCGGCACACCATTCCCTGCTTCAAAATTTTAGTTCAAGTTTTTTTTTTGATGGTAGCTTTTTGCATAGATGCACCATAATGGCATGGTAACAGATGACAATACTGATGATAACTTTTGTATGAAAAAATGTGGTAGCTTTCTCTACACAACAATTATAGCCTAATTGTAACAAGAGTGGATTCTGTTATGGTGTTGTGACTTCATATTTTACATACAAAAAGTATTTTTTGTAGCCTAATTTCACTGTTTTTTGTGCAAATAAGTTGAAAAGGAATTGTCTTTTTTCAAGAAAAAATCTTTGCATATGCCCCGATAACTCATGTATTCTGTCATGCTAGCTTCTATGCACATTGTACAATAAATTAGGAAAAAATGGCACTTTTTTCTTCCTTTTTTCATGGGGCTTTTTTTGGTTGAACTGAAATGGAATTCAGATACAGTAGGGAGTGCTTAGATGTACCTGATCCACCTGGATTCTTGCTGGATTCTGGATGCCTGGTGAGTTCTGGTGTCCCTTGTGGTAGATCAAGTCGAGATCAGGTGGTAACTTGAGCCCTCCAAGCGTTTCTGCATGATTTCGCGATGATTTTTGCTGGATTCTGGACGCTTGGTGAGTTCTTGTGTCCCTGGTGGTAGATCAAGTCGAGATACTGTGGTAATTTCAGTTTCCTCAAGTGTATTGCATGTTTTGTGAAGCAATTGCTGGGTCAAATCGGGGGGAGGGGGGGTAGAGGACGGAGATGAATGGTTGAGTTCGTCGCCAGGGAGAGAGGAATAGGAAGAGGAGGGTCAATGGAGAGTGTGTGTTGCGTTTTCTTGCTGTGAAGGTAAGAAAGTTGGGTTTTAGGGGGAGGAGGTGGTCCGTGATGGTTTGGGCCAGGGTCACGTGAGGGGCGCTGAGATGGGCCTCGCGATTGCCTCCGCGCGACGGCTCGGCCTCGCGCGCTACGAGCGCTCGGCCTCGTGAAGGAGGGATCGTTCGGACCTATACTGTAGGTATGAACGTTTGGTATATATCAAAGTCCAAAATAAAAATAAAACAGCAACATGGTGATTTCTTACGCTTCGTGGATGATAATTTGCTTTACACGTAAACCCAACATCTGAAATCGCTGTAAATTCTAAAACGCAGCACAATTCATAACGAAGTTGCAGAAAAACTCCAACAAATAGGATGTAAATCAAAATCCATTTGTATCTTGCAGAATTTCCACGAAGCTTCAAAAGAGCAACGCTAGCAGATTCATGTGTATTTGTTTCGTGCAAAACTCGAAAAACCATGACATTATTTGTAGTAAGATCCTATATCGTTTCCATTTCTGGGTTGTTACGTAGTATAGATGTTACTCGTAGTAGAATTCACCCATGTCTGTCTGTCGATCGATGGAAGAGAGAAAGGCCAAAATTGAAATAGCTTTCCCGCAACGCGAGTAGTACGTATAATAAAGCAGGGGATTGATTCACGCTGTCGTCTTTGTTCGGGGACCGGACCAGATGAGATGGGCAGAATGGCAGATCCGCACGCAGCGTAGTATATCGAACTGCCACCACCTCTCCTTGCCCCGCGCCCGCGACTCTCCATTCTCCTTCCCACCCTTGGGCTTGGTGTTGGTGGCATCTCAGCTCCGATCGTCTGCGACTCCCCTACCCGTCCCGCTCCACGCCACCTCCCCGTCCGGTATATCCCATGGCTCCCTCTTCCTCCGCGTCCGCGTGCCTGTCGATTCGCCGTAGCTTTTTTTCTTTTTTTTTTGGAACTGGCCAGCAATTGCTGGTTTTCATTGGCTTAGCAGAAAGAGAGGGACAGAGTTGTTTGATCAAGTGATCGGTGGGTGATGAAGAGAAACCAACAAAGAAAGAAGTGAAGTATCAAGCCGATATCTCACGCTACATGCCCGAAAGGTTATACTCTAAGCATGCAGCTCCAGCTATCCTCCATTGCTCCATGTCGCAGCGGCAGGCCTTGATGGTGTTGTCCGCGCTCGGCAGCTTTCCTTTGAACACACAGGCGTTCCTCTCCATCCAGATCAGCCAGCTGATGAGTGCGATCATGGATTTGGTGCCTCTCCCAGCTGCCGGTGCAGCGGCGTCAATGATCATCTGAACCTTGGCAGTAGTTGTTGATCCCTCGCTCCATATATCAGGGTGCAGGGCGGAGCAGCTAATCCAGGTCGCGATAGCTTCTACCCGCGCTGGTGCGGATTCTCTCGTTCCCGCCCGGATAGGCCCCTGATTAAGGCAGGCATACTGCGCAGGTGGAAGAGCAATGGCAGTTTATGATTTAATGATCCCGTGAAGCTTGGAACTTCTCCTCCTTCTTGTTGAAATAATAACTAGTCAAGTTCTTGCATCAGACTTTGCATTTTTCGAACTAATAATCTGTCCATACTCTGACCCATACAAGTGTCTTTTCCTACAGAACTAATTTACACCTTCATATCATCTTCCCATAAAAAATACAACTTCTCCAATATAATTACTATAGAGTACGTTATAATAATCTAGCATGTCCCAGCAAAAAAAAAGTGGTGTACAAAAGGTTGATCAAGACCAGCTTACAACTTCTTCTTGCATTTGATGTATCAAGATCAGCGTAGTACTTATTGAGATGCATGCATATTCTTTCCTAAGCTGGTTCAATTGTAAGGGGCTCTGGTTTAGTTGTATGGAACTTCTTTCCTAAAAAATTTATTGTTCTTTAACGTCATAAATAACCGCTCTGGTTTTTTTTAGGGGAAAACAAATAACTTCTCTGTTTACCTGTGTGCTAACTGATTTTGTGTATAATTCAAATTTATGGCCCTCTTCTTTCATACTCCCTCTGTCCCAAAATTCTTGTCTTAAATTTGTCTACATACGGATGTATGAAGTCGCGTTTTAGTGTTAGATACATCCGTATCTAGACAAATGTAAGACAAGAATTTTGGGACGGAGGGAGTATAATTAATCTATTGTTGTATACCATCATAACCTGTTAACCTATGCCTACACATATAGGTCAGCTAATTCTGCAGGACATGGAATTGTTAGTTTTCTGAATATTTGGGGGTTTTCTCTTTTTCTCTGAGTAATGTGGGAATTTGTAACGCGAAGTAGGTGCCTTGAATTCCATTTGCTGTTGATGATAGATATATAGTGCAAATGCTGCAATTCCCTTATCTGAATTAGGATTTAGGACAAAGCATCAACAAGGTGTGAACCATATAAGCTGTTTGGGCCTTGCAGTAACAATGAAGGCGTGAAAGTTTGAAAGAATATGACACATCGACTTTGCTCGTAAAACAGATATGTTCAGACTTTTTTTTTCCGATAAAGAGATATGTTCAGACTTACGCGGGTGGATCTTAAGCTGCTTTTGACTAAGTGTATTATTAAGCCATTTGATCTGATCAGTTTGCTGTGTGCATTTGAAATTCCCACCAACATAGCACAATAAATATTCATGGTGACGTATGAAGACACTTCTATGTTCTCTCCCTTTTGTTCATATGTTGTCTACTGTAAACAATTTAGGTTTGTACCATGAATGCGGATTATAATTCACAAAATTTAACTCCTCTCTGGCAACTTAATTTCACTATGTCTGGAATGTCATCTGATGATGCAAGTGCTGAAGTGAGGCCTGAAGGAGAAGTTTCTGGTGAAAAGGTAGAAGAAACTCAAGATCAGAATGAAGGCAGTGGCATGCCCTCGCCACAGGAGGAGGTACTGTCTTTTCCTGGTACCCTTTCTTGGGGGTGGTCTTGGCCTCTGGGGTGTATATTATTCATGTTATCTTTGTTCCAAACTTGTATGGGTACTCACAGGAGGCAGCAATCAAGAAAAAATATGGAGGAAAAATGCCCAAAAAGTCATCACTTATATCAAAGGTCAATGCCGTTGTCTTATAATGTCTTCATTTCCCTTTCAGATTAAATTATGCAACCTTTATATAAAGTAACACAGGTGTATAATTAACTTTTAGTTCAAATTAAAATGGTATAACCTCAATTTGAAATATCAGGACCATGAGCGGGCATTCTTTGATTCTGCTGATTGGGCTTTAGGAAAGGTAAGCCTGGAATCTTTTGAAAAGCTAATCTAGTGTGATATCTACAACTCAAAAAAACTAAATAAGAAATGCAATTGTAACAGTTTTACTTCTTCGTTTGTTTGCTGCAGCAAGGTGGAAGTCCCAACAAGCCTAAAGGACCCCTTGAAGCCCTTCGACCAAAACTACAGGTATCCATACTAATGCCCATTAGATGCAAACTTCAGCTTATGCTTTCAGTATTCTGTTTTTTACTTTTTAGTATAATAAGATGTATAGTTGAATGATCTGTGCTCCTTATACTGTAAAATAAGTGGATATCCTGATCATGCAGCTCTTAGCTCTACAAAGTATGCTGTCCCATTCTCATTGCTTGAAGCTTGACAACATGTCTTTCATTACTAAAGATGGCAATGTTGAAGTCAACTTGCAATGATATGTTTTGCCAAGTTCATCTCTTCACTCAATTAAAACAAAAGTTCATCTCTTCACTTGTGTTTCCTGACCTACTTTCAGCCTACTCAACAAAATGCTCGTGCCCGCCGATCTGCGCATCCTAAGCATCTAAGTCCTTGTATTTTTGTGTTCAATGTAGTCCCAGTCTCACACATCATTATCTTGCCTGCCGAGGAGCTGACCCAGAATGATGATCCAACTTAAGGCAAGAACAAGGAATAAGCATAATATGCATCGTGCTTTTTATAGGGAAAGTCACGGTTCTGCTGTCATCATGCCAAAACTGTTGCCTTGTTAAATAATTAGCACCGGTGCTTATATTATGCCTGAGGTTGAGCTCTGCAGTTTTAGCTGTGGCATATCTGGCTTCTTCCACATTCAGCTATGCCTGAACCAGCTAGGAATGAACATTTCATGATGGTGGTGTTGTAGTGCCGGATGTGTAAGAAGAAATAATAACAATGGAACTTCATATCTTAACAACACTTTCAAGCAACTGTGACTTGTGCTGATTTATACCTTTTTTTTTGCGGGGTGCTGATTTATACCTAATTTTTTTTTAGAAAAGGAGGATGACCCCCGGCCTCTGCATCTGGGAGATGCATACGGCCACTTTATTGATTATTCTCGAGGACCTTACAAAGTATTACAACAATATGCCTGAATCCGCCATCTTGGCAACATATGCCACTACTCCTATCCATATGATGAAGAGGTGCTACCTGGGCCACATACCCGGTCTACTCACCTAAACCTATCATCAAAAGGCTGAAGCTCCAGCCTAGCCACATACCGGGTCTGGGGCATAAACTGGTCTGACGCACTCACATGTGTCGTCGCCGCCATCTTTCATAGGTCCGTCTTCAGAGCAGATATTGAGGCTTCTACCTTGTCAGGCCACTCCGTCATCGACGCCACCTTGACGCCAAACAACTACCTCCACCTGCGCGAGTCCATCCCCGCGCATCGGGCGCCGAGTCTCCACTGCACCACGCCGCCGAGATTCGCCGTCATCAATGTGAAGGATGAAGTACCGCTCCACCAATAAGGCACCCGCTGGTCCCTCGATCCCGTGTACGCCTCCAAGAATGACGCCCCCAAGGAGGAAACGACACCAACGCGTCGCCGTCATCCGATCAACTGATCTAGGGTTTCCCCCGGAGGTAGCGGATAGAGGTCTAGAGCTTCTCCACGGCGATGCCTTCAAGAAGATAATGACACCACAGGGTGCCACCAACGCCGGTCTTGGCAACAAGCCGAGCACAAGGTTTTCACCCGGATCCGCTCGAAGAACCTCCATCACGTATTGTGCGCACGGGTCGCCGCCGATCTGAGCCGCCGCACATCGAGCAAGCCGCACCGGGCAGATCGGATCTGTCCGGAGGGCAAACCACACATGGCGCCGACCCAACCACCAGGCCCTCCATACCGCCACCGCCGATCCGAGGACAGATGGTCCGCCGCTGCAGATCCGGCCACCACCGCCGAACGCAGCCAAGGCCGCTGCCCGACGCAGGGCCGGCCGCCGCAACCGCCACCACCACCGCCCTAGGACAAGGCCGCCGCCGCGCTGCCGCCGGTCAAGGCAGGCCCGCCACGCCACGGAGGCCAGATCGGCCGTGCCACCTCACGCCGCGGAGCTCCGCACCGTCCCCATGGCGCGGGAGAGAGGAAAGGCCCCCGCCACCACCGTCAGCCCCCGGGCAAAAGGCCGGCGGCGTCCTTCGGCGGCGGCGGAGGGAGGGATGGAAGGAGGGGGAGCCCCGGCGGCTAGGGTTGGGATCCCGCCCGAGTCGCCCGGGCGGGGGCGACGCGGGGGGGCGGGGGGCGGGGCTGCAGGATTTTAATATCGGGCGCGTCTCCCTGATTTATACCTAATGGGCCAATATATATAACATCATGTCTAAACTGTGCAGCCCCAAGATTAAAATAATGTAGATACCAACTCCCACAAAATGGTAATTGAAAGCCTTCACAAACCGGTGTTCTTTAGCTTTTCACACACGACTTGGTTTGGAGTTGGAGGTGTTGAGACCGAAAAGAATATAAAGATAGGTACAATGATAATGGACAGTAAGTACATTAGTGAACACAGAATAAGCCTCAATCATGCGGACCATGTCCAAAACTTGTGGAGAGGTGTTGTGTTAGCAATCTCACCGGGACATTGGCAATTGCACAAAAGACTTAATTGGTTAAGCAACTCAGGGAGAAACATGTTAGCCTGGCTAGAGTTTACAGCATTATCGGGAATTTCTTTGGGACCCTAGAGAATGCGCACCAAACGATCGCTTAAGACAGTATGCAGCAACCTAAGCCGTGAACAATCAGAGTTCACATATATCGTGCAAGTTGGTGATGAAAGCCTAAGACACTATGCTACGAAGACAACGGACATCTCTGATGACATGAGGGCTGCTGATCCAGTGTTACATACAGCGTGAAAGTTGATGCTGAAAGCAAAATAAAGATGCTCATCTGGACTAAGGTGCGGCCAGGTTGATGTCAACTTGTAAAGGACTGCAGGGTAGGCTGTTGTTAGTTGAGCATCCAGGTATACTTGCTTGAAGGTCTGTCTCAACTAGACGTTGGTTCACCCGGATCTTCTTGTGATGTCCTACCCAAAAAAAGAGGTGTCATGACTTGTGACCAAGAGATAAGATAATTTGTATCCTATGTCATGTCTTAATAATGAAAATGGACCATTGTCTGAAATCTGCGGTATACAAGCTCTACCTGCTCCAGTGGGCTCAGGTGCATCCCGTTTGTGAGAGTGAATTCTGCTCGGTTGAACTCTCTGGTACACCCAACGAGTAAAACAAATCAGTACCCTACCGTAATTATGTGTGTGTG
>NC_041385.1:451441173-451461656 GCF_002162155.2 Triticum dicoccoides
GAACCATAAGAACAGTGGTAATGCATTAAAAGTTTAAAACCCTATGACTACATTGTGCCCCAGTAAAATCAGGATTGACGTGTTGTAGGTATGCCAAACGTGTTTCCTTGAGAAGCAAAAATGTTGCTTGTTAGTTACACAAGAGGAACTCCGCCTATGTTGTCTCAACATAGCCGGTCCCAAGCCCGGGTAAAGGAGGAGGGTTGTGATAGGCTTGGCGAGCCAACGTAAAAACTCAGCCACTCTTATGGAGATGAAACCCAAAAGATTTTCTGTGCCAGAGCCATGAGTTGGTTGCGAGATCTTATGGGTTTCACCTCTAGCCTACCCCAACTTGTTTGGGACTAAAGGCTTTGTTGTTGTTGTTGTTGTTGTTAGTTACACAAGAGGGGGTGGAAACCCTGAAACAAAAAAGCTCTAGTGCTTCTCACCATGAATTGTGTGCGGTGACCTCAGTAAACAATCGGTTCGTCCCACCGCTCTGCAGCAACAGCGATTCTCAGATATATAGCCAAGAAGCTTGTCCGCTAAGGTAGACATCGCCACTTCGCAACTTCGCCTAATTTCAGATATATTTTCCATCATGTGTGCATTATGTTCTTCCAAAATGGTCATAAGCGGGTGGTCTGCCTGCGTTTGCACTATCAGTTACATAAACAGAAGGAGCACAACTCGATGTAACATGAAGAAATCACAACTAACAATAAGAAATTAATGACTCACAAGTGACGGGTATTTCAATCGGAGATGGTTGGAGAAATCTTCTTGTCCAGTTTCAGTGAAGCTGCTTCGTAGCATGGGAGTAATTGGGTTGTGTTGGTGCTTTGTGCCAACAAAACCTGGGGCATGATGGGGCAGGTCAGAAGCTACATCTGCTCGGTGAGTGTGGCTTTCACAGTGGACTCTGGAGTAGCAAACATCTTGAGCGCGCCTAAACTGGCATGTAAAACAGGAAGGAATAAAAAATATGAACGTGTACATGACCACTGCATGTGTTCAACTACTGAACCGAACACTATTCTGTCATTCAGTGAAAGCACATACTGTCTGTATGCAAATTTAAATGGGAGAGGTCTCACACTAGCTCCAGCGAATGATGTATCTCCATCCACGTTGCTAGTAATCACTTCTATCATCTTCTTAACCGACTCGTAGTCAAAAAGACTAATCCTTGGTAGATGGTCTTTTGTCTTGGAAAGTGGACCAAGATCAAGATTGTCCAAGTAGAATACCTGCACGACATTTGCACATTCAAATATTATGGTCTGAGCTGAAGAGAATTATGATACACAAAAATAATAGGAAGAAAAAAGGACCTGAAGAAACAGGTGGCAGCCAACAAGATGTACAGTGATGTTCCGGTTGCGGATATCAGTTTTCAACTTCCCAACAGCTCTGTTCAAATGCTCGAGTACATAAGCACACCAATTAAATTCTTTAATTTGCGAGATATCGTTGAGTGCGGCCCAGAAATCTATGGTGATGTAGTCATGCTTAGTTGATGGAGCCAAGAGGTGCCCAACAACAAAAATAACAAAGGCTATCTTGAAGCAATCTATCTGGACATTGCTGGAATCTCCATTGATGTCATCTCTCAGGAGATAAGCCTCCGCGGCCTTTAGACTATGCGCACCTTTGCTCAAATAGGCAGAAGCTCGCATGAACTCTTTGCAAGCTTCAGACGGCTCGGTTGTATCGGGGCATATCGATCTGGTGCCGCATGGCAGACTGAATACCTTCTGGACATCATGGTCCTGGATCTGCAGAACCCTTTGCTCGTCTATTTTCAGTGTACTCGACTCGACGTCGACTCTTTCCATTAGCCACGCGCTGAACTTCAAATTCAACTTTGCCAGCATCTTGATCCTCAGCATCCCACCAAAGCCTATCTCCTCGACCAAATCCCTCTTAAATTTGTTAAACTTGCCAACGAGCGAGCACACCTTCTGCACCGAAATCCTTGACGTGACAGAAGGTGCGGATCCAGGAGCGCATATTGCTTCGCCTGGATCAGCATCTGCTATGTCGGCAGCTCCGTGATCCCTGCCGCTATTCTCTGTGGCTGTGGCGGCGTCTCGCTGGTCTTTTTCCAAGGTGGCATGCGGTGCCGGCTGCTCCAGTGGCGCCACCATGTGATGAACTAACTAACAGACGGACAGCACACAAGTAAATTTTGCTGACTCCTCTAAACAAGGCGCTGCAAAAAAAGGATTTACGAGTGGGCGTGTGATCGGTCCATTGGTTTGAAGTTTAAACTAGCTGATAACGAAAGGAGGAACTCTGAACAAATGGACAGAGAGCATTTCTCATACCCGGCAGTAAGAACCTACTTAGATTCGTAAGACCATGAGTACCTGAAGGGGACCGGGGACGTACCTGGCCAAGGCAGCAGTCGCGCCGGCGTCTCCAAATCACCACCTTCAGCCGGGCGACCACACCTCACTAAGTTCTCCGTAGCTCAACTGCCATGGATTGCGAGCAGATGAGAGGGGTTTGCGAGCAGGGGTGTGTGTGGTGTGATATGAGGGTGGGTGGACAGATGGGGGTTGGAACCACCGTAATAATTGTTGGATGATACACTTGTGGGGGTCAAGCCCAAGAGTCTTGCTATGCGTACGACTCTTGCTTGTCCGATTTCATATGACATAGCAGATCAAGCCGTTTAACTCCTGATCCAAATGGCAGCACACCACTAGACTAGGCATCGTATAGAGTCGGACAGAATAAGATCGTACGTGCAGTAGTTCCGTAAGCCCAAAGGCATCCCAAATGCTAATCTCTAGTAGATCCCGCAAACCGAATTGCGGGATCCATTTTGCATATCCGTCCTGATTAGATTCTTCAAATCTGGTTGTTTTAAGAAAAAAATTGCGAGAATCTGCGAGCTCATTTCCTCCATATCTACGTGATTTCATTCGATTTTGTCGGGCCCCTATCTGTTGGCCAAACTCACTTCCGCTGCCTCTACTCCCTGCCGCCGCAAATTCCCACCCCTTTGTTGCTACCCGTGGCTGCCCTGCGCAGCTTGAAATCTCCGCCGCTTTGCGTCGCATCATTCCACCTCGTTTTGGCGCTCGGGGGTGCTTGTGTTCACCGCTCGCGGCCGTCGCCAGTGCCATGGATCCGCCCCGGAGCTCGGCGTGCGGGCTTGTAGCTTGCGGATCTGGTTGGTTCCGGTGCCTATGACCGGCGCACGTCTGAGGAAGAGGGCAGCGTGACTTTGCTTTGGCCGACGGGGAGAAGAAAGGGGGGCGCGACGCGGTTTCGCTTCGGGCGACGGGGAAGAAGAAAGGGGTGGCACGGCTTTGCTTCGGTCAGCAAGGGAGAAGAAAGGGGTGGCGTTGTGTGGCTTTGCTTCGGCCGAGGTATGTACAACACCCGTGGTTCGTGCTCAATTTGGCCCGGAGTAGGTTTGGGTGAAATTCATGGCTATTTTGTGTGCATTTTGTAGATGGATTGGAGTTCTCATCTTTGTCCGATGATTCGGACACAGAAGAGATATGATCCTCGACGACGACGATGACAACCTAGTGTTGTTGCATCTCGTCGACGAATTTGAGGGAGACCAAAGAAAAGGCGACGTGGATCGTCGAGGATGAGAGAGATTTGGACTTGGAGTACAAGTATGACAATGTTGTTAGTCGTGTGAAGCCTGCCAGGGATGCAAATGAGATCACTGCATTTCTTGAGACCTACCGGAACATCAAGAACCATGATTCGCATAACCAACTCCAGCATGATCTTAATGAACATCGGTGGCAACTCTATGGGGGGAGATAGATCCCCATTTTTATTCATTTCTATTTGTGTGAGATTTGAACAATTTGGTGTTGTAATAATTATTTCAATTTGAACATTTTTTTATAATGAAAACTATTGTTGTATTGTGAATGCTTTTTGGACCATTTATATATTCATATGTTGAATTTATATTACGATTCCAGACGGTTGATATCATTGAAATGTGTAATTTGTTTGATGTTATGCAAAATTTACGATGCCACCAGCACTCCGCCGGAACAGATCCCGCAAACGCGTCCCACAAAACATTTGTGGGACGCGTTTGAGGGATCTGTTCCGCCAGAGCGCTCGCGCCACCATATAATTGTGGGCGCCCTTATATGCGTTTTGCAGGCCGCCTGGTTGCGGGATCATCTAGAGATGCTCTAACCCGCAAAATGGACACAACATCCGTCCGCGGACAGGGAGACCAGTCTGAAGATAGGAAGACCAGTTTGCGGACAGAGATCCGACCATCCGACGTACATTTCAAACTCTGTGAAAGGATCGATATGGTTGACTTCCATGCCAATTTTTAACTTTTCTTAACAAATTAGGGTTAGCAACAAATAGTTTATCTAGATATGCAACTAGGTGGGCAACCTATATGATGCTAACAACACAAGCAACACGAGCAAGAAAATGGTACAACACAAGTAAAGGTTGTACAAAGTAAAGGTAAGAGATAACCACAAGTGGAGACGGTGAAGACGAGGATCTGTTACCAAAGTTCCTTCTCTTTGAGAGGAAGTACGTCTCCGTTTAAGCGGTGTGGAGGCACAATGCTCCCCAAGAAGCCACTAGGGCTGCCGTATTGTCCTCGCGCACTCACACAATGCGAGAAGCCATGATTCCACTAGTGGTGCCCTTGAAGGCGGTAACCGAACCTTTACAAACAAGGTTAGGGCAATCTCCACAACTTAATTGGAGGCTCCCAACAACACCACGAAGCTTCACCACAATGGAATGTGGCTCTGAGTTGACCTCAACCGTCTAGGGTGCTCAAACACCCAAGAGTAACAAGATCCGCAAGTGATTGGTGGGGGGAATCAAATTTCTCTTGGTGGAAGTGTAGATCTAGGCCTTCTCAACCAATCCCTAAAGAATCAACAAGTTTGAGTGGCTAGGGAGAGAGATCGGGCAGAAATGAGCTTGAGAGCAACAATGGAGCTTGGGGGAGGAAGAGGTAGTCAACTAGAAGAAAGATGACTCCTTTATATAGTGGGGGAAGGGATCCAACCGTTATGCTCCCACTGTCCGTGCATAAGCGATAGTACCGCTTGGGTGAGTAGTACTTCCGCTGGCACGAAAGTTCTGGCCACACAGTTCAAGATGAACATGTCAAGGAGGCGGAAGTACTACCGAAGCAGTACTACCGCTCCCACCAATGGTAGTACCGCGTGGTGTTGGACTGTAGCCAAAACTCGCGGTAGTAGGGGAGGGAAGGGCGGTAGAACCGCCCAGAGAAGTACTACCGTGGGGAACTGCCGCTCTACTACCGCCCGTGGAACAGACTAGACCAGAACAACAAAATTAAGCGGTACTCTCCACGGCACAAGCCAGCGGTAGTTCCACTGGAGCGGTACTACCGTGGCTTGGAGCGGTACTTCCACCTATTTGTAGAGGGTTCAGTAAACCCGCGGTAGTAGGGTGGTGGTTATGCCCGCAGTACCGCTGGAGCGGTACTATCATTCATAATTGTCGCTCTACTACCGCCCATTCACAGAACCATCAAAATAAGCGGAAGTGGGAGCCATACTGCACAACGACAGTATCGTAGGAAGGGTACTACCGTGGGGCAGAGCGGTGCTACCGCTTAGCCTATTCTGACAAGGTCTAGACGCAAAGGATGGACAAGCTTAAATGTCGGGAAAGAACAAGGGTGTAAAGAGATCACCCAAACCTTTCCGAAGCGGACCCCCTTTTAATAGTACAGTGTACCTACGACTCAAGTCCACCAAAAAAGAAACGCAAGAAAAACACCGTCTTCATAAATATCCATAGGGGTTCCAATCGCCTTGTGCCATAACATAGATTATCTAAAATGCTCAATGCACACGATCAGTCCACAAAAGCATTGTCATCAATCACCAAAACCACCAAGGGAGAAATATGCCCTAACAATCTCCCTTTCTTTGGTGGACTGATGACAACACGGGATTTGCACAAGGATATGATAAGATAACATGCAATCCCAACATCTACAAAATATATATGGGCTCCCCCTAGATGTGTGCACTATTTGAGTATGCCTTTGGAATGCGAAGCACACTCACTAGGAATTTGCACTCCCCCTATATTTTATAAACTGTCAATACTTGCAACCATAATATAAGATGAATAAGCAAGGATGTAAGTAAATAGCATGTGAGCATAAAGATAGGCACAAGATAGATAACATCTCACAACCTAATACATAGACATAAAGATAAAGATAAGGTAGCATATGTCTCACACCATATAATAGGTACTAAAGGTTCCACACACGGACATAAAGCAAACCAAATGAAAGAGTTCACGAGAGAACGAAAGCAACAACAAAGAAGGCACAATTCTGACTCGGCAAATCCCTAAGCTCTCTCCCCCCTAGGCATCGAGACACCAAAATGGCAAAGAGCACTAGACACGACCAAGGTGATGGTGAAGCGCCAGCTGACACATCATCAACGTATCTATAATCTTTTATTGTTCCATGTTATTATATTACCCGTTTTGGATGTTTATGGGCTTTACTATACACTTTTATATCATTTTTGGGACTAACCTACTAACCGGAGGCCCAACCCAAATTGCTGTTTTTTTGCCTATTTCAGTGTTTTGAAGAAAAGGAATATCAAACGGAGTCCAAACGGAATGAAACCTTCGGGAGCGATCTTTTTGGAACAAACGCAATCCAGGAGACTTGGAGTGGACGTCAAGCAGCAGTCCAGGTGGCCATGAGGCAGGAGGGCCCGCCCTAGGGGGGTGGGCGCTTTCCCCACCCTCATGGGCCCCTCGTTGCTCTACCGACCTACTTCTTCCTCCTATATATACATACATACCCCGAAAACATCAAGGAGGACCACGAAACCCTATTTCCACCGCCGCAACCTTCTGTACCCGTGAGATCCCATCTTGGAGCCTTTTCCGACGCTCCGCCGGAGGGGGAATCAATCACGGAGGGCCTCTACATCATCGCCAAGGCCTCTCCTATGAGTTGTGAGTAGTTTACCACAGACCTTCGGATCCATAGTTATTAGCTAGATGGCTTCTTCTCTCTCTTTGAATCTCAATACAAAGATCTCCTCGATCTTCTTCGAGATCTATTCGATGTAACTCTTTTTGCGGTGTGTTTGTCGAGATCCGATGAATTGTGGGTTTATGATCAAGTTTATCTATGAGAAATATTTGAATCTCCTCTGAATTCTTTTATGTATGATTGGTTATCTTTGCAAGTCTCTTCGAATTATCAGTTTGGTTTGGCCTACTAGATTGATCTTTCTTACAATGGGAGAAGTGCTTAGCTTTGGGTTCAATCTTGTGGTGTCCTTTCCCAGTGACAGCAGGGGCAGCAAGGCACATATTGTATTGTTGCCATCGAGGATAAAAAGATGGGGTTTATATCATATTGCTTGAGTTTATCCCTCTACATCATATCATGTTGCCTAATGTGTTACTCAGTTCTTATGAACTTACTACTCTAGATGCATGCTGGATAGTGGTCGATGTGTGGAGTAACAGTAGTAGATGCACGTAGGAGTTGGTCTACTTGTTGCGGACGTGATACCTATATACATGATCATGCCTAGATATTCTCATAACAATGTACTTTTCTATCAATTGCTTGACAGTAATTTGTTCACCCAACGTAATACTGATAACCCACAAGTATAGGGGATCGCAACAATTTTCGAGGGTAGAGTATTCAACCCAAATTTATTGATTCGACACAAGGAGAGACAAAGAATATTCTCAAGTATTAGCAGTTGAGTTGTCAATTCAACCACACCTGGATAACTTAGTATCTCCAGCAAAGTATTTAGTAGAAAAGTAGTATGGAAGTAAAAGTAACAATAGCAAAAGTAACAACAACAGTTTTGTAGTAATTGTAACAGTCGCAACGATAAAGTAAATAAGCAAAGAGCAATATGTGAAAAGCTCGTAGGCATTAGATCAGTGATGGATAATTATGTCGGATGCGATTCCTCGTGTAATAATTATAACATAGGGTGACACAGAACTAGCTCCAGTTCATCAATGTAATGTAGGCATGTATTCCAAATATAGTCATACGTGCTTATGGAAAAGAACTTGCATGACATATTTTGTCCTACCCTCCCGTGGCAGCGGGGTCCTAATGGAAACTAAGGGATATTAAGGCCTCCTTTTAATAGAGTACCGAATCAAAGCATTAACACTTAGTGAATACATGAACTCCTCAAACTACGGTCATCACCGTTAAGTATCCCGATTATTGTCACTTCGGGGTTAATGGATCTTAACATGTAATAGGTGACTATAGACTTGCAAGATAGGATCAAGAACTCACATATATTCATGAAAACATAATAGGTTCAGATATGAAATCATGGCACTCGGTCCCTAGTGACAAGCATTAAGCATAGCAAAGTCATAGCAACATCAATCTCAAAACATGGTGGATACTAGGGATCAAACCCCTAACAAAACTAAGTTAATTACATGGTAAATCTCATCCAACACATCACCGTCTAGCAAGCCTACGATGGAATTACTCACGCACGGCGGTGAGCATCATGAAATTGGTGATGGAGGATGGTTGATGATGACGACGGCGATGGATTCCCCCTCTTCGAAGCCCCGAACAGACTCTAGATCAGCCCTCCCGAGAGAGTTTAGGGCTTGGCGGCGGCTCCGTATCGTAAAACATGATGAATTCTTCTCTCTGATTTTTTTCTCCCCGAACGTGAATATATGGAGTTGGAGTTGAGGTCGGTGGAGCTTTAGGGGGCCCACGAGGCAGGGGACGCGCCCTAGGGGGGCGCCGCCACCCTCGTGGACAGGGTGTGGGCCCCCTGATGTTGATTCTTTCGCCAGTATTTTTTATTAATTCCAAAAAGTTGCTCTGTGGATTTTCAGGCCATTCTGAGAACTTTTATTTCTGCACAAAAATAACACCATGGCAGTTCTCCTGAAAACAGCGTCAGTCCGGGTTAGTTCCATTCAAATCATGCAAGTTAGAGTCCAAAACAAGGGCAAAAGTGTTTGGAAAAGTAGATACGACGGAGACGTATCAACTCCCCCAAACTTAAACCTTTGCTTGTCCTCAAGCAATTCAGTTGACAAACTGAAAGTGATAAACAAAAACTTTTACAAACTCTGTTTGCTCTTATTGTTGCAAATATGTAAAGCCAGCATTCAAGTTTTCAGCAAATATTATGAACTAACCATATTCACAATAACACTTATGTCTCATTTCACTCATACCAATGGCATAATCAACTAGCGAGCAATAATAATAAATATCGTATGACAACACTTTCTCAAAACATTCATAATATGATATAACAAGATGGTATCTCGCTAGCCCTTTCTGAGACCGCAAAACATAAATGCAGAGCACCTCTGAAGATTAAGGACTGACTAAACATTGTAATTCATGGTAAAAGAGATCCAGTCATAGTCATACCCAATATAAATTAATAGTAATGCATGCAAATTTCAGCGGTGCTCTCTAGCGGGTGCTTTTTAATAAGAGGATGATGACTCAACATAAAAGCAAATAGATAGGCCCTTCGCAGAGGGAAGTAGGGATTTGTAGAGGTGCCAGAGCTCAATTTTGAAATAGAGATAAATAATATTTTGAGTGGTATACTTTCATTGTCAACATAACAACCAAGAGATCTCGATATCTTCCATGCTACACACATTATATGCGGTTCCCAAACAGAATGGTAAAGTTTATACTCCCCCACCACTAACAAGCATCAATCCATGGCTTGCCCGAAACAACGGGTGCCTCCAACTAACAACAATCCTGGGGGAGTTTTGTTTGTAATTATTTTGATTTGATTTGAGCATGGGACTGGGCATCCCGGTGACCAGCCATTTTCTCGTGAATGAGGAGCGGAGTCCACTCCTCTTGAGAATAACCCGCCTAACATGGAAGATACAGACATCCCTAGTTGATACATGAGTTGTTCGAGCATACAAAACAGAATTTCATTTGAAGGTTTAGAGTTTGGCACATACAAATTTACTTGGAACGGCAGGTAGATACCGCATATAGGAAGGTATGGTGGACTCATATGGAATAACTTTGGGGTTTATGGAAGTGGATGCACAAGCAGTATTCCCGCTTAGTACAAGTGAAGGCTATAAAGAGACTGGGAAGCGACCAACTAGAGAGCGACAACAGTCATGAACATGCATTAAAATTAATCAACACCGAGTGCAAGCATGAGTAGGATATAATTCACCATGAACATAAATATCGTGAAGGCTATGTTGATTTTGTTTCAACTACATGCGTGAACATGTGCCAAGTCAAGTCACTCGAATCATTCAAAGGAGGATACCACCCTATCATACCACATCACAACCATTTTAATAGCATGTTGGCACGCAAGGTAAACCATTATAAACTCCTAGCTAATTAAGCATGGCATAAGCAACTATAATCTCTAATTGTCATTGCAAACATGCTTATTCATAATAGGCTGAATCAGGAACGATGAACTATCATATTTACAAAAACAAGAGAGGTCGAGTTCATACTAGCTTATCTCATCTCAATCATTTCATCATATATCGTCATTATTGCCTTTCACTTGCACGACCGAACGGTGTGGATAATAATAATAGTGCACGTGCACTGGACTAAGCTGGAATCTGCAAGCATTCAATTCAAGGGAGAAGACAAGGTAATATGGGATCTTAATTAAATCAACAATAATGCATATAAGAGCCACTTCAACATTTTCATCATGGTCTTCTCCTCTCGAACCCCAAAGAAAAGAAATAAAATTATTTACACGGGAAAGCTCCCAACAAGCAAAAGAAGAACGATAAATCTTTTTGGGTTTTCTTTTAATTACTACTACTACAGGCATGGAAAGTAAACTAGCCAAAAGCAATAACTAATTTTTTTCTTTTTTCTTAAGGTTACTAAAACACGCAAGAAGAAAGCGAGAAAAAGAAATTAAACTAGCATGGATAGTACAATGAAAAAGTATGAGCACCGACAACTAAGATGAATGTGTGAACATGAATGTAATGTCGGTGAGAAATACATACTCCCCCAAGCTTAGGATTTTGGCCTAAGTTGGTCTATGCCCATGGATAGCGACTACTCTCTCATGTGTACTTAGGAGTGTCATCAGAGTACCACTGGCTGGCGATCTCCTCCGGATCCCACTGATAAAAGGACGATCGATAAGGGTCAAGTGGTGGTTCTGGCTCAGGCTTTGGAGCTGATGTCTGGCCCCGGTACACGTAAACGGACTCCGGCAAGATGAGGTACGTGTCTGCAGATAAGTCAAACAAAGAGGGTGCAGGCAAGATAATAGTCTCACTGTGAGTTTTATGGAATCTCAAATTATACTTAAGCATCTTCTCATCATTTTTAACAATAAACTCATGCGCTACCATACTCTTATAATCTAGAAAAGTAGGGGGCAGCAGCTTTTCCTTTTTCTCATAATGCCTGATAGGTATCCTAAAGTGTTTAGCGAGGCGTGAGGCATAGATGCCTCCAAAGATGGGGCCCTTTGTACCGTTTAGACTTAATCGTTTAGCAACAATAGCACCTAAACTAACAGTGTTATCACGAAATAAAGCATGGCACAAAATAACAATATCAGGAACACTAAGGTTTCCACAGTTCCCGCGGCCAATTAAGCATCTACTAGCAAATATTGCAAAGTAATGTAGAACAAGAAAGTGTATGCTAGTAATTCTTGCATCGGAAACCTTCCTCATTTCCCCTACAGTAATCATATCAATAAATCCATCCACATCTCTACGATGTGGTTCCTCTATGCTACCCTCGAAGGGTATCTTGCAAACCACACAAAATTCATGTAGTGACATCTCCCTAGCCTCATCATATAAATGAAACTGTACTAAAGGAGGTGATTTCTTAGAATGGAAGTAAAAAATTTGCACGAAAGTATTAGTGAGTAAGAGATACTGTTCGAGCTGGTCGTGGAGGAAGTCGGTGAGGCCCGCATCATCAGCCAAGGAATAAAAATCATCACGAATCTCGGCTGCTCTCAAGAAATCATCACAAGGCCATTCACACGGCCGAACTTCCACGACACAAGGGAGATTATACTTGGGCTTTTTATTCTCCTTACTTTGTTTATCCTTTGAGCTTTGGCTAGAAGAGCCCCTCAAAAATCTCTTCATCATTTTATGAAATTTCTGAAATTTTTAGTAACTCAAAATAAAGGTGAATCAAACTCAACAAAATTGGTAGCAACTACTCCCACAAGTGCCTAGAGAATATATCATGCATTAGAACTACTTGGGACCAAATAAATTTGACATGCAGGCTCAAGAACAGGGTCACCTAGGCAGCAAAAATTTGCAATGAAAGTACTAGAGCAAAAACTAATTGGACCATTGGAGGAGTCACATACCAAAGAACAATCCCCCCAAGCAGTTTTATGAATGGAGCTTTGAGCAAGGAGATCGAAAATGGCAGCAAGATGAGCTAGAACTCGTGCTTGAGCTGGATAGTGATTTTTTTGGGAGGAAGAAGAAGATTGTGGGTGCAGGAATAAGTGGAGGGGGGCCACCAGGGGCCCACGAGGCAGGGGGCGCGCCCTAGACCCTCGTGGCCAGGTGCTTGCTCCCCCTACTGTGTTCTCAGTGCCAGATATTCTCAAATATTCTAGAAAAAATCATATTTCATTTTCAGGGCATTTGGAGAACTTTTATTTTCAGGGTATTTTTATTGCACGGATAATTCAGAAAACAGACAAAAAATACTATTTTTGCTTTATTTAATATAAATAACAGAAAGTAAAAGGAGGATACAGAAGGTTGTGCTTTCTAACTTCATCCATCTCATGCTTGTCAAAAGGAATCCACTAAGAAGGTTGATCAAGTCTTGTTAACAAACTCATTCCGAATCGCATGAAACCGGAGAAATTTTGAATAACACTATGTTACCTCAACGGGGATATGTACATCCCCAATAATAAGAATATCATATTTCTTCTTGACATTAGGAAGAGGAAATTCAAAACCTCCAATAATAATTGATGGAATTTTTCCAATAGAATTGATACTGTGGACTTGAGGTTGTTTCCTCGAAAAGTGTACTGTATGCTCATTACCATTAACATGAAAAGTGGCATTGCCTCTGTTGCAATCAATAACAGCCCCTACAGTATTCAAAAAGGGTCTACCAAGGATAATTGACATACTATCGTCCTCGGGGATATCAAGAATAACAAAGTTCGTTAAGATAGTAACGTTTGCAACCACAACAGGCACATCCTCACAAATACCGACATGTATAGCAGTTGACTTATCGGCCATTTGCAAAGATATTTCAGTACGTGTCAACTTACTCAATTCAAGCCTACGATATAAAGAGAGAGGCATAACACTAACACCGGCTCCAAGATCACATAAAGCAGTTTTAACATAGTTTCTTTTAATGGAGCATGGTATAGTTAGTACTCCTGGATCTCCAAGTTTCTTTGGTATTCCACCCTTAAAAGTATAATTAGCAAGCATGGTGGAAATTTAGCTTCCGGTATCTTTGTTTTATTTGTAATAATATCTTTCATGTACTTAGCATAAGGGTTCACTTTAAGCATATCAGTCAAACGCATACACAAAAAGATAGGTCCAATCATTTCAGCAAAGCGCTCAAAATCCTCATCATCCTTTTTCTTGGATGGCTTAGGAGAAAAAGACATGGGATTTTGAACCCATGGTTCTCTTTCTTTACCGTGCTTCCTAGCAACAAAGTCTCTCTTATCATAACATTGATTCTTTGATTGTGGGTTATCAAGATCAATAACAGGTTCAATCTCTACATCATTATTATTGCTAGGTTGTGCATCAACATGAACATTATCATTAACATTATCACTAGGTTCATGTTCATCACCAGATTGTGTTTCAGCATCAGAAATAGAAATATCATTGGGATTCTTAGGCGTGTCTACAACAAGTTCACTAGAAGCATGCAAAGTCCTATCATTTTTCTTCTTCCTCCTCTTAGAAGGACTAGGTGCATCAACATTATTTCTGTGAGAATCTTGCTCAATTCTCTTAGGGTGGCCCTTAGGATACAAAGGTTCCTGAGTCATTTTACCCATTCTAGTTGCTACTCTAACAGCAAAGTCATGTTTATTATTATTCAATTCATGAGCAAAACATTCTGAGCCTTAAGCACTTGTTCTACTTGAGTGGTAACCATAGAAGCATGTTTACTAATGAGTTTAAGTTCACCTTTAACTCTAGACATATAATCACTCAAGTGTCCAATCATATAAGCATTACTTTTCAATTGTCTACCAACATAAGCATTGAAGCTTTCTTGTTTAGCCATAAAGTCATCAAATTCATCCAAGCATTGGCTAGCAAACTTAGTAGACGGGATTTCAACTTTATCATATCTATAGAGAGAATTTACCTTTACTACCTGTGTCGGGTTATCAAGACCATGTATTTATTCAATAGGTGGTATATTAAGGCCATGTATTTCTTCAACAGGAGGTAAATTTTTAACATCTTCAGCTTTAATACCTTTTTCTTTCATAGATTTCTTTGCCTCTTGCATATCTTCAGGACTGAGAAATAGAACACCTCTTTTCTTCGGAGTTGGCTTAGGAGTTGGTTAAGGAGATGGCTTAGGAAGTGTCCAATTGTTTTCATTAGTCAACATATTATTCAATAACACTTCAGCTTGGTCGACAGTTCTTTCCCTGAAAACACAACCAGCACAACTATCCAGGTGGTCTCTGGAACCATTGGTTAGTCCATTATAAAAGATATCAAGTATTTTATTTTTCTTAAGAGGATGATCAGGCAAAGCATTAAGTAATTGGAGAAGCCTCCCCCAAGCTTGTGGGAGACTCTCTTCTTCAATTTGCACAAAAATATATATTTCCCTTAAAGCAGCTTATTTCTTATGAGCGGGGAAATATTTAGCAGAGAAGTAATAAATCATATCCTGGGGACTACGCACACAACCAGGATCAAGATAATTAAACCAAGTTTTAGCATCACCCTTTAATGAGAATGGGAATATCTTAAGGATATAGTAGTAGCGAGATTTCTTATCATTAGTGAACAGGGTGGCTATATCATTTAATTTAGTAAGATGTGCCACAACAGTTTCAGATTCAAAGCCATAAAAAGGATCAGATTCAACCAAAGTAATTATCTCAGGATCAACAGAGAAATCATAATCCTTATTAGTAACACAGATAGGTGAAGTAGCAAAATCAGGGTCATATTTCATTCTAGCATTCAGAGACTTTTGTTTCAGCTTAGCTAATAACTTCTTAAGATCAGATCTATCATTGCAAGCAAGAAAATCTCTAACAATTTCTTCATCCATAACATAACCCTCAGGAGCAACATGCAATTCATATTTAGGGGGGGGACCTTCATCATCACTATCATCAATAATATCAGTTTCAAGAATTTCATTCTCTCTAGCCCTAGCAAGTTGTTCATTAAGAAATTCACCTAATGGCACAGTAGTATCAAGCGTAGAAGTAGTTTCATCATAAGTATCATGCATAGAAGAAGTGGTATCGTCAATAACATGCGACATATCAGAATTAATAGCAGAAGCAGGTTTAGGTGTCGCAAGCTTACACATAACAGAAGGAGAATCAAGTGCAGAGCTAGATGGTAGTTCCTTACCTCCCCTCGTAGTTGAGGGATAAATCTTAGTTCTTTCGTCTTTCAAGTTCCTCATAGTGATCAGCAGATATAAATCCCAAGTGACTCAGAATAGAGCTATGCTCCCCGGCAATGGCGCCAGAAAATAGTCTTGATAACCCACATGTAAAGGGGATCGCAATAGTTTTTGAGGGTAGAGTATTCAACCCAAATTTATTGATTCGACACAAGGGAAGCCAAAGAATATTCTCAAGTATTAGCAGTTGAGTTGTCTATTCAACCACACCTGGATAACTTAGTATCTGCAGCAAAGTATTTAGTAGCAAAGTAGTATGGAAGTAATGATAACAGTAGCAAAAGTAACAGCAGCAGTTTTGTAGTAATTGTAACAGTCGCAACGATAAAGTAAATAAGCAAAGAGCAATATGTGAAAAGCTCGTAGGCATTGGATTAGTGATGGATAATTATGTCGGATGCGATTCCTCGTGTAATAATTATAACATAGGGTGACACGGAACTAGCTCCAGTTCATCAATGTAATGTAGGTATGTATTCCGAATATAGTCATACGTGCTTATGGAAAAGAACTTGCATGACGTCTTTTGTCCTACCCTCCCGTGGCAGCGGGGTCCTAATGGAAACTAAGGGATATTAAGGCCTCCTTTTAATAGAGTATCGGACCAAAGCATTAACACTTAGTGAATATATGAACTCCTCAAACTACGGTCATCACCGGTAAGTATCCCGATTATTGTCACTTCGGGGTTAACGGATCATAACACGTAATAGGTGACTATAGACTTGCAAGATAGGATCAAGAACTCACATATATTCATGAAAACATAATAGGTTCAGATCTGAAATCATGGCACTCGGACCCTAGTGACATGCATTAAGCATAGCAAAGTCATAGCAACATCAGTCTCAGAACATAATGGATACTAGGGATCAAACCCTAACAAAACTAACTTAATTACATGGTAAATCTCATCCAACCATCACCGTCCAGCAAGCCTATGATGGAATTACTCATGCACGGTGGTGACACTACTAGAGAAAAGCATACTAGTGACGCTGGTTTTTTACATACCAGTAGCGCGGGCACCCGCGCTACTGCTAGGGCTCTACAGCTATTATTTAACAGTAGCGCGTTTCTAAACAAGCACTGTAGCTAAAATACTTAGTAGGAGCGCATGTTCCTCCACCAACGCTACTACTATCATCACGTAGTAGTAGCACCCTATTTTCTCCCCACGCTACAACTAGGTAAATAGAAATAAAAAATAAAAAAAGCAGTCAGGTGCAATATTCATGGAAATCAAGACAAGTCTAGTGCAAATAAACTAAGTTCACAGAACCATCTCACAAACGTTAACGACAGTACCACATTTAATATAACCACACAATCTCACAAACTCATATATAGTAGTCAATAATGCATGGATAGATCATAGTTGATAAGTCTATTAGGTAGTCATACTAGCATATATATGGTTCAATAGCCACACGCATGCATATGTAGTTCTAGATGATGTCGATGACGACCATCATCCTCAAGCCTGGGCGGTGGGTGTTCCTGATAGTAATTAGGATTGCCTGTCCAACATGAAGATTCTTGCCGACGAGGAAGCTCTTCCACCCAACCGAGTTGAAGTGTGTGCGACCGTCCGTGTCCACGCCGTACGCACAAGTGGCGACGGAGCCCCTTGCAGTAAGGCGTATTCCAGCAGAGCTTTCTTCATCAGGCTTGATACCACAACTCTCAAATAGGCTCTTTGGCAATTTCTGAATAGAAAAACATATCAATTAATAAGTAGCCTCACACATTCTACACTATCAAAAGACAATACTACATTTCTGCTAAGCATGAATTCTACTAATAAGTATATATGGATTCTACACTATTAGCAGTTCTTTGGATTCTACACGAAGCATATATATGATCGGACTCTACACTAAGTATATATATCATCAGACTCTACACTGAGTATAACAATAAAGCATATAAGATTCACTAAGCATATAAGATTCACTAAGCATATATATTATCGGACTCTACACTAAGTATAACAATAAAGCATATAAGATTCAGTAAGCATATATATCATCGGACTCTACACTAAGTATAACAATAAAGCATATCATCAAATTACTCTAAAAACAACAGTAAATGCAACATACCATGATATGCCGATCAACCATGGTACTTGTCAGGCGGGTCAGGAATGGCACCCCGACGAAGTCAGCACGTGGCGGAATGATGTCCCATAGGTTGCACACCTCCTCCTCGCTCAACTTCATTCTCTGAGCTACGATGGCATCACCGAGTGGGTCGTCATCATCCTCATCATCCTCATCACCCTCATAATCTTCTGCATTGTTGACATAAATCACGGCCAGCTTGGGTCTTTTAGCTCTGAAGGAGAAGCTGGTCAACTCACCACCGGTGATACGCATGTGGGCAATGAAACGGACCCATCCATCTCCTCCCACCTGCGTCATCTTTCATACTTTCTCGATCTCCATAGTGTAGGGGCCCCCAGGAGCCTCAAAGGTCACAGAGTCTCCGGTCAGATTGTTGAATTCTGACCTCACATTGCATGGGACGATCTGTGTACAAAAAGCAAAATGATATATACACGGTGCATTAATGCCAATAACACTAAAAACAAATTAGTAGTTACTAGTTTCATATAATTTATTGCTGCCGCATGAAGAAAACTAGAATCAAAGTAGATGCCGAACAGCGTGCCAGTTGCAAGGCTGCTGGCGCACCTTGACTTGCACCATCGACATGGTGGTGGTGGTGGTGGCGCCATTTCCCTAAAGCAATATGATTGAAGGATTAACAATCCAAAAAGTAAACATAAAGTTTTCACAGAGTTCACATGGCAAGCAAAATAACAACTAAAAGGTAAATATAAAGTTTAGTCCAGGGGAACATTTTATCTATTCCCACATCCAAAAGTTGAACCATCTTAGAATCTTCCAAAACACAATAAGTAAACATCCATTCCACCTTTGGCATCCGATGCACAATAATTAAAACTATAAAAGGCAAACACCCCCCTTTTCGATCAGATACAACTCTCTGTCTATCTGTGTTTTCTTTTTCTAAAATTTACCAAAAATGGGCTCACTAAGAGCATCATAACAACTTGGCAATTTGATCGAGCATCACCACATACAGATACTCTCTTCAACCTGAAAGAGTATCGAATCAAGCATTTATTTTTCTATGAAACCACATAACAGTCAACAAAGAAGCTAGTGGCAGCAGCCAAGAATTGAAACCCTCAACCGCTGCTGTCATATCAGAGCTAAAAAATGCTCACTATTCTACGGTCGAGCACTATGGTTGTTCCAGTGAAGGAATGACAAGTAGTTACAAGTACTACATTAATGATCCTAAATGTCGGGAACAATAGTCACATATCATGACAACGTGATACGATGGGACGCTCTCGACCTCGGCCGATCACGTTAGCTAGCTTAGTTGCTAGCTCCCACCAGCACACCATCTTCAGGACGAGCGCGCCAGCCTTGGAAGATGCGGTTTGCCCGCTCAATTGTGGACTGCAAAATCATGCCCTAGACGACACCAGGGCTCTAGGAGCTTATCTCGAAAGCTCCCATGGCACCATTTCAGAAGGGGAGCCAATCCTACGACCACCATCGACAAACTTGAGCATGTGGAGGTGTTCACGCAACCACAGACGATGGATAACCATTCCCATTGTAGAAGCCTATCATCTACACGAAACGGCACACGGTAACCGATGCCGCCCGTGGCTCCTCTCCAAAAAAGGCACGACATGGATGCCCCCTCTCTAAACCCTAGAACACTAGGCACCGCCGCGGCCACCACTGCTCCAGGGGCAACAGCCAAGAATTGAAACCCAAGTTTCAATTATATGTGCTAAAAGCCTCTACTTCTCTAGCTACTTCTCTCTACTCTCTCCTAAGTTTCGGTGAGCAACAAAAAGCCTCTACTTCTCTCACCTAACCCCTCTCTCTACTCTCTCCCCAATCATGCGAGGAAACAAACCCGGAACACGTCGCATCAAAGTGTGGAGTCACCGTGCAATCCCTAGATCCCAAAACATGGCGAGCCACCGCAACAAATCGATTGGAGCCTAGCTAGTGTGGCGCACGCAGGGAGGAGGAGATCGAGGGGGACTTACGGGGCTGGAGCGTTGGAGGAGGCGAGAGGCGACCGCGCATGGTGGCAGCGCACGGCACCGTCGACGGGGGTGAGGCAGCCGGGGACGAACCCTAACCGCGGCGGCGTCATCGGGCGGAGGGGATCGATTGTGAGAGTGAGGGGGTGCGGGGGCGCTCGGGCCGGTTTTATTTTGCTCTAGTAGTAGCACTGGTTAGAGGCCATCGCTACTGCTGAGCCCACCAGTTGTAGCACCAGTTCAAAACAAACGCTACAAATAAGTGGGCTACTGTTTTTGCCCTGCGGCCCATGTAACAGTAGTGCGGCCCAAGCAAACAAACGCTGCTGTTATATATTAGTAGTAGCGTGTTTTCTGCCCAGTGCTACTAGTAAATTCTAGTAGCATGGGGTCATAAACAGGCGCTACTGGTAAACTTATTTATAAGCATTTTCCTAGTAGTGTGAGCATCATGAAATTGGTGATGGAGGATGGTTGATGATGATGACGGTGATGGATTCCCCCTCTCCGGAGCCCCGAACGGACTCCAGATCAGCCCTCCCGAGAGAGTTTAGGTCTTGGCGGCGGTTCCGTATCGTAAAACGCGATGAATTCTTCTCTCTGATTTTTTTTCTCCCCGAACATGAATATATGGAGTTGGAGTTGAGGTCGGTGGAGCTTCAGGGGGCCCACGAGGCAGGGGCGCGC
>NC_041385.1:451462204-451466493 GCF_002162155.2 Triticum dicoccoides
GGGGGGGGGGGGGCGCCACCCTTGTGGACAGGGTGTGGGCCCCCTGACGTTGATTCTTTCACCAGTATTTTTTATTAATTCCAAAAAGTTGCTCCGTGGATTTCAGGTCATTCCGAGAACTTTTATTTCTGGACAAAAATAACACCATGGCACTTCTGCTGAAAACAACATCAGTCCGGGTTAGTTCCATTCAAATCATGCAAGTTAGAGTCCAAAACAAGGGCAAACGTGTTTGGAAAAGTAGATACTACGGAGACATATCAAATACTTATGCTATCTTGAGAGAAGCCACTAGTGAAACCTATGGCCCCCGGGTCTATCTTCCATCATATAAGTTTCCGATCTACTTTATTTTGCAATCTTTACTTTCCAATCTATATCATAAAATACCAAAAATATTTATCTTATCTTATTATATCTATCAGATCTCACTTTCGCAAGTGGCCGTGAAGGGATTGACAACCCCTTTATCGCGTTGGTTGTGAGGTTCTTGTTTGTTTGTGTAGGTACGAGGGACTTGCGTGGAGCCTTCTACTGGATTGATACCTTGGTTCTCAAAACTGAGGGAAATACTTACGCTACTTTGCTGCATCACCCTTTCCTCTTCAAGGGAAAACCAACACAGTGCTCAAGAGGTAGCACCAGCTCATCAGTACTCCTCATGCTCCTCGGACTCCTCGTGCCCCTCAGACTCCTCTGCTGCTTTATGCTGATGCTCCGTCTCTGAGTCACACCGCTTGCAGTGCTGAGAAACCCAGGTCTCCTCATTAGTAACTTGCTCCTTAGGGCCACTAGTGATCTCCTAACCTAGGGCTCTCATCGTGGTCTTATGGCGAGTGCGAGCAACCTTCTCAGCCACGCGTGCCCTGTACTGGCCCTTGGCTTCCATGCAGAAAAGCCTCTTCATCTTCGACTTGAGCTTGGATGCCCAAGAGGGTAGCTTCTCAGGAGAGGGAACAAACTCATAATCTGGCCCATCCTCATCATCATAATCCGTAGGGGAAATCTCCTCACCGGGGCCAACATGCACAGTCCCCTAGTTCTCCTTCTAGTGCAGATTCAGAACCGGATGAGTGACCAAGTGCTCAGCAGGAAGCGCCTCTCCCGGAAACTCAACAGCCCACTTCACCTCAATTAGTTTAAAAGATAAGGGCCATAGACGGGCACCTTCCGGTCAAGCACGGCAGACCGAAGCTCACGCCACATGATGTGGGAGATGTCTAAGGTAGAATTCTTGCCCTGCTCCTTGATGCACATCAAGAGAAGATCCACCAAGTAGGAATGCACCATGTCCAAATTCCCAATGCGAGGGAAATGAGTGTTGTGAAAGATCCTGTGGGTAATATCTAGAAATGGAATGAGCTCCGTGCGAGTCCCCTTGAGAGTCTTCACTGTCTTGGAGTGGTGGATAAGCTTTGACTTGTGCATGGTCGGGCCTTCCCTGTGAGGCCGGAGACCTATAGGGTTGTCTTCTCCCTCATCAGCAATGCCCAAGGAATTCATGAACTCCTTCCAATCAACCCCGAATCTTATCCCACCGATCATCCATGACATAGATATCTCCTCATTGGCATGAAAGTGAACCATGGCATAAAATTGAGCCACAATCTCCGGATCATAGTCCTTGTTGTAGGTGATGAAGGGAATGAATCCCCATTGATGGCAAAGAGCAAGAGCCTCTCCAAAGTATGCCAGATCCTTCTCCATACAAGAGACATCAATAGACTTGACATTCACAAACAAGTTCTTCTTGGACTTCAGAATGTCCAGGTAGATCGATGATGAAATAACATGTGGTGCCCCCATGTTTGGTTTTGGTAATTGATGACAATCTCCATGGACTAATGGTTGCATTGAGTTATATTTGAAGGATTTGTCCATAGGCTTTTCTTGGAGTCCATTTGTTGGTTTCAAGGAGAGTTTGTGATGACCAAGGTGCTATTAAGGAATTATCCAAAGATCGGTCATGTAAGTGTTGAGCTTATTGCAAGCATGTCTTGAAGAAAAATATTGTGTGATCATTCATGTGTACCTTCAAGACATCATCCAAATGAAGAGAGTTGGAAAGATTCAAGGTTGATCAAGACTAAGTCAAAGAGTGAATCAAGTTGATCAACACACAAAGCGTAGAAGATGTACCGAGAGGGATCAAGCGATCCCATGGTATGGTAAGCATTGTCGATTACGCTTTGTGTACTAACCCATGATCTTCGTGAGAGTTCTTTGTGGGGTCAGGTTGTGGTGTGAAAGTTCAAGTGAAGCATCACGAAGTGGTCAAATGCTTGAAGCTTGCCGTCCATTGTGGTGACAATGGACTTGTGAAGATATGCAGAAGAGTGGCTCACCCATAGTGGAGTATGGGGGAGCAATCAACTAGTCTTCTTCGAGCCAACGCAATCAAGAAAGGTGGTCCAACTTGAGGGAGTAAAGATCGTCATCATCTAGCTCAAGTGGACCATGTGCAAGGCAAAGGTTTGCCCTTGATAGGTTTTCTATTTTACCGGTCTCATGGTGGTAGTTGGGAGACCGGGTTTTAGGATCGATCCGCGTACTATCAAGGGGGGCTCTCGATGAGTAGCTTTATCGTATCATTAGTAGAGAGCTCAAACCATTGCATCCTTGCATCATCTTTCTTGGTTCTTGTTTGGTTCTCTTTGTGAGTTTTGGAGCTTATGGTCATCTTGATGACAAGCTTGAGTTCATCGAAAACAGAGTTCACATGCATCTTTTATGATGTTTTTGATGTTGGAGGTCCTGCCGGTTCTTCTCTGTTGGAGGTTTCTCTCCTCTTCTTGGTAGGCATACCTCCTCTGCCTCTTCTTACTGTTTTGATGCTTTGTTGTCTTATTTCCAACAAGCTTGAGTTTGCTCAATTCGGAGCTCATATGAGGAAGTTATGGCAGTTCTGTTTTTCTCCCTGTGGTAGTACCACGGTGGCAGCGGTAGTACCGCTTGTAGCGTCAAGTGGTAGTACCGCTCTACTACCGCCTCATTTTTGGGTCTTGCTTCGTGTCGGGTTTAGGAGTAGTTGCACGACAGTAAGGCACGACAGTTCCGCCCATAAGCGGTAGTACCGCTCCGTTTGGGCGGTAGTACCGCCTATAAGTGGTAGTACCGCTCTGGTCGGGCGGTAGTACCGCTACTGCTTTACTGTCGCCGTACTCTGCTCTGCCCTGCCTCATTTGGTCCCATGTTCTGCTCCTTCAGCAGTAGTACCGCTGGGGTGAGCGGTAGTACCGCTTATAAGCGGTACTACCGCCCCAAGGTTCATGTTTTGTTGCTCCATTTCCCTGCTTCTTCCGTCCGAGCGGTAGTACCGCTCGTGGAGCGGTATTACCGCTCGTGTGCGAGCTGAGCACATAACGGTTGTATTTTTCCCTCCTATAAAAGGGGGTCTTCTTCCCCAATGAACCTTATCCCTTGAGCTCGTGTTCTTCCCCCATTGTTGACATTCTTCGAGCTTGCTAACTCTCAATCCCTCCATGGATTCTTGCTAGTTTTTGAGGGAAAAGAGAGAGGAGATCTAGATCCACATTTCCACCAATCACTTTCTCCTCTATGTGAGGGGAACCCCTTGGATCTAGATCTTGGAGTTCTTGGTGTTCTCCTTCTTGCTCTTCCTCTCATCTTCCTCCCTAGCATTAGTTGCTTCGGTGGGATTTGAGAGAGAAGGACTTGGGCACTCCGTTTGCCCTTGCCATTGCATTTGGTGCATCGGTTTGAGTTCTCCACGTGATACGTGGAAGTTAGAAGTTGAGAAACTTATTACTCTTGGGTGCTTGGTACCCTTGAGCTTGTTACTCTTGGGTGTTTGTACACCCTAGAGCTTGTTCCTCTTTGGTGCCTGTGACGCCCGGGTATTTAGCTACAGTAATTCCCTGCTAATGGTGCCACGTCACTTCGATTACTTTCGCTAATCTCGTGTTAGTTCGGAACCGATTCAAATTCATATTCAAAATCAAGCAAACAATAAACGTTTTCAAAAGTCAAAACTAAAATGTTATAAATGTGACAAATAATTCATAAGTAATGTTGGTGGAGAAACC
Source organism: Triticum dicoccoides (assembly GCF_002162155.2). NCBI lineage: Eukaryota > Viridiplantae > Streptophyta > Magnoliopsida > Poales > Poaceae > Triticum > Triticum dicoccoides. Next base: position 451,466,251 of record NC_041385.1, read on the forward strand.
ACATTTTTATAAAAGGTCTAACTGCATTTAATTAATTAAAACAGTAGGTAAGACAAATACATAAATGCCTTGGTATTTTATAAAATACTAAACTATATTATTTGGGGGTTAAACCTTTTGTGGCAGAGGTATAATTAGTGTTACTATTTAAGGTACAACTTTTATGTTTTATAAAACTAGAATAAAATAAAACAGTAAAAGAAAAGGGAACAAAAAAAAGACAAGAAATTACAGCCCCCCCCT
>NC_041385.1:451467000-451472836 GCF_002162155.2 Triticum dicoccoides
GCCCCGCACGCGCTCAGCAGCGCCGTCCCGACGCCCGCGGCGTCGCGCCCGCACGCGCGGCACCCGCGCCGTGGCCGGCTCCCTGCTCATGACCGCGCCCGTGGCCGCACCCCCGGCCTCCTCTTCTCTCCCCCTCTCCGTCGTCCGTTCCGTCGCGTCGACGGGATTGCCGAACGGCACCACGGCCACCGCACCGCCTCCCCCCTCCTCCCGCTCCCTCGACCATCCCACGCCCCGTGCCCCTGCTCCATGGCTGCTGCTGCCTCCTCTACCCACCGCACCCGCCGTGGCCGCGTTTGGTCACCGGACCACACCGCCTCGCCCGCTCGTTGCCGTGCTCCGGCACCCCGGAGCCCCTCTACCCCCTGCGGCCATCGGCCTGCGCCCGCGTGCGCGCTCGACGCGCCGGGCCCGCGCCTCGGCCGCGCTCACAGCGGCCCCGCCTCCATCGTGCCCGCTCGTCGCCGTCCTTGCCCGGCTCCACGAGCGCACGCCCCCTGCCTCCCTGCGTCGCCGGCACCCCACCGTGCCCCGCCAGTCCCGCCACCGCGGTTGGCCTGGGCGGGTGCCGTATCAGGCACCCACGCGCCCGTGCCCGCATCGGCCCCCTGGGGCCAATGACATGGGGGTCCCACCCCAGAACGTAAAAAAAAGTATATAAAAATAAATAAAACAATAATTAAAATAAAAATAAATTTAATTAATTAATTAATTAACTAAATTAATTAAGTTAATTAACCTTAATTAATTAATCTAATTAACCTGTTAGCTTAATTAAACAGTAATTAGTTTAACTAAATCCTAATTAACCTAACAGAGTATGACAGGTGGGTCCCATTGGACCCACGCGTCAGTTTGACCCAGTCAACCCCTGTTGACTGCTGATGTCAGCATGACATCATGCTGACGTCATAAATCCATTTTCCGAATTAATTAAATAATTAAATAAATTCCAGAAATTAATAAAATCTTTAGAAAATCATATCTTTTAATCCGTAACTCGGATTAAAATATTTTCAACATGAAAGTTGCTCAGAACGACGAGACGAACCCGGATACGTAGCCCGTTCGTCCACCACACACCCCTAACATATCAAACCCGCAACTTTCCCCCTCCGGTTCATCTATCAGAAAACACGAAACACCGGGAATACTTTCCCGGAGGTTTTCCCCCCTTCACCGGTATCACCTACTACCGCGTTAGGGCACACCGAACACCGCGTATTGCCTTGATATATTTTGTGGTGCTTTGTTTGCTCTGTATTCATTATTTCTTCCCCCTCTTCTCTCCGGTAGACTACGAGACCGACGCTGCTGCTGACCAGTTCGACTACGGAGTTGACGACCCCTCTCTCTTGCCAGAGCAACCAGGCAAGCCCCCCCCCCCTTGATCACCAGATATCGCATATTCTACTCTATACTGCTTGCATTAGAGTAGTGTAGCATGTTACTGCTTTCGTTAATCCTATTCTGATGCATAGCCTGACATTGTCGCTACATCTGTTGATACCTTACCTGCAATCCTATATGCTTAGTATAGGATGCTAGTTTATCATCATTGGCCCTACATTCTTGTCAGTCTGCCTTGCTATACTATCGGGTCGTGATCACCTGGGAGGTGATCACGGGTATATACTATATATACATACATACTATACAGATGGTGACTAAAGTCGGGTCAGCTCATTGAGTACCCGCAAGTGATTTTGACGAGGGGGCTGAAAGGACTGGTGGCTCCATCCCGGTAGAGGTGGGCCTGGGTTCCCGACGGCCCTCGACTGTTACTTTGTGGCAGAGCGACAGGGCAGGTTGAGACCACCTAGGAGACAGGTGGGCCTGGCCCTGTTCGGCGTTCGTGGATACTTAACACGCTTAACGAGATCTTGGTATTTGATCTGAGTCAGCTACGAGCCTATACGCACTAACCATCTACGTGGGAGTAGTTATGGGTATCCCGACGTCGTGGTATCAGCTGAAGCACTTCAGACGTCAGCGACGGAGCGGCGCGCGCCGAATTGGACTGGAACGCCACTAGGCTAGGTCTGCTTTCGGCCGCCCTCGCAACGTGCAGGTGTGCTATGGGCGATGGGCCCAGACCCCTGTGCGCTTAGGTTTAGACCGGCGTGTTGGCCTCTCTGTTTTGCCTAGGTGGGGCTGCGACGTGTTGATCTTCCGAGGCCGGGCATGACCCAGGAAAGTGTGTCCGGCCAAATGGGATCGAGCGTGTTGGGTTATGTGGTGCACCCCTGCAGGGAAGTTAATCTATTCGAATAGCCGTGATCTTCGGTAACAGGACGACTTGGAGTTGTACCTTGACCTTATGACAACTAGAACCGGATACTTAATAAAACACACCCTTCCAAGTGCCAGATACAACCGGTGGTCGCTCTCCCTCAGGGATATGAGAAGGGGATCGCCGGGTAGGATTATGCTATGCGATGCTACTGGAGATGCTACTTGGAGATGCTACTTGGAGATGCTACTTGGAGGACTTCAATCTACTCTCTTCTACGTGCTGCGAGGCGGAGGCTGCCAGAAGCGTAGTCTTCGATAGGACTAGCTATCCCCCTTTTATTCTGGCATTCTGCAGTTCAGTCCACCGATATGGCCTCCTTACACATATACCCATGCATATGTAGTGTAGTTCCTTGCTTGCGAGTACTTTGGATGAGTACTCACGGTTGCTTTCTCCCCCCTTTTCCCCCCTTTCCTTTCTTTCTGGTTGTCGCAACCAGATGCTGGAGTCCAGGAGCCAGACGCCACCGTCGACGACGACCCCTACTACACTGGAGGTGCCTACTACTACGTGCAGCCCGTTGACGACGACCAAGAGTAGTTAGGAGGATCCCAGGCAGGAGGCCTGCGCCTCTTTCGATCTGTATCCCAGTTTGTGCTAGCCTTCTTAAGGCAAACTTGTTTAACTTATGTCTGTACTCAGATATTGTTGCTTCCGCTGACTCGTCTATGATCGAGCACTTGTATTCGAGCCCTCGAGGCCCCTGGCTTGTATTATGATGCTTGTATGACTTATTTATGTTTTAGAGTTGTGTTGTGATATCTTCCCGTGAGTCCCTGATCTTGATCGTACACGTTTGCGTGCATGATTAGTGTACGATTAAATCAGGGGCGTCACAAGTTGGTATCAGATCCGACTGCCTGTAGGAATCCCCCTTCCACACTCCTTGGCCGAAGTCGAGTCTAGACATTGCAAAACTTTTACTAACTTGGCTGTGTGCCTTACGGGCCCACGTCGCCATCGGGTGGTACTAGGATCTTTTACTCCTCGACCTTTACTCTGGGACTCTGATCTCTCTTCTATTCGGGTTAAACGAAATTTACTAAATCTAACATTAGGATCTCGTTATCACTTTCACCCGGAGAGCCCCTTATTACTGATGATCGTCTGCTACACCAGAAGACCCTGAAGATACTCTCCGCTGTTAACTCGAGAACTTGTGTTCATCGCGTTTGCAGTTCCCCTTCCACCGTAAACCCTTATGGACAACTACTTGCAATTGTTATTCTTACCCTCATCCCCAGTTGGTCTTGTTGTTACAAGATACCCTGAAAAACTTGTCGTTGTTTCGATAACCCTTTAAACTTACTGCCGTGCTGTTCCTTGTCACCTGAATACCCCTACGGTTAATTCTCGCACTTATCGAGTATCCGCTCGTCCCCCAGTTGTTCCTGTGTTACACAAAAGTCTTCGAAATACCATTCGATATTCCGAAAATCCTCAGCAACCTATTGCTATGGAATTTCTTGTTTGCTTTCATTATGATTAATCCCATAAGTATAGTAATCATATTGGCATCCTTCGTCACCATCATTTTTGAGACCGTTGATTCAATATGTTGTGAATGTTCACAATCATCAGTCGAGTCCTGGGATTATCTTTCCGGCTCAGACGTCATGTTGAACATGAGCTGGTTCTCGACCAAACTATCTATCGTCGATTGTGCCTTTGGTATATCAATTGATCCATCCTTGATCAGAACGTCTGCTTCTGATCCCTTGTTCTGGAAATCATAATTCCTTTGCATTTAAGCTTTGAGTTAGTCAGTTGTTTCTATAATCCGTTGCACTTGCATTCCTTCTTCCTTTGATAGAGTACCGATACCCACACCAGCTCCGTTGTGGACCATCGGTTCCTTTGTTGGATTTTATGTCCTTCGTAATTAATCACCTTGTGAGCTCTTTCCCTTGATACATAATGCCTTTGGTACATTGTATCCTCTGCTTGACCAACAATGCTCTACTTTCGAGCTTGTATTAATTACCCCGAAGTTTGTGGTATATGTTCGTAAGATGCCCGTATGGGTTGAACCTATGCCTTCCTTAATATGTGTGAACTCGGAAGTTTTCACGAGTCATACTCATCTGGTATTTCACCAGGTAAAACTTTCAACACTAATGCCTTTATCAAAGCGAGAAGTGAATGGAAGGTTATACATTGAAGAAGTGGGAGTCGACCTTGAACCTTTGTGTTCATGCCCATGGACACGATGTAGATCCTATCATGGAAGCTTCTTGACATAATAACTATTCCTTTGGTATAAGTTCATCTTATATCTGGGATCTGGCCTTTTGCAATCGTGGTTCCGACCATGTTCTCTTTTAAATACCATTTCTCGTGCAAGATTAAGCACTTGTCTTCTGTAGAGCAATACCCCCAGTCCAACCTCTACTTTGGTCTGTCATCGAGTATTACCCCCCTGGTATCTCGAGATTATCATGGAACTGCATAACATCTTATGAGTTCTTCATCAAGTGCTACATTCCCACTGGTTCCAATTTTTTTTACGGGCTCTGAGTTATTGAACACTCAAAGACATCGATAACTGAACCGAGTCCGCTCTACGGTTCAACAACTCTTCAGTAAGCTTCTATAAGTACGAGTTTGTACCCGATCACGCCATTCCTAGCCTGTTTGGCTATATCATTGTCGTGACGATTCTAACTGTGCTACCTGGTCCTTATTCTCGGAGCACCAATTTTCGACGATGAACTAACCTTACGTCGATCCTCATCGTCATATCATTTCGCCTTGAACAACAAGCTTGGTTTCGAGTTTGTGTCATACCCTTGGTTCCAATAACCTTTCACTTCATCATTACTTGACTTGATGTCGTCACCGATCGATTACGTCTTCATGGAATCTCTCGACAAATGTGTCGTGATCATCATGACCATTCTGAGCTCTTCCAGGATATCAATTGAGTTCATGATGAGAAATACCATCCTTGCCCTTGATGATTGTGTTATCATTGACCACTTTATTGCCTTCCCACCAACACAAGCTTGTTCGTGATTGGTGTTATACCTTGAGTTCCTTGTTATCCAGTAAATGTTCTTCTTTACCTTGGAACATTAACATCTCTTATGTCCTCAATGTTGTGAGAATTTCACCACCTCTGGAGAATTCTTGATACAAGTGATACTTATCACCATCACCATTCTTTTCCTGGTCTCCGTGTTGTTTCTAACCGGAATACCAACAAATGGTCTGTGATGTGTAAATTCTAAACTTCTAGCAACCCTATTGCTTTGAAGTTATTGGTCTACAGTTTCATTCTAAGTCTATTGCTTATTGAATCATCATTTGAACATTGATCGTGCTGCCTAGTCCAGATTCCTGGGTGCACCCTTCTACCAATTTTTCAGTTGTGTATGTTTTCCCTCGAGCATACATCATTATATCAATTGATCTGACAAATGATATTTCTTTGTTCACATAATTGTGGAAATAAATCCTTTGGAAATCTCGATGATTTGTTGCTGAGCCTATCAGCCACCTCCTCATCCTCTCCTTGGTTTAATGATGAACTATTGCTTC
>NC_041385.1:451478584-451493702 GCF_002162155.2 Triticum dicoccoides
CGTTGCTACAGTTCGTCGCTTCTAAGCACCACGTGATGATCGGGTGTGATGGATTCTTACGTTCACATACAACGGGTGTAAGACAGTTTTACACAGCGAAAACACTTAGGGTTAACTTGACGAGCCTAGCATGTGCAGACATGGCCTCGGAACACGGAGACCGAAAGGTCGAGCATGAGTCGTATAGAAGATACGATCAACATGAAGATGTTCACCGACGTTAACTAGTCCGTCTCACGTGATGATCGGACACGGCCTAGTTGACTCGGATCATGTGATCACTTAGATGACCAGAGGGATGTCTATCTGAGTGGGAGTTCATAAGATGAACTTAATTATCCTGAACATAGTCAAAAGACCTTTTGCAAATTATGTCGTAGCTCGCGCTTTAGTTCTACTGTTTTAGTTATGTTCCTAGAGAAAATATAGTTGAAAGTTGAAAGTAGCGATTATGCGGACAGTAGAAAGCTTATGTCCTTAATGCACCGCTCAGTGTGCTGAACCCCAAACGTCGTTTGTGGATGTTACGAACATCAGACATACAAGTTTTGATAACTACGTGATAGTTCAATTAAATGGTTTAAGTAGAGGCACCAAAGATGTTTTCGAAACGTCGCGGAACATATGAGATGTTTCGAGGGCTGAAATTGAGATTTCAGGCTTGTGCCCACGTCAAGAGGTATAAGACCTCCGACGATTTTCTTAGCCTGCAAACTAAGGAGAGAAGCTCAATTGTTGAGCTTGTGCTCAGATTGTCTGAGTGCAACAATCACTTGAATCAAGTGGGAGTTGACCTTCCAGATGAAATAGTGATAGTTCCTCCGAAGTCATTACCACCAAGCTGCTAGAGCTTCGTGATGAACTATAATATATCAAGGACATATATGATGATCCTTGAGATATTCGCGATGTTTGACTCCGCGAAAGTAGAAATCAAAAGGGAGCATCAATCATTGATGGTTAGTAAAAGCACTAGTTTCAAGAAGGGCAAGGGCAAGAAGGGATACTTCATGAAACGGCAAATCAGCTGCTGCTCAAATGAAGAAACCCGAGGTTAAACCCAAACCTGAGACTAAGTGCTTCTGTAATAAGGGGAACAACCACTGAAGCAAGATTACCCTAGATACTTGGTAGATGAGAAGGCTGGCAAGGTCGATAGAAGTATATTGGATATACATTGTGTTAACGTGTACTTTACTAGTACTCCTAGTAGCACCAGGGTATTAGATACCGGTTCGGTTGCTAAGTGTTAGTAACTCGAAATAAAAGCTACGGAATAAGCGGAGACTAGCTAAAGGTGAGCTGACGATATATGTTGGAAGTGTTTTCAAGGTTGATATGATCAAGCATCGCACGCTCCCTCTACCACCGAGATTGGTGTTTGCGTTGAGCATAGACATGATTGGATTATGTCTATCGCAATACGGTTATTCATTTAAAGAGAATAATGGTTACTCTATTTATTTGAATAATACCTTCAATGGTCTTACACCTAAAATGAATGGTTTATTAAATCTCGATCGTAGTGATACACATTTTCATGCCAAAAGATAGTAATGATAGTACCACTTACTAGTGGCACTGCCATGTAAGTCATATTGGTTTAAAACGCATGAAGAAGCTCCATATTGATGGATCTTTGGGCTCACTCGTTTTTGAAAAGTTTGAGACATGCGAACCATGTCTATTGGTGTATATGCATGAAGAAACTCCATGCAAATGGATCGTTCGGACTCACTTGATTTTGAATCACTTGAGATATGCAAATCATACCACATGGGCAAGATGACTGAAAAGCCTCATTTTCAGTAAGATGGAACAAGATAGCAACTTGTTGGAAGTAACACATTTTGATGTGTGTAGTCCAATGAGTGCTGAGGCATGCAGTGAATATCGTTATGTTCTTACTTCACAGATGATTCGAGTAGATGTTGAGAATATTTACTTGATGAAACACAAGTCTGAATTAGTGAATGGTTCAGATAATTTCAGAGTGAAGTAGAAGATCATTGTGACAAGAGGATAAAATGTCTATGATATGATCATAGAGATGAATATCTGAGTTACGAGTTTTGGCACACAATTAAGACATTGTGGAAATTGTTTCATAATTAATACCGCCTGGAACACCATAGTGTGATGGTGTGTCCGAACATCATAGTTGCACCCTATTGGATATGGTGCGTACCATGATGTCTCTTATCGTATTACCACTATCGTTCATGGGTTAGGCATTAGAGACGACCACATTCACTTCAAATAGGGCACCACGTAATTCCGTTGAGATGACACCGTATGAATTATGGTTTAGAGAAACCTAAGTTGTCGTTTCTTAAAGGTTTGGGGCTGCGACGCTTATGTGAAAAAGTTTCAGGATTAAGCTCGAACCCAAAGCGGATAAAATGCATCTTCATAGGAAACCCAAAACAGTTGGGTATACCTCCTAATTCAGATCCGAAAGCAATATGAATTGTTTCTAGAATCGGGTCCTTTCTCGAGGAAAGGTTTCTCTCGAAAGAGTTGAGTGGGAGGATGGTGGAGACTTGATGAGGTTATTGAACCATCTCTTCAACTAGTGTGTGGCAGGGCACAGGAAGTTGTTCCTGTGGCACCTACACCAATTGAAGTGGAAGCTTATGATATTGATCATGAAACTTCGGATCGAGTCACTACCAAACCTCGTGGGATGACAAGGATGCGTACTACTTCAGAGTGGTACGTAATCCTGTCTTGGAAGTCATGTTGCTGGACAACAATGAACCTATGAGCTATGGAGAAACGATGGTGGGCCCGGATTCCGATAAATGGCTCGAGGCCATAAAATCCGAGAATGGATCCATGGACTTTGGTGGACTTGCTCGTTGATCGGCAAGCCATTAAGATAAATGGATCTTTAAGAAGAAGACGGACGTGGATGGTAATGTCACCGTCTATGAGGCTCAACTTGTGGCGAAGAATTTTTCACAAGTTCAAGGAGTTGACTACGATGAGATTTTCTCATCCGTAGCGATGCTTAAGTCCGTCGGAATCATGTTAGCATTAGCTGCATTTATGAAATCTGGCAGACGAATGTCAAAACGAGTTTCCTTACCAGTTTTCGTGAGGAAAGGTTGTATGTAATACATTCAGAAAGTTTTTGTCGATCCTAAGGATGCTAAAAGGTATGCTAGCTCCAGCGATCCTTCTAAGGACTGGAGTGAGCATCTCGGAGTTGGAATGTATGCTTTGATGATGATCAAAGATTTTGGGTTTGTACAAAGTTTATGAGAAACTTGTATTTCCAAAGAAGTGAGTGGGAGCACTATAGAATTTCTGATAAGTATATGTTGTTGACATATTGTTATGGATCAGAAATGACGTAGAATTTCTAGAAAGCATATAGGGTTATTTGGAAAGTGTTTTTCAATAGAAAACCTGGATTAAGCTACTTGAACATTGAGCATCAAGATCTATAAGAATAGATCAAAACGCTTAATAGTACTTTCAAATGAGCACATACCTTGACATGATCTTGAAGGTGTTCAAGATGGACCAGTCAAAGAAGGAGTTCTTGCCTGAGTTGTAAGGTACGAAGTTAAGACTTAAAGCTCGACCACGGCAGAATAGAGAGAAAGGACGAAGGTCGTCCCCTATGCTTAAGACGTAGGCTCTTCAGTATGCTATGCTGTGTACCGCACCTGAAGTGTGCCTTGCCATGAGTCAGTCAAGGGGTACAAGAGTGATCCATGAATGGATCACAGGACAGCGGTCAAAGTTATCCTTAGTAACTAGTGGACTGAGGAATTTTCTCGATTATGGAGGTGGTAAAAGAGTTCGTCGTAAAGGTTACGACGATGCAAGCTTGACACCTATCCGGATAGCTCTGAGTAGAGAGACCGGATACATATAATGGAGCAATAATTTAGAATAGCTCCAAGTAGAACAGTTGTTTGGAATAGCTCCAAATAGAGCGTGGTAGCTGCATCTAGGAGATGACATAGAGATTTGTAAAGCACACACGGATCTGAAAGGTTCAGACCCGTTGACTAAAACCTCTCTCACAAGCAACATGATCATACATAAAACTCATTGAGTGTTAATCACATAGTGATGTGAACTAGACTACTGACTCTAGTAAACTCTTGGGTATTAGTCACATGGCGATGTGACCTGTGAGTGTTAATCACATGGCGATGTGAACTAGATTATTGACTCTAGTGCAAGTGGGAGACTGTTGGAAATATGCCCTAGAGGCAATAATAAAAGTATTATTATTATATTTCCTTGTTCATGATAATTGTCTTTTATTCATGCTATAACTGCATTATCCGGAAATCGTAATACACGTGTGAATACATAGACCACAATATGTCCCTAGTGAGCCTCTAGTTGACTAGCTCGTTGTGATCAACAGATAGTCATGGTTTCCTGGCTATGGACATTGGATGTCGTTGATAACGGGATCACATCATTAGGAGAATGATGTGATGGACAAGACCCAATCCTAAGACTAGCACAAAAGATCGTGTACTTCATTTGCTAGAGCTTTGCCAATGTCAAGTATCTCTTCCTTTGACCATGAGAGCGTGTAACTCCTGGATACCGTAGGAGTGCTTTGGGTGTATCAAACGTCACAACGTAACTGGGTGACTATAAAGGTGCACTACAGGTATCTCCGAAAGTATCTATTGTTTTATGCGGATCGAGACTGGGATTTGTCACTCCGTGTAAACGGAGAGGTATCTCTGGGCCCACTCGGTAGGACATCATCATATGCGCAATGTGACCAAGGATTTGATCACGGGATGATGTGTTACGGAACGAGTAAAGTGACTTGCCGGTAACGAGATTGAACAAGGTATTGGATACCGACGATCGAATCTCGGGCAAGTAAAATACCGCTAGACAAAGGGAATTGTATACGGGATTGATTAAGTCCTTGACATCGTGGTTCATCCGATGAGATCATCGTGGAACATGTGGGAGCCAACATGGGTATCCAGATCCCGCTGTTGGTTATTGACCGGAGAACGTCTCGGTCATGTCTGCATGTCTCCCGAACCCATAGGGTCTACACACTTAAGGTTCGATGACGCTAGGGTTATAAAGGAAGCTTGTATGTGGTTACCGGATGTTGTTCGGAGTCCCGGATGAGATCCCGGACGTCACGAGGAGTTCCGGAATGGTCCGGAGGTAAAGATTTATATATAGGAAGTCCTGTTTCGGCAATCGGGACAAGTTTCGGGGTCATCGGTATTGTACCGGGACCACCGGAAGGGTCCCGGGGGCCCACCGGGTGGGGCCACCTGCCCCGGGGGGCCACATGGGCTGTAGGGGGTGCGCCTTGGCCTACATGGGCCAAGGGCACCAGCCCCAAGAGGCCCATGCGCAAGGAAACTTGGAGAGGGAAGAGTCCTAAAGGGGGAAGGCACCTCCGAGGTGCCTTGGGGAGGATGGACTCCTCCCCATCCTTAGCCGCACCCCTTCCTTGGAGGAGGGGGCAAGGCTGCGCCTCCCCCCTCTCCCTTGGCCCTATATATAGTGGGGAAAAGGAGGAGCAATCATACCTAAGGCCTTTGGTTGCCTCCCTCTCCCTCCCGTGACACATCTCCTCTCCCGTAGGTGCTCGGCGAAGCCCTGCAGGATTGCCACGCTCCTCCACCACCACCACGCCGTTGTGCTGCTGCTGGATGGAGTCTTCCTCAACCTCTCCCTCTCTCCTTGCTGGATCAAGGCGTGGGAGACATCGTCGAGCTGTACGTGTGTTGAACGCGGAGGTGCCGTCCGTTCGGCACTTGATCATCGGTGATCTGAATCACGACGAGTACGACTCCATCATCCCCGTTCACTTGAACGCTTCCGCTTAGCGATCTACAAGGGTATGTAGATGCAAACTCTCTCCTCCTTTCTACTCGTTGCTGGTCTCTCCATAGATAGATCTTGGTGATTCGTAGGAAAATTTTTGAATTTCTGCTACGTTCCCCAACAGGTCCCACCCCAGAACGTAAAAAAAAAGTATATAAAAATAAATAAAACAATAATAAAAATAAAAATAAATTTAATTAATTAATTAATTAACTAAATTAATTAACCTTAATTAATTAATCTAATTAACCTGTTAGCTTAATTAAACAGTAATTAGTTTAACTAAATCCTAATTAACCTAACAGAGTATGACAGGTGGGTCCCATTGGACCCACGCGTCAGTTTGACCCAGTCAACCCCTGTTGACTGCTGATGTCAGCATGACGTCATGCTGACGTCATAAATCCATATTCCGAATTAATTAAATAATTAAATAAATTCCAGAAATTAATAAAATCTTTAGAAAATCATATCTTTTAATCCGTAACTCGGATTAAAATATTTTCAACATGAAAGTTGCTCAGAACGACGAGACGAACCCGGATACGTAGCCCGTTCGTCCACCACACACCCCTAACATATCAAACCCGCAACTTTCCCCCTCCGGTTCATCTATCAGAAAACACGAAACACCGGGAATACTTTCCCGGAGGTTTTCCCCCCTTCACCGGTATCACCTACTACCGCGTTAGGGCACACCGAACACCGCGTATTGCCTTGATATATTTTGTGGTGCTTTGTTTGCTCTGTATTCATTATTTCTTCCCCCTCTTCTCTCCGGTAGACTACGAGACCGACGCTGCTGCTGACCAGTTCGACTACGGAGTTGACGACCCCTCTCTCTTGCCAGAGCAACCAGGCAAGCCCCCCCCCCCTTGATCACCAGATATCGCCTATTCTCCTCTATACTGCTTGCATTAGAGTAGTGTAGCATGTTACTGCTTTCCGTTAATCCTATTCTGATGCATAGCCTGTCATTGCTGCTACAGTCATTGATACCTTACCCGCAATCCTAAATGCTTAGTATAGGATGCTAGTTTATCATCATTGGCCCTACATTCTTGTCAGTCTGCCTTGCTATACTATCGGGCCGTGATCACATTGGGAGGTGATCACGGGTATATACTATACATACATACATACTATACAGATGGTGACTAAAGTCGGGTCAGCTCATTGAGTACCCGCAAGTGATTCTGACGAGGGGGCTGAAAGGACAGGTGGCTCCATCCCGGTAGAGGTGGGCCTGGGTTCCCGACGGCCCTCGACTGTTACTTTGTGGCGGAGCAACAGGGCAGGTTGAGACCACCTAGGAGACAGGTGGGCCTGGCCCTGTTCGGCGTTCGCGGATACTTAACACGCTTAACGAGATCTTGGTATTTGATCTGAGTCGGCTACGAGCCTATACGCACTAACCATCTACGTGGGAGTAGTTATGGGTATCCCGACGTCGTGGTATCAGCTGAAGCACTTCAGACGTCAGCGACGGAGCGGCGCGCGCCGAATTGGACTGGAACGCCACTAGGCTAGGTCTGCTTTCGGCCGCCCTCGCAACGTGCAGGTGTGCTATGGGCGATGGGCCCAGACCCCTGTGCGCTTAGGTTTAGACCGGCGTGCTGGCCTCTCTGTTTTGCCTAGGTGGGGCTGCGACGTGTTGATCTTCCGAGGCCGGGCATGACCCAGGAAAGTGTGTCCGGCCAAATGGGATCGAGCGTGTTGGGTTATGTGGTGCACCCCTGCAGGGAAGTTAATCTATTCGAATAGCCGTGATCTTCGGTAACAGGACGACTTGGAGTTGTACCTTGACCTTATGACAACTAGAACCGGATACTTAATAAAACACACCCTTCCAAGTGCCAGATACAATCGGTGGTCGCTCTCCCTCAGGGATATGAGAAGGGGATCGCCGGGTAGGATTATGCTATGCGATGCTACTGGAGATGCTACTTGGAGATGCTACTTGGAGATGCTACTTGGAGGACTTCAATCTACTCTCTTCTACGTGCTGCGAGGCGGAGGCTGCCAGAAGCGTAGTCTTCGATAGGACTAGCTATCCCCCTTTTATTCTGGCATTCTGCAGTTCAGTCCACCAATATGGCCTCCTTACGCATATACCCATGCATATGTAGTGTAGTTCCTTGCTTGCGAGTACTTTGGATGAGTACTCACGGTTGCTTTCTCCCCCCTTTTCCCCCCTTTCCTTTCTTTCTGGTTGTCGCAACCAGATGCTGGAGTCCAGGAGCCAGACGCCACCGTCGACGATGACCCCTACTACACCGGAGGTGCCTACTACTACGTGCAGCCTGTTGACGACGACCAAGAGTAGTTAGGAGGATCCCAGGCAGGAGGCCTGCGCCTCTTTCGATCTGTATCCCAGTTTGTGCTAGCCTTCTTAAGGCAAACTTGTTTAACTTATGTCTGTACTCAGATATTGTTGCTTCCGCTGACTCGTCTATGATCGAGCACTTGTATTCGAGCCCTCGAGGCCCCTGGCTTGTATTATGATGCTTGTATGACTTATTTATGTTTTAGAGTTGTGTTGTGATATCTTCCCGTGAGTCCCTGATCTTGATCGTACACGTTTGCGTGCATGATTAGTGTACGATTAAATCGGGGGCGTCACAGTGCCTTGGCGCCCTAGATGGTTGGTGTTGTTCGGAGCTCAATCATTGTGGTGTAAAGCTCCGGCCAAGCGTCGGGGTCTCCAATTAGGTTGTGGAGATCGCCCTGAGCAATTTGACGGGTACCGGTGACCGCCCCCAAGGGTTGCCAAAGTGTACGGGTTCGGTGACCGCCCTCAAGGGTCCCTTAGTGGAATTACGACATCTTGCATTGTGCGAGGGCATGAGGAGATTACGGTGTCCCTAGAGGCTTCTTGGGGAGCATTGTGCCTCCACACCGCTCCAAATGGAGATTAGCATCCGCAAGGGTGTGAACTTCGGGATACATCATCGTCTCCGCGTGCCTCAGTTATCTCTTACCCGAGCCCTTTACTTATGCACTTTACTTTGTGATAGCCTTATTGTTCTTTGTCATATATCTTGCTATCACATAGTTGCTTATCTTGCTTAGCATAAGTTGTTGGTGCACATAGGTGAGCCTAGTTGTTTTAGGTTTTGTGCTTGACAAATTAACCGCTAGGTTTATTCCGCATTTGTTCAAGCCTAAACCGTAATTATTTTAAAGCGCCTATTCACCCCCCCCCCTCTAGGCGACATCCTCGATCTTTCAAACGATTACTCCTTGGTCCAGAAGGGGCGCCCAACAAGAGACGCATCCTAAGCATGGCGATACGGATTGTGAATGCGAAACTCCTCAAACTCCTTTGCAGTCATCTCATTGGAAGGGGTGAACTTCTCCTTCACCTTCTGCTTGCCTGTTGTTGTCTTCACATTCTGCCTGGGAGGATCACTGGAACTTGCGGGAGTGCCATCAGTGGTACGATAACACTTGGATCCGGGATGATTGGGGTTCTTTGCGATGGGCATGATGAGTGATACGTCTCCAACGTATCTATAATTTTTGATTGCTCCATGTTACTTTATCTACTATTTTGGACTACATTGGGCTTTATTTTCCACTTTTATATTATTTTTGGGACTAACCTATTAACCGGAGGCCCAGCCTAGAATTGTTGTTTTTTTTGCCTATTTCAGTGTTTCGAAGAAACAGAATATCAAACGGAGTCCAAACGGAATGAAACCTTCGGGAACGTGATTTTCTCACCGAACGTGATCCAGGAGACTTGGACCCTGCTCCAAGGAACAAAAGAGGCGGTCACAAGGATGGGGGGCGCCCCCTGGGCACGCCCCCTACCTTGTGGGCCCCCTGTTGCTCCACCGATGTACTCATTCCTCCTATATATATACCTACGTACCCCCGACAGATCAAATAGGGAGCCAAAAACCTAATTCCACCGCCGCAACTTTCTGTATCCATGAGATCCCATCTTGGGGCCTGTTCCGGAGCTCCGCCGGAGGGGGCATCCACTATGGAGGGCTTCTACATCAACACCATAGCCCCTCCGATGAAGTGTGAGTAGTTTACTTCAGACCTTCGGGTCCATAGCTAGTAGCTAGATGGCTTCTTCTCTCTTTTTGGATCTCAATACAATGTTCTCCCCCTCTCTTGTGGAGATCTATTCAATGTAATCTTTTTTTTGAGGTGTGTTTGCTGAGACCGATGAATTGTGGGTTTATGATCCAGTTTATCTATGAATAATATTTGAATCTTCTCTGAATTCTTTTATGTATGATTGAGTTATCTTTGTAAGTCTCTTCAAATTATCCGTTTGGTTTGGCCAACTAGATTGGTAGTTCTTGCAATGAGAGAAGTGTTTAGCTTTGGGTTCAATCTTGCGGTGTCCTTTCCTAGTGACAGAAGGGGCAGCAAGGCACGTATTGTATTGTTGCCATCGAGGATAACAAGATGTTTTTTTTATCATATTGCATGAATTTATCCCTCTACATCATGTCATCTTGCTTAAGGCGTTACTCCGTTTTTAACTTAATACTCTAGATGCATGCTGGATAGCGGTCGATGAGTGGAGTAATAGTAGTAGATGCAGAACCATTTCGGTCTACTTGTCTTGGACGTGATGCCTATATACATGATCATACCTAGATATACTCATAACTATGCTCAATTCTGTCAATTGCGCAACAATAATTTGTTCACCCACCGTAGAATACTTATGCTCTTGAGAGAAGCCACTAGTGAAACCTATGGCCCCCGGGTCTATTCTCATCATATCAATCTACATTACTTTAATACTTGCTTTGTTTTTACTTTGCCTTTTACTTTTTACTTTGCATCTCTATATCAAAAATACCAAAAATATTATTTATCATATCTATCAGATCTCACCCTCGTAAGTGACCGTGAAGGGATTGACAACCCCTAATTGTGTTGGTTGCGAGTAGCTATCATTTTGTGCAGGTACGAGGGACTTGTGTGTGTCCTCCTACTGGATTGATACCTTGGTTCTCAAAAACTGAGGGAAATACTTACGCTACTTTGCTGCATCATCCTCTCCTCTTCGGGGAAATCCAACGCAGTGCTCAAGAGGTAGCAAGAAGAATTTCTGGCGCCGTTGCCGGGGAGGCTCACGCAAGAGCAAGTCAACCATACCAAGTACCTATCACAATCCCTATCTTTCGTATTACATTATTTGCCTCTCGTTTTCCTCTCCCCCACTTCACCCTTGCCGTTTTATTCTCCCTCTCTTTCCCAATCTCCTCCTCTTTTTTCCGTTGCCTTTTTCCTCGTCCGTCTGTTTGCTCGTGTGTTATTTTGCTTGCTTGTCGTCATGACTAGTCTCATATCTTCTCCGTTATCTCCCGAGAATGAAGTTCTAAATTTTAAGCAAAGGGAGGGAGAAAATCTAAAAGACGCTTGGTATAGAATTTGCAATGGTCTAAATAGATCTACCAGGAAGCAATCTACTTCAGTTCTTCTTCGTAATTTTTACGTAGGTGCTAATCCTTGGTATAGATATATTCTTGATACCATTACCGGAGGGAATTTCTTGGGTAGCCATACTTTTGATTCATATAATGCTTTAATAGATTTATTTGGCTCACCACCTCTTTTGATTAATGGAACTATGTTAACTTTGGAGCATGTTATGCAAAGACTTGAAATTTTTGAGAATAAAGTTGCTACCATTGAATCAATTGAAAATCTGGATAAAAAGATCCACAATCAAATTATCCAATATGGATCTAAGGTAGGAATGACTTTGAAAAATATTAAAGAAAAAGAACCCATAGTTAATGAGAAAATAAATCTAGATTCCGCAAGAATCGATAAACTTGAGGGTATCATTACCAATTTGGGAACCGCTTTTTCTTCTATACAAAACTCTAAGTTCGTCTATTAAAAATACTAAGCTTATTTATGTTCCTAAGAATAAGGGTGAATCATCTAGTAAGGAAACTGCGGATCTTAAATCTATAAGTGTTCATCCCAATCTTTTTGCCATCATTAAGGAACCATTTGCTATGAATGAATTTTTCGATCTTGTGCCTAAGAATTTGATAATTACTAGAAAGAAAGAAATTTCTAAGAAAGATAGGTGCCTCATTGAAGAATTGCCTACCAAAGATGGCAATACCTAGATCTATCCTTACTTTTTTGCCTAGCTAGGGGCGTTAAACGATAGCGCTTGTTGGGAGGCAACCCAATTTTATTTTTTGTTTTTTGTTTTTGCTTCTATTTAGTAATAAATAATACATCTAGCCTCTGTTTAGATGTGGTTTTATGTTTTAATTAGTGTTTGTGCCAAGTAGAACCTATAGGATAACCTACGATGATAGTTGATTTGATTCTAGTGAAAAACAGAAACTTTGCGCGCACTAATATAATTTTGTTAAATCACAGGAACGTGCTTTTGCGTTGATTCTTTTTGCTGCTGTTCAATAGACAAATTTTTCAGGACTTCCTATTTTGGTAGGATTTTTAGACTTCCAAAAGTTTGCATTAGTTACAGATTTCTACAGACTGTTCTGTTTTTGACAGATTCTGTTTTTCGTGTGTTGTTTGCTTATTTCAATGCATCTATGGCTAGTAACTTAGTTTATAAACCATAAAGAAGTTGGAATACATTAGGTTTAACACCAATATAAATAAAGAATGATTTTATTTCAGTACCTTAAAGTAGTCTTTTGTTTTCTTTCACTAACGGAGCTCACGAGATTTCTATTGAGTTTTGTGTTGTGAAGTTTTCAAGTTTTGGGTGAATTCTTTTGATGGATTATGGAACAAGGAGTGGCAAGAGCCTAAGCTTGGGGATGCCCATGGCACCCCAAGATAATACAAGGACACCAAAAAGTCAAAGCTTGGGGATGCCCCGGAAGGCATCCCCTCTTTCGTCTACTTCCATCGGTAATTTACTTGGAGCTATATTTTTATTCACCATATGATATGTGTTTTGCTTGGAGCGTCTTGTATTATTTGCGTCTTTGCTTGTTAGTTTACCACAATCATCCTTGTTGTACACACCTTTTGAGAGAGCCATACACAAATTGGAATTTGCTAGAATACTCTATGTGCTTCACTTATATCTTTTGAGCTTGATAGTTTTGCTCATAGTGCTTCACTTATATCTTTTGAGCGTGATAATTTTTGCTCTAGTGCTTCACTTAGATCTTTTAGAGCATGGTGGTGGATTTGTTTTATAGAGACTATTGATCTCTCATGCTTCACTTAGATTATTTTGAGAGTCATTAATAGCATGGTAATTTGCTTAACATTAATATACTTGGTGTCCAAGATATGTGAAACTTTCTTTTGAGTGCGTTGAATACTAAGATAAGTTTGATGCTTGATAATTGTTTTGAGATATGGAGGTGATAATATCAAAGTGATGCTAGTTGGGTGATTATGAATTTAAAGAATGCTTGTGTTGAAGTTTGTGATTCCCGTAGCATGCACGTATGGTGAACCACTTTGTGATGAAGTTGGAGCATAATTTTATTTATTGATTGTCTTCCTTATGAGTGGCGGTCGGGGACGAGCGATGGTCTTTTTCTACCAATCTATCCCCCTAGGAGCATGCGCGTAGTGCTTTGGTTCTTGATGACTTCTAAATTTTTGCAACAAGTGCATGAGTTCTTTTGATTAATGTTGAGTCCATGGATTATACGCACCCTTTCACCCTTCCATTATTGCTAGCCTCTCTTGTGTTGCGCAACTTTCGCCGGTATCATACATCCACCATATACCTTCCTCAAAACAGCCACCATACCTACCTATTATGGCATTACCATAGCCATTCCGAGATATATTGCCATGCAACTTTCCACCGTTCCGTTCATATGACACACATTACTTTTGTCATATTGCTTTTTGCATGAACATGTAGTTGACATTGTATTTGTGGCAAGGTCACCTTCATAATTTTCATACATGTCACTCTTGATTCATTGCATATCCCGGTATACCGCCGGAGGCATTCATATAGAGTCATATTTTGTTCTAAGTATCGAGTTGTAATTGTTGAGTTGTAAGAAAAATAAAAGTGTGATGATCATCATTATTAGAGCATTGTCCTAGTGAGGAAAGGATGATGGAGGCTATGTTTCCCCCACAAGTCGGGATGAGACTTCGGACTTTACAAAAAGAAAAAAAAGGAAGAAAAGAGGCCAGAAAAAAAGAGAAAAGGCCCAAAAAAAGAGAAAAAGAAAAAAATGAGAGAAAAAAAGAGAAGGGACAATGCTACTATCTCTTTTTCCACACTTGTGCTTCAAAGTAGCACCGTGATCTTCATGATAGAGAGTCTCATATGTTGTCACTTTCATATACTAGTGGAATTTTTCATTATTGAACTTGGCTTGTATATTCCAATGATGGGCTTCCTCAAAAGTGCCCTAGGTCTTCGTGAGCAAGCAAGTTGGATGCACACCCACTTAGTTTCTTTTGTTGAACTTCCATATATTTATAGCTCTAGTGCATCCGTTGCATGGCAATCCCTACTCACTCACATTGATATCTATTAATGGGCATCTCCATAGCCCATTGATACACCTAGTTGATGTGAGACTATCTTCTCCTTTTTTGTCTTCTCCACAACCACCATTCTATTCCACATATAGTGCTATGTCCACGGCTCACGCTCATGTATTGCGTGAAAGTTGAAAGAGTTTGAGATTATTAAAGTATGAAACAATTGCTTGGCTTGTCATTGGGGTTGTGCATGATTAAATACTTTGTGTGATGAAGATAGAGCAACAACCAGACTATATGATTTTGTAGGGATAACTTTCTTTAGCCATGTTATTTTGAGAAGACATGATTGCTTTGATTAGTATGCTTGAAGTATTATTATTTTTTTGTCAATATGAACTTTTGTCTTGAATCTTTCGGATCTGAATATTCATGCCATAATTAAGAAGATTTACATTGAAATTATGCCAAAGTATCACTCCGCATCAAAAATTCTCTTTTTATCATTTACCTACTCGAGGACGAGCAGGAATTAAGCTTGGGGATGCCTGATACGTCTTCAACGTATCTATAATTTTTTATTGTTCCATGCTACTTTATCTACTATTTTGGACTATATTGGGCTTTATTTTCCACTTTTATATTATTTTTGGGACTAACCTATTAACCGGAGGCCCAGCCCAGAATTGCTGTTTTTTGCCTATTTTAGTGTTTCGAAGAAACAGAATATCAAACGGAGTCCAAACGGAATGAAACCT
Organism: Triticum dicoccoides; assembly: GCF_002162155.2. Taxonomy (NCBI): domain Eukaryota; kingdom Viridiplantae; phylum Streptophyta; class Magnoliopsida; order Poales; family Poaceae; genus Triticum; species Triticum dicoccoides. The sequence continues at coordinate 451,493,632 of NC_041385.1, forward strand.
TCGGGAACGTGATTTTCTCACCGAACGTGATCCAGGAGACTTGGACCCTGCTTCAAGGAACAAAAGAGGCG
>NC_041385.1:451494001-451502017 GCF_002162155.2 Triticum dicoccoides
TGCACGCCCCCCTACCTTGTGGGCCCCCTGTTGCTCCACCGACGTACTCCTTCCTCCTATATATACCTACGTACCCCCGACAGATCAAATAGGGAGCCAAAAACCTAATTCCACCGCCGCAACTTTCTGTATCCACGAGATCCCATCTTGGGTCCTGTTCCGGAGCTCCGCCGGAGGGGGCATCCACCACGGAGGGCTTCTACATCAACACCATAGCCCCTCTGATGAAGTGTGAGTAGTTTACTTCAGACCTTCGGGTCCATAGCTAGTAGCTAGATGGCTTCTTCTCTCTTTTTGGATCTCAATACAATGTTCTCCCCCTCTCTTGTGGAGATCTATTCGATGTAATCTTCTTTTTGCGGTGTGTTTGTTGAGACCGATGAATTGTGGGTTTATGATCCAGTTTATCTATGAATAATATTCGAATCTTCTCTGAATTCTTTTATGTATGATTGAGTTATCTTTGCAAGTCTCTTCGAATTATCCGTTTGGTTTGGCCAACTAGATTGGTAGTTCTTGCAATGGGAGAAGTGTTTAGCTTTGGGTTCAATCTTGCGGTGTCCTTTCCCAGTGACATAAGGGGCAGCAAGGCACGTATTGTATTGTTGCCATCGAGGATAACAAGATGTTTTTTTATCATATTGCATGAATTTATCCCTCTACATCATGTCATCTTGCTTAAGGCGTTACTCTGTTTTTAACTTAATACTCTAGATGCATGCTGGATAGCGGTCGATGAGTGAAGTAATAGTAGTAGATGTAGAATCGTTTCGGTCTACTTGTCTTGGACGTGATGCCTAATACATGATCATACCTAGATATACTCATAACTATGCTCAATTCTGCCAATTGCTCAACAGTAATTTGTTCACCCACCGTAGAATACTTATGCTCTTGAGAGAAGCCACTAGTGAAACCTATGGCCCCCGGGTCTATTCTCATTATATCAATCTCCATTACTTTAATACTTGCTTTGTTTTTACTTTGCCTTTTACTTTTTACTTTACATATCTATATCAAAAATACCAAAAATATTATTTATCATATCTATCAGATCTCACCCTCGTAAGTGACCGTGAAGGGATTGACAACCCCTAATCACGTTGGTTGCGAGTAGCTATCGTTTTGTGCAGGTACGAGGGACTTGTGTGTGGCCTCCTACTGGATTGATACCTTGGTTCTCAAAAACTGAGGGAAATACTTACACTACTTTGCTGCATCATCCTCTCCTCTTCGGGGAAATCCAACGCAGTGCTCAAGAGGTAGCAATGAGCGGAGCTATGATATGTCTCCGTCGTATCTATAATTTTTTATTGTTTCATGCCAATATTATACAACTTTTACATACTTAACCTATTGATCCGGTGCCTAGTGCTTGTTCCTGTTTGTTGCATGTTTTATGTTTCGCAGAATATCCATATCAAACAAAGTCCAAACGCGATTTTTTTACGGAGAATTATTTTGGAATATATGTGAATTTTGGGAGGTAGGATCAATGCAAAAGGTGGTCCACAGCCCCCACAAGACACCAGGGCACGCCTGGGGCCCCTGGCGCGTGGTGGTGGGTTGTGGTCACCTCATAAGTCGGTTGGAGCTCTTCTTTGGGCGCACGGAAGCTTATATCCGGAAAAAAAATCATGTTAAAATCTCAGCGCAATCAGAGTTATGGATATCTGGGAATATAAGAAACAGTTTTCAGCCAGAAAATAGGAATGCGAAACAAAAGATAACAGAGAGAGATCCAATCTCGGAGGGCTCTCGCCCCTCCACCACAATGGAGTCCATGGACCAGAGGGAGAACCCTCCTTCCATCTTGGGGGGAGGTCAAGGAAGAAGAAGCAGGGGGGTTGTCTCCCCCTCTCTCCCGGTGGCGCCGGAGCGCTACCGGGGCAATCATCGTGACGGCGATCTACACCAACAACTTCGCCACCGTCAACACCAACTCTCTCCCCCTCTATGAAGCGGTGTAACATCTCTTCTCCCCACTGTAATCTCTGCTTAAACATGGTGCTCAACACTATATATAATTTCCCAATGATATGTGGTTATCCTATGATGTTTGAGTAGATTTGTTTTGTCCTATGGGTTGATAGATGATCATGATTGGTTTGAGTTGTATATTTTATTTTGGTGCTGTCCTGTGGTGCCCTCCGTGTCGCGCAAACATGAGGGATCCCCACTGTAGGGTGTTGCAATGCGTTCATGGTTCTCTTATGATGGGTGGCATGAGTGACAGAAGCACAGACCCGAGTAAGGGGTTGTTGCGTATGGGATAAAGAGGACTTGATACTTAATGCTATGGTTGGATTTCGACCTTAACGATCTTTAGTAGTTGCGGATGCTTGCTAGAGTTTCAATCATAAGTGCATATGATTCAAGCTCCTTTATATAAAATTGCAACAATGATTACCGGTTTAGTTATCGATCACCTATAAACAAATGATTTTCTTGTGTGACAAAAGCTATCTACTTTTATTATCTTGCATTTTATTCGTAGTTTTATTCTCGCAAAGTACTTCTAGTTTCATACTTGTTTTAGGTGAAGCAAACATTAAGTGTGCATAGAGTTGTATCGGTGGTCAATAGAATTTGAGGGAATATTTGTTCTGCCTTTAACTCCTCGTTGGGTTTGACGCTCTTATTTATCAAAAAGGCTTCCCTGCTTTGTGCAACTTGCTTTTTTCTTCCTTCTATTACCTTCCTTGGTTTTTTCTTAGTTTACTGTTTAGTTTCCACATGTTCTTTTTTTCTGTTTTTTCTTAAATGTGCAGGTTTTTTTTTCAAATTTGATGAAATATCTTTAAAGTTGATTATTACTATTTACAAATTATATGAACTTGTTGCAAATCTTCTGAAAGTTTTTTCAAAATCGTTGAACTTTTCTTACGATGACCTTTTTCTAAATTCTATGAACTTTTTTAAAGTTTGATGAATTTTTTTATAGTTGATGAACTTTTTTATAAAATTTGATGAAAGAATTCTGTTTGTGAATTTTTACGAAAATTCATGTACATTTTTTAATCAATATTTTTTCCGAATTTTGCAATTTTCCCGAAAGGCAATTGGTTGACCAATCAACTGGTCAACCTCGACCGGTCAATGCGATTGAGCGAACCAGCGGTAACGTGGCCGATCGAACGAGTCATCGAGCGATCAAGCGAACCACTCGTCAACTACTTCTTGGGCCAGCCCACGAGCGGAGGCGTGTGGGCGCCAAGAAGCTAACTGGCGCTTAAAGCGTGCTCCAGCAAAGCTCACGGTGGCATGTGTGTGGGCGACTCAGTTTTCCAGCTCGGTGAGAGCGACGAATAGATGTGCCCTGTTAAGCCAAGGCGGCCCTATATCTCGCATATATATATGGAAAATGTTTGTTTTAAACCGGATGATAATAGCGAGACACAAGCCGTCTCCAGCGATTGACACGCGTCCCTGGCTAGCCCACGCACCGCTCCGCATCTGTACCTTATCCCACGCAGGGAAGTATAGCTGGCCAAATGGGCCGTTTTTTTCGGGCCGGCCGGTGAGCACGCGCGGCACGGCCCGCCTTGGGCCACGCACGTCACGGGCTAAACGGGCCGGGCCCGGCACGTGGCACGCCCTGGGCCGTGCTTGGGTCTGGAGGCTGGGCACGTGGGCCGGCATGGCACGGCCTGATTACATTTTTTTATTTTTTTTATACATCTATCTAGGGAGGTCCTATTGGGCGCCCTCGGGGAACGCAACCAGCGCTCACAGTGGCGTCTAGCTGGGCCGGCCCAAAAATAAGAGCAGCGCGAGAAAATACGTGCAAAAATTAGCTGTCGTCTGGAGTCGAACACGCGCCGTCGTGCTTACGTATAGGTTGTCCTACCACCAGACCAACTAACAGTTCATATCTCTGTACAGCGCAATACACTTTAAGAACGAAAATAGCAGACGCGCTATTTATTGTGCATTAACAATACCGTTGAGATTGTTAAAATATTTTAAAAACATGTTCACATATTTCAAATGAGGTTCACGAACATGCAAAAAAAGAGTTCACGTGTTCACAAAAAAGTTCATGAATTTGAAAAAAAAGTTCATCAATTTTGAAAAATAGTTCATCCAATTTGAAAAAAGTTCATCGATATTGGAAAAAGTTCATCAAATTCGAAAAAAGTTCATCAAATTTGAATAATAGTCCATCCAATTCGAAAAAATTTAATTGATTTTGGAAAAAAGTTCATCCAATTTGGAAAAAGTTCATCATATTTGAAAAAAGTTCATCGAATTCGAAAAAAATTCATCCAATTTTAAAAAGGTTCTTCAAATTCAAAAAAAGTTCACCCAATTCGAAGAAAGTTCATCGAACTCAAAAAAAGTTCGTCGGTATTGAAAAACGTTCGTTGGTTCGAAAAAAGTTCATTCAAATGAGCATGAACCGAAAATAAAGACATAAGAAGGAAAAAAGTGTAAAAGAGCGTAGTTGTGAGGCAGGTGGGGTGGCTAGCGCAGGTTGCAAACCACGAGGAGATCCCATGTTCGAATTCTGCCCGACGCGTTGCTTTTTTTTCTTTGTACAGAAAGAAGAAGAGATGGCAAGATGGGCCTAGCCCAATTAGATGCGCCTGCAGGCGCCAGTTGGGGAACCGGCGCATAAGCGCCGAATAGGATTTCCCATCTACATATGGCTCAATATATAAAAATAGGCTAAAAAAGCTCAGTGCGTCAAATAACAGGCTGAAAATATGCAGCCCACCGTGCTAAACGGGCCAACGTGCCGGCCCGTTTACTAACTGGGCCGTGCCTGGGCCTGGGGGCACAGCACGCGGGCCGGCACGGCACGACCCGTATAGTAATCGTGCCCTGGCGGGCCGTGCCGGGCCAGGCACGATTACGATGGGCCGGGCCGTGCCGTGTCGGGCCGGCCCGTTTGGCCAGGTATGCAGGGAAGCCACAACCACGCAATTTTCTCGCGCTCGCTTTGTCTTCCTCGTGCAGATCCCTCTCTCTCTCTCCCTCTCTCCTGTCGCCACTACCATGGCCGCGTCGCGCTTTGCTCTACCCTGCCCCCCAGAGCTCCCCTCTCTTCCTTCCCTTTTCTCACCCCTGGGGCAATGGAGTGTTGCTGCAGCACATGGCACCGCTTGGCTACGACTGGTGCTGCCATGAATGACGGAAGCTTCGACGCGCGACTACCGTCTGCCATGGCCGTCGGAGCTACTGTTGTTGCAATGAGGAGCATCTGCGGCTCTGGCATGGTCTTCGGAGCTTCGTTTTAAGCGGCGTGCATGGCTCCCTGAGCTGCAATGAAGTGTGCGGCGGCTGCGACGATGACCGCGGAGCGTTGCCAACGTGGGGCGTTGCAACTCCGACGATATGGATTTGAAGCTGTTGGGAGCACGCCGGTGTTGAAATGGAGCAACGCCAGGCCGCCGGAAGCATAGCCGGGGTTGCAATGGAGCTTCGCCGGAGTTGCAATGGAGTTTCGCCGGACGCCATCGGTGCTGCGTTGGAGCTCCATCGGAGCTGCAATGGAGCTTCGTCGGAGGTAGGAGGTGCTACGTTGAAGCTCCACCGGACCTGCAATGGAGCTTTGTCGGACGCCATTGGTGCTCCAGTCGATCTATGGTCGCGCTCGTACTATGTTGCAGTGGAGCTTTGTCGAGGAAAGCAGTGCTGCATTGAAGCTGGTAGCGCTGCTGCCGTAGCGTGCTGCATCAAAGGACCACCAACGCACTGATCTGACGGTTGTCCAGGCGGATGATTTCACCAGAAAATCATCCGGCTGATTTGTAGCAGACACCTATATATAGCCAGATGTACGAAGCCTCGTGTGAAGGCCAGCACGAGATGGCCGGCCCAGGCTCGCGCGAGGCTTGCAACCTTGTTTTTTCTCTTTCATATTTTTTTCTTTTTATTTTTCTTTCGTTCATTTTTTTGTTTATACATCTAAATATTATATATAGAAAATGTTTGTCATGTATACAAAAATATACAACATCTATCAAAAAATTGAGCATGCACTTAAAAAAGGCTAATCAAGTGTTTGAAAAAAATCTAGTATTTTAAAAATGTTAATGAAGCATTTAAACATGTTAAATGTGTATAGAAAAATTATTGTCATATATAAAAAAATATATAAAGCATATGTGTATGTAAACATGTTGGTCAAGTATTTAAAGAATGTTAACATGTATAAAAAATGTACTTCGTGTATATGAAAAATGCACACAAATTAGTCATCACAAAACATATATTTTATTATTCTATATTTGAAAATAGTTAAACATCTTTATAAAATATTCCTAACGTATACGAAAAATGTACATTATGTGTGAAAAAAACATATATTTCCATTAAAAACCGTACACTGTGTGTTGAAAAATATTGACCTTGCGTTCAAAAAAATATTAAGTGTGTATTAAATTATACTCCCTCCGTCCCAAAATAAGTGTCTCAAGCTTAGTACAACTTTGTACTAGCTCTAGTGCAAAGTTGAGACACTTATCCCGGGACGGAGGGAGTACATTTGAAAAATATGTAAATAAAATGTATAGTGTGTATGAAAAAAGTAGAACATAAAAAATATAGATTTTAAAAAATATTAATCATGTATTCCAAAAATATTAAACATATATAAAAATATGTTTCTGATGTAGACAAAAAATATTGAGTTTGTACTAAAGAAATTGATATGTTGAAAAAAAAGTAATCGATGAAAAACAACAAGGAAAAAAAATGAAGAAACCCAATAAAAAACAAAGAAAATTAAAAGTGAAAAACTAGATAAAGTCAATGCAAAGATTGGAAACATAGAAAACTGAGAAAGAAACAAAGAGAAACGAAGAAAACCGATGAAAATGAAGAAATAGACAAAGGAAAATAAAAAAAAAGAAAAAAACCAATATAAACCGAGAAAGACAAAAGGAAAAACAAAGAAAGAAGAAAGAAAATAAAACCCAATGAAAACCATGAAAGAAACAAAAAAACCATAGAAAAAAACATAGAAAACAGTTTGAAGACAAAACCGGAGAAAACCCAGTGCGAAAAAGAAAAAGAAACAAAAGAGAAAACTAGAAAACCGTAGAAACCTGACAAAGAAACAAAAAATAAATAATATGAAGGAAAAAATCGAAGAAAATCAATGAAGAACAAAGAAACCTGAATAGAAGGAAAACCCGAAGGGAACGAGCTAATAGATAGCAAGGAGCGAACTAGAGAAGTGATAGCGAGCAAGCGAACAATATTGAATGACCGAATGCTGTAGCATGAAGGAGAATCCTTCACGCGAGCTCGTTCAATCTCGCTATAAGTAGGATATAGTTCTCGTGTTAAGCGAGGACTCCTCCAACGAAACCGTGAGGTCGACGTGTTCAAAACAAGTTAAGAGGGCCAGATTAGCATGGCCCGAATATTTCATCAGGATTCTTATTTATTAACGGGATCTCATATGAATTTTAGTAGGACACTCAAACAAATTTAAGCCAGGTTTCTTTGGTATCCCTTCGTTCCCTTCTGTATGAGGAAATCACTAAACTGATTTGCCTGCTTTTCAAGTCGGCCAAAAAAACAACTTCTCAAGTTTATCTTTGATGTCTTATTTTTGTGTGAATAATGATTATTATTAGAAACACGACACAAAGGCGCACTCATATATACGCATATACTCGGGTGTTGGTCGTTAGCCGGGCAACCACCTTCTCGTCGACGCACTCCACCATGATTTGCGCCTCCGCTGCCTGGTTTTCCTCCTTCTCGATCACGCACGCATACACCTTGGTCTGCTTCCTCCAATGAGAGGAATCATTGTGGTTGTTGGCGATACACTGGGATTCATCCTCCATGGCTGCCGCAGGCGGCGCCGCCTCCTGCTTGTTGTTATCCGATGATGACGAATCGATGGGGATGATTTCCATCACCACGGTCCATGGCGATTCGAAAGACGACGATGGTGAAAACGAGTTGCGAAGACATTGATTTGAGGTGGCGGCAACGAGGATTTGGGGAGAAATGGGGGTAGCGGGGAAAGGATTTTGGGTTGGGTGGGGCCTG
>NC_041385.1:451502222-451519067 GCF_002162155.2 Triticum dicoccoides
ACGTGAATTTATAGGTGTGTATGTGGGGGGGGGGGAGGGGGTCAATTTAGTGGCTCGTTGTCGATTGAGTCATTTTTCGAGTGAGAGAAGCAAAGAGGAGAGTTGAGGAGAATGGTTGTGAACTGCTCAATTTTGAGCAGAAAATACATCTTTTGAGGGTTAACTCCTCATATTTGAGAAGTTATAGGTATAAGGTTCGGTTAGCTGGGGTTAACTCCCGTAATGAAACTCTCAAACCTATAACTCAAAAAATTTGAGGAGTCATGTCAAAAAATTACTTTTTGGCTCAAATTTGAGCTGCCAACAACAATCTCCTCCTCTCGTTAAGTAGCACAACCATCGGCTCACCGGCCCAGTAGACTTCCTGCCATTCCAAGTTCTCATCCGTGCTTCACCTAATTCCTAGATCTTCCCTGCCATCGCCCATTTTCCGCGAAATCGTCGAAATCCGGCCCGACCCGCTCGATTCGCCATCATCATCGCCAGAATTGTCATTGATGCTCGATTCACCACGATAGTCACCCATTTCTATGTGGCGAGGCTTCTCCCCAACCACCGCTTCGCCTACTCATGCCAATAGCTCTCACCAGTCGTCGATGACGAGACGAAGGAGGAGAAAGAGGAGGGAGAGAGGGGGTCAATCTCACGCGGAGGGCGCCGTGGTGCCACTCCACCATGGGAGGAGGATGAGGAGGATCACCGAGGTGCAACTCGCCGCCGAGCACGCCAACGCTCTCCTCGCCGACCATGGGCGGTGGCGGATTACCGCACCGTTGCGCTCATGGCATCACTGAGGTAGGGCAAGCTCTAGGGTGGCCCCATCTTCATGAATTTAAGGTGGTTTGAGGAAGAACACAAATAGAATCATGAGGGAAAACACAAAAATCAACACACACAGTTGCAAATAGCAATTCACATAAATAGACACTTGATCCAAATAATCCAAAGAGAGATATAGAACAAGATAGGATTCTTCCCCGAGTCACAGGAGAAGGCGGGCTTGATGATTCACCTGGAAATCCTTCTCGGTTAGGAGGTCTTGGCGATCTACGATGAGGTCCTTCTCCCTTAGGAAGACTTGATTAACTAGAGAGATCCTTGGTCGACAAGCAGCTGCAACACACACCATCGGGGTGAGTAGCAGCAGTAGCAGCACGCAGCGTGAGGAGCAGTGGCTAATGGTACCAGCAGCGCGGACCGGCGACGAGCAGCAGCAACACGCAATAGGGAGGAGCAGCAACAATAGCAGCACGCACCGGCGGCGAGCAGCATCAACGTAGCAGTGGCGGGCAACAGCAACACGCAATGGCCGTACCATCAGTAGTACGGTAGGGGTCGCCGGAAAGGCCATGGGAGCTTCACGTGAGTCGCCAATCGGTCACGTGAAGGTCCTTATGTGAAAAAAAATATACTCGACCGCCTTCAGCGGGGTATATTTAGGAAAATTGTTGACGTCGGAGTACAGTTTTTACTCCCTCACGGCGCATGGGGTCCCTTAGGTGTGCCCTAACCCACCCAACCTAGCCAGGAGTGCCATTTCCTTTTTCGTTTCTCTTTGTCTGATCAAAAGCAAATTGTTTTTTTCACCCAAAAGAAGCAAATTGTTTTGACTTGTAAATCTTAATCTTGGACCCTGTTTTGCTTCCTCCACACGGAGGTTGCATGTTAGGCTAGAATCCACCGGGCGTGGAAGAACTCCTTCACCAAGCAACCAAGAAGAGAAAAGAAAAATCTCGAGATTGAAGTATGTGGCAGACAAGATTACACGCCGCGAGCAGGTAAAAGCAAGCGCGCTTTGCGGTTGCGTCCGTCCGTGTACGCGGATGGGATGATTATGGGCTACGTACGTGGCAAGTGTATCCATTGATTTGCTTTCGATAAATTGTTTCCATTATTGTTCTCATGATTGAGGCGAGATGGGCGACCTGTGTGGCACACGACCTCGAGTCGACCAAGGGTGATTTCATGTGTGGTCGATAGCGTGATTCGCTGCCTCCATAAATTTCCAGCACGTTATTGTCATCCCAATTACGCTGACAAGTAACCTCTATACAGCTATACATTCATACACGCCTAGCTTGTTTCTAAATTATTCACATCCCTTTCTCACAGAGTAGCTACTTCCAAGCGATCATCACAGAAATCATGCGTGGGTGACAGCAAAATTGCATGCTTGGACAATGGACTGTATGGATGAATAACTCATTAAACAAAATCATCACGATCGACAGTAACCAAGGGCTTGTTTGAATGGAGAATTGGCCCTCCCTCCGATTCATATTACCTGTTGCTGTTTTAGTACAATATAAAATTATACAAAGTAGTGACGAATAATATGAATAAGAGGGGAGTAGCAGATTTTAAGAAATTCGGTCACCCCTGTGTTACTCCCTCCTTAAACTAGGAAGTACCAACTTGCATGTACAGTACTAGGGGAGTAGCAGATTTTAAGAAATTCGGTCACCCCTGTGTTACTCCCTCCTTAAACTAGGAAGTACCAACTTGCATGTACAGTACTACGTACCATTCTCTCCGATCTGACCCAACAAAAATATCTAGAAAGACCGGTTATGGGTCTGCAGGGATGAGACATTGCCGAGGCAGTAGGAAAAGAGACCGGTTATTGCGTGTTACTTGCATGTACAGATTCCTGAAGCTTGTCTCCAACTAGTTGGGCATGGACTGTGACGGAGCAGCCGGCGAGGTATATCCCAAATCGATGTGGTCATCCCATGTCCACCTTGCGATGCGAGGGCGACATTCTTCCAGCTCTAGGGCGAGCTTCTCGAAATCCCGACGGTGCGGCGCCAACGAGCCATGGCGAGGGGGAAGGGTCCCTCTTCGATGATTGAGAAGGAAGATGTTGGTTCCTTTCTTCTCTAAGTGTTCTTGGTGCGCGGTCCATCCTCGAAGGTCGGCTATGTCCTGATGCGCTACTCCGTTTCTGCTACATATGATCCTAGTGTGGAGTGCTCGGCCTTTACTAGCTGTAATCTTTTGTGGCTTGTGGAGGTTGTAGTGAGTAGTCTTTTCAGTGTTCCCCTTTGTATCGTTCTGACCGTTGTAAGTTGGGTTGTTTGCTGTAATTTCTGGCCGGTTGATGGGTTTGTTAATTCAAAGCCGGGCTCCTCGCGAGCCTTCGTTCTAAAATAAGAACCCAAAAAGCAGAGCAGGCCCGCATACTTAGCAAGGAAGGATTGAAATTATGCCGGGAAAAGCGTGCACTGAGCATCTGCGCCACTAATCCAGAAAGGTGAGCTGTCATTAAAAGAAGAAATGGAGAGAGGTGAAAGCACACGATGGATGGACTGTCGCTTAGCCATTTAGAGGAGTGGTGGAGCTACTGCCATTCAGAAACACAACGGAAAGAAGGAGAGTTTCAAGGCAGGCAGATGCAGTGCAGTGGCACCAAGCAAGCATGGGTAAAGGAAAATGCAGAGGGATATCCGTGCCACGGTGCCAGTGACACCGGCCGTGTCTGCTCCTTCCTGCGGCATGCATGGCATTTCCACGAGAAGGAGAGAGGGGCAACCCGGCCGCGCAAAGCCGAACCATGGCTGTCACTCGGTGTCCCACCTCTTAAAGACAGAAATTTTGGTTTTAATTGCGGGTTGGGGCCTTTGCCGAGCTTTGCATGCTGTCCATACAGGCGGGCGGCTATGGATAGGCTCGCCGACGTGGATCCCATGCTGCTATATCTGCATGCTGCTGCTCGATTATCTGTCCCTGTCATCTTTGCCGTTTCCTTTTTCCTTGTGGAGAACCACTGTCCTAGTTGCCGTGCCTGTCCGTCATGACAATTGTTTAGGGGCTTTGACTGACGCTGATCTATGGGTAACACTACTCCACTCCAGTCCAGTGTGCAATGTGTAGTGCGTGCTCCTACTGTCAACCGGTCACTCTTTTCGAGCTGTTGATTGATTGAGGGGAGTACGTCAGAGAATCTCTCAATTATTTAGGAGATCCTGCCGAGCCTGGGAGAGTATCTACTTGCACACTTTGGTGGTGGAAGCGACGAGTCACCAAAATCGCTCCATGCACGGGTGCGCCCAATCCATCGGTACAACTCAAGATATGCCTTATGACCTGTACATGTACATTAAATATTTCCTGACAAACACTGGGGCTCCTACAATTATACAGTGAGTAATTGCTTGCTTCTCTCTGCTTTAAAGGTGGCGACGGAAACTCCACGAATCAATTCAATTCATTTTTAATGGCGGGAAAGTGACGCTCCCTTTGGATCTTGTGCAACGGTATGTACAAAGTGGGCGCTCCTCTCCTTTCGGACCCTTCACGTTGTTCTGCAGATGCATAGGGCGTGTTTGCCCTCGGCTACACTATCCTTCTCCACTCAGCCTCATATGCGACATTTGCAAATCATTTGGTTGTCTGTATATGGACTTCCTGCATTAGAGGATCAACTTTGGCACGTTGTTTGGTTGCTTGCATTGTCTCGACGCATACAACTACACGTTGTTTGGTTGCCCGCATAGAGTATGATTAAGAACTAGCACTTACACTAACACACAGGGTTAAGAGCTAGCAGAGGAACGGGAGAAGAAATGCAGTGTGCGCTGGACCATGACGACTACGGTGGATAGTGGTCGTGGCGCCGTGTTCGACGTGACGAGCATGGAGTCGTGGGCGAGCGACCCCGTCGGCGGCACGGCGAGCGACACCATCGCGCTCTAGTTGTGGTGCTCGCGAAAAGACAGTGGACAAAGGAGGAGAATGCAGTGCTCGCGCCATGGTATCGTCCGTGCAGTAGGACGCGAGAGGAGGCCGAGATGATTGACGCCGGAAACGACTCCAGTGCAATGGGACGAGAGAGAGGAGGCCGAGAGGAGGCCAAGATGATCGACCCCGTCGGCGGCGCGGCGAACTGCAGTGTACGCATCATTGCAGCCTCAGTGCAGTAGGAGGACGACAGGGAGTAGGCCGAGATGAGCGACGCCGGAAAGGAATCTAGTGTAGTAGGACGCGGGCAAGGAGATCAAGGGGAAGGGCGTCGGCGTCGAGAGGGACGAATAGGACGACTCTGAGCGAAGGACAGAGGAGCTCGACATGGCGGCGTGAGTGCACTTGACTGTTGTTCAAGGAGAGATGAAGCTACGATCGTCGAAACCAGAAACTTACAACATGAATGTTTTGCGGAACTGTGAGATTAGGTTGCTCGTTAAAGAAAATTTCAAACAATCGATCGATCGTGCGACGAATCTGATAAAATTCATCCAGAATAGCTCCAAACGGAAACACGAAATAAAGAACTTCCGGCCGACGAAACTACGAACGGATCGCCTGAATGGAACCGTAGCATCTAGATGCATCTTTTTCGTGTAGAGCTTACCTCAAATCGAAGCACCGTTATGTAGATCAGAGGAATAAGGAAGAGATGAGATTAGAAAGAAGCTTACTTGAGGTTGAAGAGGTTGAAGAAGACCTCACGTAATCACCTGGCATCCCTCCCGTCTCCACTCGTGCAAGGGTCCGCTCGCTTGCGCTCGTCTCGGCCTGCCTCGCAAGAAACTGCCAATCTAAGCGTTTCCAGCGAGCCAGTCCCACAGGTGTTTTAAGTTTCGTGCTATGCAGATCCAACAGTGTATGCAGCCAACCAAAAAGCCCGTTTCTTTCCCGCGCGGGCTTGGTTAGGCCTCATGCAGGCAACCAAACACGCCCATACACGCACACGCTGTAGCACATGATGCATCTCACTGCAGGCTGCACCATGCCGTTGCAGGGTTGCAAGGCTCTACCAACAAAGAGCTCAAAACATTGCTAGGCTATATCAATGCTTTAAATACCAGATGGTTTTGAAAGTAACATAGACCAACAACTCCATAGTGGGAGTAACTTAGCTAGTAATATAGCGCTCTTTGAGAAAATTTTGCTTATGTGACAAGTAATTAATGAGAGATGGTAACATAATATGTTACTGTAACATAGCGCTTTTCAAGACAAGATGGGTCTATGAGCTAGTAAATGAAGCCATCTATGATACTATTATTATGTTATTTTGCATTATGAAGGTAGTAATTTAGACTAGTGTCATATGCTCCCGAAAATTGCCAGGCGCGGACGAGCTCGCGCACTCTCGGAATCGTCACGCGTTCGATCCCCTGGAAATGCGAGATTCCTGCCGTATTGTACGTGGCGGGTGAGGAGAGTTAATGCATGCTGGTGGTGCGGACGTTAGACGAGGATTTGACGGTGTTTTTGTAACGTGTCGTTTGGGTGACGTACGTTATGTTGTTGGGCGGCCCACCGGATGTATTTAACCCAGCCATTAATGTGTCCTGGCCTGTCGCAGCTCATTACTCCCTCCGTCACAGTTTAGAAGGCACAATTAAATTTGTGTGTGTTTCCACAATAGACATGGTTTAGGGCGCATTGCATTTATTTCTAGTCGCTAAGTAGTACTCCGATATATTATTTCTATATGCATGCGTAGTGTGAATGCTATTTTTTAGCCCATCTCACAGCCAATGGATAACCACCTAGGTCCCAAAAAATTTCCAAGTGCGCCTTCTAAACCGTGACAGAGGGAGTAATCTGGTATTACTAGCATAGGCGGCCGCGGGAGAGAGTGATTTGTGCGTGGAGACTAGGAAGGCATCTAGGCAAGTGTGTACGAAATAATTTTTCTTGCTGCTACTAGTTGGTGCATTAATTACTTCCTTTGTAAACTAATATAAAAGTGTTTAAATTACTTAAATAGTGATCTAAACGCTTTTATATTAGTTTACGGATGGAGTACTTTTTATTTCGGAAGCGAAAAACCGTCAACTCTTTTTTTTATCATCCAAGTTTGTTTGTAATTTTCTGATGCATGGAACATCATTTGTTCTTATTTTACTTACTCAAAGAAAAATAATATAAATCCTTATTTTACTTATTCTTTCGAGTTAAAAAAAAGATGCCAACTATAAATCACAAACCTTGCATAAATGGATGGTTTTATTCCGTGAGATTGGACAGGGTATGCACCTTGTGGGGATTGTTATGATAGAAAACACAAGTATGATAAACAAATCGAAATCACTAGTTGAGGAGTACTCGTTGCAAAGATCACTCCAACTCTCTTGGTTGCGACAAGTGACGCACATGCAGCGTGCCACTTGTCGCAATCTGGGAGTTTTTCCTTTTTTCGTAGATTCGTTTATTCAAAACGTTTTATCTCTCAAACCATGCGTCTAGATCTCGAGTCGCTTTCACCATTGGATTCTTCGCGTCGAGATCTTTAAAACTAGATTCCATGTTGATAGGTTTTGACAAACTTTTTTTTTCACGAAAAAAACCGGACGAAAAAACCGAACCGAGAGCATGGCTTTTTTTCCTTTCCGAAAGAGGCACCACCGTGCCTCTCACGAAATCACAAAACCGTGCCTCTCGCGGAAACAAAACCGTGACCCTCGCCGAAAAAAGAAGAAGAGAAAACGCGTTTTTTTTTCGTTTGCGAGGAGGCACGGTCGTGACTCTCGCGAAACACAACCGTGCCTTTCGTGGAAGCAAAACCGTGACTCTCTCGAAAGGAAAAAAAAAAGCAGAAAACGCGTTTTTTGTTTTCGAGATGCACGACCATGACTCTTGCGGAAGCACAACCGTGTCTCTCGCGGAAGCAAAACTATGACTCTCGCGAAAAAAATACAAAACACATTTTTTTTCGTTTACGAGAGGCACGGCCGTGACTCTCGCTACAGCACAACCATGCCTCTCGCGGAAGCAAAACCGTGACTCGCGCGAAAGAAAAAAAACAGAAAACACGTTTTTTCCCGTTTCGAGAGGCACGGCCGTGACTCTCGTGAAAGGAAAAAACATGTGTTTTTCCGCGCAATTTTTTTGTCGAAAAGCTAAAGGAAAAAAAAACAGAAAACACGTTTTTCCCGTTCCGAGAGGCACGGCCGTGACTCTCGTGAAAGGAGAAAAACATGCGTTTTTCCGCGCAAATTTTTTTGTCGAAAAGCTAAAAAAGACCGGTGGAAAACCAAGACGTTGAAAAAACCCGAAAAAACCTTTTAAAAAGCCGAAAACGCGTGCGAAAAAATAAAAAACAAAATCCGGAGGTAGCGGCCAGAGTGTACACGTGGTGAATGGCTGAGAGCGCGACACGTGGCGCTGATCGTTGCGAGGCTCCTGAAGAAGCGCTTGTTAACTAGTTGCTCTCTAAATAAGTACTCATAATTTAGTTAATCAGCGAAGCAGAAGCTAGATCTAAATTTTCGCAAAAAAAAGCTAGATCTAAATTTTCACGAATGGGGAACTACATTAAGCAGAAACCATACAATCCAGCTAGGCATGGCGGGACCTACATTCAGTTCTCCATACAAACCGAACACAATACAATTGCCTGCGCTTGCACTTTTGTACTAAAGCGGAAAAGGGGGAAACGGAAACCACATTTATTATTTCAGGCAAACCTAATAGTGGGCTAATCTTGTCAGGGCTTTCTACTTATGGAGCCGTAGCTCCATCTTATCAGCTGTTACCACATCCCGCAAATTTTATCAGGTGTGGCGCCGATTTTTTGTTGAAAAAGACCCCTTACCCAACGGAATTGCCAAAAAAGACCCCCTCCAGATGAAATTGACAAAAAAGACCCCCTCGGTCATGGCGGCAGGTGCGCCAGGCGACACGTGGCACCTGCCGCCACGGTGCCAGGCGGCAGCGCCTGCCGCCAGCCAGCGAGGCGGCAGCCTTCGAGTAACAGCAAGCGGCGATGCGGAACGGAACGGAGGCCGGTGGTGGGACCAGCCGCCAGTGAGGGAGGCGGCGGTACTGTGCCCTGCCGCCTGGGGGCGTGGTGGCAGGCCCGTGCGTGCCTGCTGCTGCCGATCGCTGCGTCGTGATTACTGCCCCGCTGCTTTTATGTATGGGTTTTTCGAGCAGACACGCTGCTGGATCCTTGTCCAGGTGTGTGACACACGGAAAAAGTTGTTGACTGTTCAGGTTCCAGAGTAATTAGACCGAAGCAATTAGCCAGTGGAGTGGTAAGCACGAATTTGGTTAATTGAGCGGCCACGTACCTATCCATCTAACTCGTCGTGGATTCACATCCCACTCCCTGCCTTGCATGCATGCATCTTCCATGGCTTGTTGCGCGTACTACCCCTACCTAGCCATAACGAAAATGGGCAGCAGCAGGCATGCCGCCACGCCCCCAGGCGGCAGGACACAGTGTTGCGGCCGGTCCCACCATCGGCCTCTGTTCCGTTCTGCCTCGCTGCTCGCTGTAACTTGAAGGCTGCCGCCTCCCCCACTAGCGGCAGGTCCCACCATCGGCCTCCATTCCGTTCTGCCTCGCTGTAACTTGAAGGCTGCTGCCTCGCCGGCTCGCGGCAGGCGCTGCCGCCTGGCACCGTGGCGGCAGGTGCCACGTGTCGCCTGGCGCGCCTGCCGCCACGACCGAGGGGGTCTTTTTTGTCAATTTCATCCGGAGAGGGTCTTTTTTGGCAATTCCGTTGGGCAGGGGGTCTTTTTCGACAAAAAATCTGTGGCTCCATCGTCGTCGTCGGTGGTGGATCCACGAGCGACTTTGGTAGTTGACTCGCAGCAGCTGCTTGCGTTTGTGGAGTCATGACCGTCAGCAAAAATATGGTCTTTTGTAACATATGTAGCCACCTCCTCCACAGCTGAAAGACGAGATATGGACTTCAGGTTCTTCTTTTAGATCTCCATCCGCCATTGACACGCCATTAGCCCTGCCATGAACTGAAGCCTGCATGCACGAGTTAAAAAAATTCAGATCTGCATTCTTACTGCTAGAACATGAGAAGGGGGAACAACAGAACAGCAATAGCAAAGATGATATGTACATACCGCGATCAAAGAGGATCTGCGGGAGAAAACTTCATGCTATGGATCACTGCTTGTTGGCTGCTCTCGTTGGTCAACGAGTGGAATGCCAAACGAAGCAGAACTTGAAGACACCTGCCCAGCAGAGTACCCGATCGACTGAGCTGCAGACATCTCTGAACTCGTACGCACACATGCAGTCTCAATCAGCTGGTCCCATGCAGTTTCAAATTCGTCTACCGTCAGGCACCACCGGGGAGAAGACAGATCTGATTTTACTTTTCAGCGTCGGTCGGGTGACGATGGCCCACATTGTAGTAATCACTCATCCATCTCGCACGCGGCGCTTGTGTATAACAGACGCACCAGACGGAGTTTCCCATAAACAGTACTTACCACCTGTACCAACAGAACATAACTATCCTGGACCGATATTTACCGGTTATGTTGGACGTCTCCGTTTCCGCATGTAGTTTGCGAACGTACGTAATGGCGCTGTATACATACAACCGCATTTAATACAGTACCCAACGTGTCGTCGCTCCGTTCGCGCCAGCTAGCAGGAGCGCACGAGCCCGTCCGCACCGTCGCCTCTCTCCATATGCTCCCCACTATGACCAGCAGAATCAACATATCCAAGCATCACTGACATAGGCATGCGTGGAATTATTGGGAGTACTTTAAGCAGTACGCCTGTCCAAGAGTGCTTTGCGCAAGTTGCATTATTGAAGAGAAAATTCCACCTGTTCCTGCAATTATTGTATTACATGAATGCATAAGGTCTCTACAAAATGATCTAGTGTTTGGAGCTGACTATCAGTCAAGAGCTTGATGGTGTGGCTTACTCCCGGAATAGAGTCGACAGACATGCCATATGCAGCACTTGTTTGGTGCTTGAGAAAATTAATGCACACTGATTTTATCTCTATTGAGGTTTTGTGTGTCTGTCTTGCACATGTGTTGTTCAACAATTGCAGGGACTATTAAGAAAGTTGGTGCTTGTTGTTCTTGAACTCAACCTATCAAGGGTGCTATATAGAACCAATTTTCGCTTGGTGCGCACATGCGGGCGATGCTAGTATCTATGTTAAGTAAATAGAAATTCAGACCCTTTTGCATGAAGAAATGCACTTTATTATTGAAATACATAAACAATTCACATTATATGCGTTAGTAAATTGCATTGGTGTAAATATGCTACAATTATACACAGAAGATTTCACTGGAATTACTTAACATAGTTGGATGTTTTTCTTTTGAGTTTTCTCTTGATACCATAGTTTAAAAAAAAATACTTTCTGGTGTTAGGATCTAATAAAAATCATAGCTTTACAAAACTTTAGTTTCTCCAATATAAGAGCATCAACGGCCGAGCGTCTCAAACCCTCTCATACACCTGGGCGGACGGACCGGTCAGTGACCTGTCAGACAAACCCGACCAAGATGGACGCCTGAAACCAGCTTCAAACGTCAGGGCTGACCGACACCCCTATATCCAACCCAAATATGGGGCATATCTGGGGAGGCCTGGGCGCGACCGGGCGTGTCTACTACGTCGGACCTGGCCCACGCTAGCCCACCCGACCCCACATATATTCATCCCCATCCCATCCCCGGACCAAACCCTAGCCACTCCACTTCACTCTGCCACCCAAGCTCCCGTCCGGCGATCTCCGGCATGTTGGGCAGCGGATCTGACTCCGGCCAGTCCAGATCAGTCGACTGGGGTGTCGTCCCATGCGGGTTGGAGAAGGCAATGGTCATCCGCATTGCACTCCGCTGCTCCCGGGAGGACATCACCGGACCGACAGCGGGCTCTGTTTGGCGCAAGTCAATAGCGTCGAAACATGGGCGCTCGGATCCGCCGGGATAGGATCATCACGGTCCTCCTGAGAGCCTACCAATCTCCCTTTTCCCATCACTGGTCTGCCGAAGTATGAGTGCTACCAAGACCAGTGTGCCCGCCGTGAGAAGGAGATGATGAGGCCAGCGGAGGCGGCTGATGCGACGGTGCGGGCGGCTGCAGAGGAGGAAGCCATCTGCGCCTGCATTGTAAGAAGTGACGGTGGAGAAATACACATGACCTCGCTCGAGAGCAGAATCGGGTGGTCCATGCCATGGTCGGACTGCCCCCAAGGAGAAGGAGGACAACGTCGGGTCAGACAGCTTCGACGACGGGCAGATTCGACTAAATCCCTACTACGTCTTTGACCGCTACTTCCGCGAGAAGGACGACAACGACGCTGGGAAGGGCAAGGGCAGCCGCGGATGATTTTCTCCATATGTAGCATGTAGGTTAAACATGAAATTTTTTGGTAGTCCAATAGCATGTTCTAATGTAGTAGTCGGATAATGTGTGTAATGCATCATTTACGTAGTTGCATGAGTTTGTATGAATTTGAGGTATACTAATTGAGGTGTCCGATTATGAGAAAGGAAATTTGAGGTGTGACTGGGCAGTGCCCGATTTGAGGGGCCGGATTTGCTAGTATCTCTGGAAACACGCCGTAAACCGCCCGGTGTCTGGTTAAATTTGGCTGCCTTGTTCCATGCAATCGGCCATTCGAGACTTTGCGAGAAGTCACACATCAGCACAATTACTCACGTAAATTCAGCTCAAAAGCTACTCCTACTCCAGTAGAGAAGCGACGGCACTCTATCCGTCACTGGCCTACCAGCCAACACCAGCTGCCGTTTCCCGTTTGGACGGAGTAGAACCGCGGCCAAGTCTCTGACACTGCCTTCGCTTCACCGAGACAGCTCCGGCCTGTCGTCCCTGTCGTCCCTGTCGCTCCGAGTAACGACGAGCAGACACCGATGGATGGCTGGATGCAGCGCATGGCTCGCCCGTCTGCCCCAATGTATGCAAGTGGGGGTGCCACCCACTTCCAAGCCGCGGGTCGTGCTCTGCAGGCTTCGCTCGCTGTATCTAGCTGCAATAGACTAGACGCCCCTCAGTCGGTTTCGCCTCGTGCTCACGGCGTCCGTGCCTGCCTGAGAGACCGCGGCGGTCAAGCAAGCGCGCGGTACGTCGCCTTCTCGTGTGGCGTCGCCTGCGGATCAACGGTGAGCGCAACGTTTAGAAAAGAAGAAACGCTCGTGTCCGGGCCGTGGGTCACGACGAACCAACCGACGGCGAACGCACGGCCCGGGTGGGGCAGCGGACGGCGACGTTGCCTTTTCGAGTAAAAGCGACAGCTCGTCCGATCAATTTGTCCGGTTCCTGCGCGCACATGTGACATGTACGGGAGCTGGGTTCGGACTCGGAGCCACCTCCCCCGGCTAGTTGCCCAAAAGAACTCGGTCAGAGCCCAACATGCTCAACACGGGCGCGGATCCTCTTACTTCTCTTCGGCAAGGCCGCCTCTACCTTAGCCGGGAGAGCCATTGGATCAAAAGCTGGCAGTCCAGATCGAGCGAATCACTGTAGCGTGTGCACTGTTCATACAACACTATAGCGCATGCACTGTTCATATCACTTTTCAGTGGTCCTGTTGCGCCAGATCTGGACGGTCCGTTCTCGATCCAGCGACTAAAAGTTGGGAAAAGGTAGAGGCATTGTTCCTCTCTGACTTTGCCACAGCAAGGCAGAGAATCCACAGCGGCTCAACACAAGCTAGGTTTTGCTCCTGAAACACAAACACAAGCGGGCAAGGTTGGTGAAGATCTATGCCGTTTTAACTTTTTCTTTTAAAGAAAAGGCAAGAATGCCCGATTTCAAATTAGTGAAGCCATCAGTTGTAGAATGCAATGATGTTGAATACAAAGGCCAAAGGCTTGACAAAAACTGGAAAAATACAATCAAAACACGCTAACGACCAAGCATGAGCAAAGTGACACCAAGCATAGCACTAGGTGAAACCAAGATCAAGCCACCGGAGTACTCGACGCAAGCAGAACAACAGAGCAACTGCATCCAGATAACAGTAGATCGATGGGAGCGAGATGAGCCAGGCCGCTTGTTGAAAAATGTTGACTTAGCTACCCGCCTCCTCGGGCCAATGCTGGAGGGAAGTCCACATTCCCCCTTAGTTCAGAACATGCCACAACACGTGGACACCGACACACCAGGCAGCCTGCAGGCAAGCAAAGGCAGGGAGTCGCTAAAGGATGTAGGAGGACCAGCTTGCCACTACCAATTACGTTGAGCAGGAGAGCAAAGTAACGCCACCGCCAACAACCACCTCGCAGCGGGACCACGACCCCCATCCTTCCCTAGAACAACGCTTCCAGGAAGGGCTGAGACGCCAGAGCGCCGTCGTTGTCTCGCCAAGGCTTTCACCCGGGAGCAGGAAAGGGGAGGGGCGGACATGGAAGCTCAACACTACCTCGAGAGGGAGCACGACACCAGAGTGTTAGAGTATAATGTCCGACCCTCTCCCATCACATCGATCTTTTGGCTGCATTGGCTAGAGCATGCACTTCTAGATGGTATTAGAGCCAAGAGATCTTGAGTTCAAGACCCGACTGGCGCAATTAAATTGCAGCCCACTTTCGGTCCATGTTTAGACATGAGGGAGCCACACTTGGGGGAGTGTTGACGTATAAATGTATTGTCTAGTCTCTTACATCAGATCGATTTGATGGGTGAACTGGTTAAGTGCATAAAATTACAACCAAGAAGTTTAGGGTTCAAAACCTAGTAAACGCAATAAATCATTGTGGCCTACCCCCGCTTTCGCTGCCCACGTCATAAACTTTAAAGGAGCATAGAGGTGAGGGGGGGGGGGTGTTGGAGTATAATGTCGGACCCTCTCCCATAGATCGGTCTTTTGATTACATTGGCTAGAGCATGCACTTCTACACGAAGCGTCGCCGATGTCGAGGTCGATGCGAAGGGTTTCCCCCTTTCCAAAGAGCCCACCACCCCACCCTCAAAAGCCAGAGCCGCAACTAGATCGGCGAGTGAGGACCACATTGAGGAGGAAGGAGGCCGAGACCAAAAGAGACCATCAAAGCCACCCGTTGTTGTAACGAACCCTTGCCGCCCTCATGCCACCCAGGCTGCCGGAAGGGACGATCAACACCTGAGAGAGCCATCCACCAGAGAGATCGACGCTGCCGTCTCCATTGCAGGCCGCCGCCCAGGCTGCCAAAGCTCCTTGCACCGACACAAGACAACAGATTTTTTACAGAGTTATCGGACACCGGTGTAGGTTCAAGATGGAAAATAAGGAGAATAAGGGCGCACCCCATGAAATTAAAGGGGGGAGATTTAGTTAGAAAAGATCTGTATAGTGCGTGTAAAAGTTCGTGGATGTAGTGATGGAAATATGCCCTAGAGGCAATAATAAAGTTGTTATTATTATATTTCCTTATTCATGATAAAGGTTTATTATTCATGCTAGAATTGTATTGACCGGAAACTTAAATACATGTGTGGATACATAAAAAAATACCGTGTCCCTAGTGAGCCTCTACTAGACTAGCTCATTGATCAAAAGATGGCTAAGGTTTCCTAACCATAGACATGAGTTGTCATTTGATAACGGGATCACATCATTAGGAGAATGATGTAATGGATAAGACCCATCCGTTAGCTTAGCATATGATCGTTCAGTTTATTGCTAGTGCTTTCTTAATGTCAAATGCATGTTCCTTTGACCATGAGATCATGCAACTCCCGGATACCGAAGGAATTCCTTGTGTGCTATCAAACATCACAATGTAACTAGATGATTAAAAAGATGCTCTACAGGTATCTCCGAAGGTGTCTGTTGAGTTGACGTGAATCGAGATTGCGATTTCTCACTCCGTGTATTGGAGAGGTACCTCTGGGCCCTTTCGGTAATAAACATCATAAGAAGCTTGCAAGCAAAGTGACTAAGGAGTTAGTTACGATATGATGTATTACAGAACGAGTAAAGAGACTTGCCGGTAACAAGATTGAACTAGGTATGGAGATATCGATGATCGAATCTCGGGCAAGTAACATACCAACAGACAAAGGGAATTACGTATGTTGTCATAAAGGTTTGACCGATAAAGATCTTTGTAGAATATGTAGGAATCAATATGGGAATCCAGGTCCCGCTATTGATTATTGACCAGTGAGTCGTCTTGGTCATGTCTACATCATTCTCGAACCCGTAGGGTCCGCCCGCTTAACGTTCATTGACGATATAGTATTATATGAATTAGGTGAATTGGTGACCGAATGTTGTTCGGAGTCCCGAATGAGATCACGAACATGACGAGGAGCTCCGGAATGGTCTGAAGGTAAAGATTGATATATAGGACGATGTTATTTGGTAACCGAAAAGGTTTTAGAATGTATCGAGTAGTCATCGGATCACCGAAAGGGGTTCCGGAAAGCCCCGAAAGATAATGGGCCATATGGGCCAAAAGAGGGGAAGACACCAGCCCACAAGGGGCCGGCGCGCCCCTCCTATGGCCGCAGCCCTTGGGGAGAAAACGAAGGGGGGGAGTCGGCTTCCCCTGCCTTACTCTCCTCCCCCCCCCCCCCGAGCAAATAAGGAAGGGAGGCGCCATAGGGCAGGAGACCAAGGGGGTCGGCGGCCAACCTTGGGGCGCCCCCTGGCTGCCTCCCCTCACCCACCTATATATATATATATACGTGTGCGGCGCCCCTCTCCACAGTTTCATCCCCCGTCTAGTTTTTCGCAGTGCACGACAAAGCCTTGCGGGAACAAGTTCACCATCACCGTCACCATGCTGTCATGCTTCTGAAACTCATCTACTACTTTGCCCGTCTTGCTGGATCAAGAAGTCGAGGTCGTCATCGAGCTGAACGTGTGCTGAACGCAGACGTGTCGTATGTTCAGTACTTGATCAGTTGGATCGCGAAGGTGTTCGACTACATCAACCGCGTTGTACATCAACCGCGTTGACAAACGCTTCCGCTTAATGGTCTACGAGGGTATGTAGACACACTATCCCCTCTTGTAGCTATGCATCTCCATGGATAGATCTTGAGTGTGCATAGAAATTTTTGTTTTCCATGTAATGTCCCCTAGCATGTAGTGCTATTGGGTGAAGGGGACTCATGACAAAATTCGGAGGGGGGTTAGTGGGAGGTCAGTGAACAGACTC
>NC_041385.1:451519327-451587945 GCF_002162155.2 Triticum dicoccoides
GGAGGTTAGTGATTGGACTAGCGCGTAGGGGGCTTCATACAAAATCCTCTATAAGATTATAGTTAAGTTAACGCCATTGTTGCACATAAACCTTCCTATATAGGATGGTGGACATGCTCGATCATTTATGAAAAGGAAAAGGTGAACGTAAATTAATTTGAACCTAAAGGAGTCGTCCAAATTGATTTTACAAAATTCTAGAGACTAGACTGATCATCTAGTCAGCGTCATTCGGATTTAGTCTCCTTCTATAAGCAAGCACTACTGAATACACCCTCAGTCCAAAAATATAAGTGTTGGGGAACATTGCATGGTAAACAAAAAAATTCCTACGCTCATCAAAATCAATCTAGGAGATGAACATATACGAGAGGAGAGATTTCATCTACATACCCTTGTAGATTGCTAAGCGGAAGCGTTAAGAAACGCGGTTGATGTAGTCGAACATCTTCGGGATCCAATCACGATCCGTCCATGAACTCCCGATCAAGTGCTGAATGGACGGCACCTCCGGGTTGAACACACGTATGGCTTGATGACGCCTTCACCTCCTCATTCTAGTGAAGCAATGCCGAAGTAGTAGCTCGAGTTCCCGGCAACACGACGGCATGGTGGCGGTGGTGGTGGAGCAATCTCAGCAGAGCTTTGTCGGATTCCAGGCTCCGCAGACCCAAGAAAGGTTCAAACTAAGGGGCGTGTGCGAAGAACTCAACCTCTCAAGCCGCTCGATCCGCTAGTCTCACGACCTAGCTCGATGACCAAGAAGGAGAAAGACACAAAAGTTTACCCAGGTTCGGGCCACCTTGCGGTGTAAAATCCTACTCCTGCTTTGTGGTGGATTAGCCTCGCGGGGGGTTGAGGATGAACTAGTACAAGTGGAAGAATAGCCTCAGGAGACGTGTTCTTGTGATGAGCTCCGGAGATTTGGTCCCTGGCGGTCCGATCCCTTCTATGGTGGTGGCTAGGCTATATTTATAGTGGCCTTGGTCCTCTTCCTCCAAAACTTAGGCGGGAAGGGATCCCACAACGGCCAAATTTGAAAGGGGACAGGAAGTACATCTAATCCTGACGAAAGGTGGTCTTCGCCTGCAAAGCCTCTGAGCGTGACGTCATGGTGGGCTCGACGATCACATCCATCCTGCCGTTCTGGCGCTCTTGGTCTTGTTGCATGCAAATGGCAACCTTTGGCTAATTCCTTGGGACTCCACACCTGCACTTGCCTCCTTTGCACCAAAGAGGAAACTTGCCACCCTGCACCCGCTGGAGCACGCCTGGCCTTGGTGGTCATGGCTGATGTCATTCCAGCCTCGGGAGGCTGGCTCTTGCATAGAAATCTCCACTTCACTCAGGACGCCACCTGAGGAGGCTGCTCCCTTGGGAGGTCTTGATGTCGCCCGCCTCGTGAGGCTTGGCCCCTCACGAGAGTCTTGTCTTGCCATAGTTGAAGATGGGCCATACCAGGCCGTCGATGGAGCCACGTCATGGACCGCAGGCAGGCAAGTCTGGGTATCCTGGTTCCCAGAACACCGACAGAAGCCCCCGGGCCCAAGGCAAGGTCGCACTTGGCTTCGAGGCGAAGCCAAAGGGCAAGTGGGAGCACCACGAGCCCCAATCGCCCGCGGACCAAGCCGACACGCGACGCCTAATAGGACGTGGGCGTCTTTGAGGGAGTCCTGGATTAGGGGGTGCTCGGACAGCCGGACTATATACTTTGGCCAGACTGTTGGACTATGAAGATACAAGATTGAAGACTTCGTCCCGTGTTCGGGTGGGACTCTCCTTTGCGTGGAAGGCAAGCTTGGCAATCCGGATATGTAGATCTCCTTCTCTGTAACCGACTCTGTGTAACCCTAGCCCCCTCTGGTGTCTATATAAACCGGAGGGTTTAGTCCGTAGGACAACAACAATCATACCATAGGCTAGCTTCTAGGGTTTAGCCTCTACGATCTTGTGGTAGATCAACTCTTGTAATACTCATATCATCAAGATCAATCAAGCAGGAAGTAGGGTATTACCTCCATCGAGAGGGCCCGAACCTGGGTAAACATTATGTCCCCTGCCTCCTGTTACCATTAGCATTAGACACACAGTTCGGGATCCCCTACTCGAGATCCACCGGTTTTGACACCGACAGTCTCCGCTTCCCCATGTTTCCTGGGCAGCTGTTCAACTTGACAACTGCTTGCTGCATGCAGAGAAAATCATCATTACTGGGGATCGTGGGAGGCCGGCAATTTCCTTCTCCTGGCTATAAATGGGGGAGCGGGCGGAGCCCCCTGCCCATCTTCATCTTCTTGCTCCTTGCTTCTCCTTCTCCTTGCTTCGCCACTCTGCCAGTGCATCCATGGCGCCATCAAAGATGTTCTCAGGTGTGGAGACAGGAAAGGCCCCCAAGAAGGGGCCGGACTCGCCTCCACCCATGAGGGGCCGCGGTCGCCCTCGCAAGTACGCTGCGATGCTGACAGTGGCTCCCCGCGGGCGTGGGCGCCCGCTCTCCAAGGCTGGCGCTGCCTCCGGTGGTCTTGTGGGTGCGTCTTCTTGTGGTGGTAGCCATCGTGGTCAGGGGGGCGCCGCGAGGAGGCGAGGCGCGCGGTAGCCGTCCGGCCACCGCGGTCGCGATGCCACTCAGTCGACTCTCCCCCATAGTTCATGGTGTGGGTGGAGATGCCTGCAGGCGCCTGGCTCCAGCTCCCGCGCTTCTTCGCGGGCGCGCTGCCGGTCGGGGGACCTGGTGGCTTCTGGCTTCAGCCCAATGGCTGCTGCAGCAAGGCCTCGTGGGTGGAGGCCGAGGTCACGACCGCCAGCAACATGTTCCTGAACCGCGGGTGGTAGTTGTTTTCCCGTGCGCGGGACCTGCGAAGGAGGTGCACCCTCCACTTCAGGTATGACAGCGTCGCGACCTTCTACGTGAGGATCTTCGGGGAGGATGGCCCACACGTAGGATGCTGCCCGGAGAGCAACAACAACGACGATAGTGATGATGACGGTGGACGGAGGGGCGGCGGTGTCACCGGTGATGACCTCGCCCTTGGCGATGGTCGTGCCGCCTCCAGCAGCGGTGGCTTCTCCTCCGCGGAAAGCTCCAGTGACGACAACTCCGACGAGCCGCCATGTCGTCGAGCCTAGATCGGGAGGGAAGACGAGTCACGTCGCTGCTGCGCCCCGGTGAAGCGGGAGGAGGGCTCTGAGTGAGCCCGGGTGCAGCCGGAGCCGTACCTCAGGAGCCGTCATCGATGTGCACCTACCTTTGCTTTGTTTTTTTTCTTTGCTGCAAAAAAGAAGAAGTAGGAGGCCCTATTGGGGCGTGTAATGGACAATGGCGCTTGCGCCGTTAAGTTATTATTTCTATGCTTCCTCCTGATGCTTATGTTGCTATTGAGCATAGTTGGGACAACTTATCTTAGAGTTCCTGTGATGAAATTCGACACCGCGGGAGCGCTCCTTGTCGAGGGATGCCCCTGTGGTTGCCAGGCTTCAGGAGGGGGGCCTTGTAGTTGTCGGACTAGGAGGCCCCGGGGGCGTAGTGCCTGCAAGCTCGTTCGAGAGGGTCGCGCGAGGACAGATACGCCAAAGGGCCAGGGGCTGAGGCTTTGGCGAGGTTTGTTCGCGGGCAAGCCAGAAGCACGCACACCTGCCTAGCCTCCGCGCGTGGGACGTGTGAGGAGGAGCGACGGGCAACTGCCACTCCTCCTGAGGTCTCCCGAGGCAGGGCCTGAGAGAAACAGACAAGGCAAGAAGAAAGATTCCCAACCCCAAGTGAGAGACGCCGAAAACTCCAAGTTCTATTCAAGAAGTCGCAAATCAGATACAGAAAGCAAGCAAAAGAACACCCGCGTCCGGCACCTATACTAGTCTTCTCGCCAGCGCAGATCTAAGTGCTGCCACTAGGACGTGGGAGGGAGCCCCCGTGAGGACCAAGGGCAACACTCAGGAGACTCCGAGCATGTATAGCCCCAACTCATTATTACGTGAGAGTGTGACGAGCGGAGACCTTCACAGGCGCGAAGCCTTCTTTATGGGCAGAACTTCCGGAGGTGCTGAATGTTCCAGGCATTCTAGATGGGGACCCCATCTAGCATCTCCACGTGCGCGGAGCCAGGCCTGGATACATGGGTGATCCTGAACGGGCCCTCCCACATGGGGGAGAGCTTGTGAAGCCCTTCCCTAGAGAGCACCCACCTCAGGACGAGGTCACCCACCTCAAGGGTCCTGGAATGGATGTTGCGGTAGTGGTAGCACCATAGCGCGTGCTGGTACCTCGCAGCTCAGAGCGAGCCCTGGCGACGGCATTCCTCCCCCAACACAAGGTCCATCTCCCGTGCGGGGTCTTGACGTGCCTCATTGAATGCCAGAACCCACGGGAAGCGATGCCTGACCTCGTGAGGGAGGACAGCCTCGGCTCCATAGACGAGGAAGAACGGGGTCTCGCCTGTAGGCTTGGTCGTGGTGGTGTAGATGGACCACAACACAGACGGAAGCTCGTCGAGCTACCCCTGCCACAGGCCTTGAGCTTTTTCTTGAAGCTCCTCGCCTTGAGGCTCCTCAAGACCTCCGCATTAGCGCACACGGCCTATCCATTGCTTCACGGGTGCACCAACGAAGCGTATCATATCTGCGTTCCAAGGTTAGCACAATATGTTTTAAAGAGGTTGCTTGTGAATTGGGAGCCGTTGTCGGTGATGATGTGGTTGGGAACCCTGAAGCGGCTTACGAGGCCCTCGATGAACTTGACTGCAGAGCCTTCTAGGATGGTGCAGACAGTTTCCACTTCCGCCCACTTGGTGAACTTGTTGATGGCGACGTAGAGGTAGCGATAGCCACCGGGTGCTCGAGTAAATGGGCCCAAGATTTCCAACCCCCAAAACAGGCTCAAGACCTCCGCGTTAGCGCGCTCAGCCTGGCCATTGCTTCGCAGGTGCACCAATGAAGCATAGCATATCTGCGTTGCAAGGTTAGCGCAACATGTTTTAAAGAGGTTGCTTGTGAACTGGGAGCCATTGTCGGTGATGATGTGGTTGGGCACCCTAAAGCGGCTTACGAGGCCCTTATGGCCTAGACTGCAGAGCGTTCTAGGATGGTACGAACAGCTTCCACTTCCGCCCACTTGGTGAACTTGTTGATGTCGATGTAGAGGTAGCGATAGCCCCCGGGTGCTCGAGTAAATGGGCCCAAGATGTCCAACTCCCAAACCGCAAGTGGCCACGAGAGCGGAATGATCTGGAGACCCTGACCGGGCTGATGGATCTGCTTAGCATGGAATTGACAGGCCTCACAAGATCCTACCAATTCAGTGGCCTCGTTGAGCGTTGTGGGCCAGTAGAACCCGCCGCGGAATGCCTTGCCCACGAGGGTGCGTGATGAAGAGTGATGCCCACAATCCTCACCGTGAATGTCGGCCAGCAGCTCGCACCCCTGCTCCTTAGAGATGCATCGTAGGGAGACGTCATTCGGGCGCCTTCGGTAGAGCTCACTGTCTTGGATGCAGTATGTAGTAGCCTGGCGGACCACCCGCTCTGCATCCTCTTCCTTCTTCGGCAAGGTGCCCTGAAGCACGTACGCCTTGAATTCCTCGATCCAGCACCCCTCCCGAGGCTCGAGCACGAGAAGCATGCGGGCCCCTGATGCCGAGCCACAAGTCGGGGCGCCCGTGGTGGGTGCCGTGGGCAGCTCCTCCCGAGGCAGCGATGGCTCGGCAATGGGGGGAACCGCCGATGGCCTGAAGAGACGCTCCTCGAAGACGCCGGGCTCCTGAGGGAGGCGCCAGGACGCCCTGTTGGCGATGTCGTCCGCCTCCTTGTTTGTGCCGCGTGGCACGTGTTGCAGTTCCAAACCCAAGAATTGCTTCTTAATTTTGCGTACCTCTTTGAGGTATGCCTCCATGTGCTCGTCCTTCGGCGTGTACTCCTTGTTGGAGAAGTTGATGAGGAGTTGGGAGTTGCCCCTGATGGTGAGGTGCCTGACCCTCAGGGCAACCGCGGACCTGAGCCCAGCGATCAGGACCTCGAATTCGGCAATGTTGTTGGAGACCTTCTTGTCGTGCTGTAAGCATAGCTGCATGACATAGTAGAGCTTGTCTTAGGTGGGTGAGATGAGCATGACCCCAACCCCTGCGCCCTAGCGCGCGAAGGCACCATTGAAGTACATGACCCATCCGTCAGGCGCTTCGTCTCCTGGGGCAAGAGAGCGGTCATCGCCTATTTCTTTACTTGATGCGTCAGTCCATTCAGCCACAAAGTCTGCGAGGGCTGCGCCCTTGATGACTCAGGTGGTGCTGAACTCCAGGTGGAATGCCTGCAACTTGATGTTCCATTCGGCAACCCTTCCTACAGCATTGGGGCTTCGGAGCACCCTCTCTAGGGGGTAGGCTGAGACGACCTTGATAGGATGACCTTGGAATTAGTGGTGTAGCTTCCTAGAAGCGACAAGGAGTGTGAGGAGAAGCTTCTGCGGCATGGGGTAGCGTGCCCGTGTGTCCCGTAGCACGGTGTTGATGAAGTAGACAATGTGCTCGACGAGGGAGGAGCTGTCCACCGAGTCTTGTTCCTCTTGAAGTGACAGAGCCTCAGGAGTCCCATCTTCTATTGCTTCAGGGGCCCTGATCTCAGGAGCCCCATCTCCTGAGGGTGGGTCGGCGGCTTCAGGCGTGCTATCTTGAGGTCACAATGCCTTAGGTGGGTGCGGGGCCCCGCGCCGCACATCCTTGGCCGCATGTTCCTCACGGACCGCCACCAGCGCTAAACTGGCTGAGTGTGGCGTGGCGGCCAAAGAGAGCACCAAAGGCTTGAGCGGGCGAGGCGCCACCATCACCAGTGGGCTGGTGAGGTACTTCTTGAGGTCTTGGAAAGCCATGTCAGCCTCTGGAGTCCATTCGAATGGGCCCTTCCTCTTCATCAGCTTGAACGGGAGGGCACACTCGCCTAGCTTGGAGATGAAGCGCCCGAGCAAGGTCACGTAACCCGTCAGCTTCTGTATCTCCTTGAGGGTTTGAGCCGGGCTCATCATTTCTATTGCCTTGACCTTCTCCGGGTTGGCCTCAATTCCTCTGTGCGACACCAGGAACCCCAATAGCTTGCCTGACGGGACACCAAATACTCACTTCTCTGGATTAAGCCACAGCTTCACTTCACGCAAGTTGGTGAACGTCTCCTCCAGATCTTCAACAAGGGTTCTTGCCACTCGGGACTTGACCACTATATCATCAACATAGGCCTCTGCATTTCTTCCGAGCTGCATGCCCATAGCGATGTGCATCAACCGCTGGAAGGTTGCCCTGACATTGCGCAATCCAAAGGACATGCAGGTGTAGCAATACACCCCACATGGGGTCAGGAAGGCCGTATTCTCTACATCTTCCACTGTCATCTTGATCTGATGATAGCCTGAGAAGGCGTCCAGAAAGCACAGTAGATCGCACTCGACCGTGGAGTCGACTATTTGGTTGATGTGAGGAAGAGGAAAAGGATCTTGAGGGCAGGCTTTGTTCAGGCTCGTGAAGTCAATGCACATGCGCTCTTTCCCGCTTTCTTGGGGACGATGGCTGGGTTTGCCAACTACTCCGGGTGCCGTACCTCCCGGATAACGCTGGCCTCCTGCAGTTTGTGAGTCTACTAGATGATGAATGACTGCTTCTCTGGGGCTTGGCGCCGCGCCTTCTGCTTCACAGGGCGTGCATGGGGGCACACCATGAGGTGGTGTTTGATTACCCCCCGTGGAACGCCTATCAGGTCTGTTGCTTGCCACGTGAACACATTCTTGTTTGCATGGAGGAAGCTGACAAACGCCTCCTCCTAGTCTCGGGGGAGACCAACGCCTATGGTGAAGGTGGCCCATGACTCCTTGTCCTCGTTGATCGATACTTGCTTCATCTCGGCTCAGCCTTGAGAGAAGAGTGGCTTCTTCTTTGTCGGGGCAGCCCCCGGGCCCTCCGGAGCGCTCCCCGCACTTGGCCGCGCGGCCACCACGGCCGTGAAGGCTATCCTGAGGGTTGTCACTGCATCCCCACTATCTCCTACCACGGTGAGGACGGCGCTGCTTCCTGGCATCTTCATGACGTTGTAGCCGGGATGAGTCACCGCCATGAACTTGGCTAGGGTCGGGTACCCAAGGATGGTGTTGTATGGAAGCCCGATGCGCACAACGTCGAAGTCGATGAGCACGGTGTGGTAGTTCTCACATGTTCCGAAGGTGACGAGGAGGCGAATCTGCCCCACGGGGCAGGTAGAGCCGCTGACCACTCCAGAAAACAGCTTGGTGGGGAGGAGTCGGTCGTGAGGCACGTGAAGCAAGCCAAACGCCTCTATGGAGAGGATGTTGAGGCCGACACCACCATCGATGAGAGTCCTGGTAACCGCTACGTTGCAGATGGTGGGGGTGCAGAGCATGGGCAGCACGCCAGCGCCGGCCGTGGTCGTGGGGTGATCTCTGGAGTCAAAGGTGAGGTCGGCCTGGGGCGCCGCCCATCCCGGAGCCCCCCCAGGGACGGAGAAGCCCCCATCTGACAGAAGAAGTGTTTGGCGTGTTGGTTTGAAGCTGGCTCCTGCGATCCATCGAAGATGGCAGCGACGGCATGGTGCGCCGGTACCGCGAAGCGCATGGTGAACAACTAGTGCAGCTCCTCCCATGAAGCCACCGAGGACTCTGGTAGGCTGAGCAGCTAGGTGTGAGGCATGCCCGCGAATGCCATAGGGAGCCAATTTGCCATGGCCTTGTCGTCTATGCCCGCCACCCAGATGGCCTCCTCATACGCCTGGAGAAACCCCGTAGGGTCTGCCATGCCATCGTAGCACGGCGGCAGCTCTGGCCTGAACTTCGGAGGCCACCGCACCTGTCACGAGGCAGGGGAAAAGGCCCAGAAACTGATGACGTCTCCGAATGCGCCCGATGGACCAGCGGAAGGAGCGCTGCCCGCCATGGAGGTCGAGTGGTCAGGGTGGAGTGTGATGAAGAGGCCAAGCTCTGACACGCCCCTACCTGGCGCACCAAATGTCGGATTGGGGGCTCCGCAGACCCAAGAAAGGTTCGAACTCAAGGGCGTGTGTGAAGAACTCAACCTCTCAAGCCGCTCGATCCACTGCTCTCACGACCTAGCTCGATGAACAATGAGACAGAAACAACAGTTTACCCAGGTTCGGGCCACCTTGCGGTGTAAAACCCTACTCCTGCTTTGTGGTGGATAAGCCTCGCGGGGGGCTGAGGATGAACTAGTACAAGTGCAAGAACAGCCTCAAGAGGCGTATTCTTGTGATGAGCTCTGGGGACTCGGTCTCTAGGGGCCCGATCCCTTCTATGGTGGTGGCTAGGCTATATTTATAGTGGCCTTGGTCTTCTTCCTCCAAAACTTAGGCGGGAAGGGATCCCACAACGGTCAAATTTGAAAGGGGACAAGAAGTACATCTAATCCTGACAAAAGGAGGTCTTTTCCTGCAAAGTCTCGGAGATGACGTCGTGGTGGGCTCAACGATGACATCCATCATGCCGTTCTGGCGGTCTTTGTCTCGTTGCACGCAAATGGCAACCTTTGGTTGATTCCTTGGAACTCCACACATGCGCTTGCCTCATTTGCACCAAAGAGGAAACCTGTCACCTGATGTCTACTACACAACCTTCTTCTTGTAGATGTAGTTGGGCCTCCAAGTGCACAGGTTTGTAGGACAGTAGCAAATTTCCCTCAAGTGGATGACCTAAGGTTTATCAATCCGTGGGAGGCATAGGATGACAATGGTCTCTCTCAAACAACCCTGCGACCAAATAACAAAGAGTCTCTTGTGTCCCCAACACACCTAATACATTGGTAATTTGTATAGGTGCACTAGTTCGGCGAAGAGATGGTGATACAAGTGCAATATGGATGGTAGATAAAGGTTTTTGTAATCTAACATTATAAAAACATCAAGGTAACTAATGATAAAAGTGAGCACAAACGGTATTGCAATGCTAGGAAACAAGGCCTAAGGTTCATACTTTTACTAGTGCAAGTTCTCTCAACAATAATAACATAACTGGATCATATAACTATCCCTCAACATGCAACAAAGAGTCACTCCAAAGCCACTAATAGCGGAGAACAAACGAAAATATTATGGTAGGGTACAAAACCACCTCAAAGTTATCCTTTCTGTTCTGTCTATTCAAGAGTCCGTAGTAAAATAACATGAAGGTATTCTTTCCGTTCAATCTATCATAGAGTTCATACTAGAATACCACCTTAAGACACAAATCAACCAAAACCCTAATGTCACCTACACACTCCATTGTCACCTCAAGTATCCATGGGCATGATTATACGATATGCATCACACAATCTCAGATTCATCTATTCAACCAACACAAAGTACTTCAAAGAGTGCCCCAAAGTTTCTACCGGAGAGTCAAGACGAAAACGTGTGCCAACCCCTATGCATAGATTCCCAAGGTCACAGAACCCGCAAGTTGATCACCAAAACATACATCAAGTAGATCACGTGAATATCCCATTGTCACCACAGATAAGCACGACAAGACATACATCAAGTGTTCTCAAATCCTTAAAGACTCAATCTGATAAGATAACTTCAAAGGGAAAACTCAATCCATTACAAGAGAGTAGAGGGGGAGAAACATCATAAGATCCAACTATAATAGCAAAGCTCGCGATACATCAAGATTGTATCACCTCAAGAACACGAGAGAGAGAGATCAAACACATAGCTACTGGTACATACCCTCAGCCCCGAGGGTGAACTACTCCCTCCTCGTCATGGAGAGCGCCGGGATGATGAAGATGGCCACCGGTGATGGGTTCCCCCTCCGGAAGGGTGCCGGAACGGGCTCCCGAGAGGTTTTTGGTGGCTACAGAGGCTTGCGGCGGCGGAACTCCAGATCTATTATGCTCCCCGATGTTTTTAGGGTATATGGATATATATAGGCGAAAGAAGTCGGTTAGGGCAGCCAA
Organism: Triticum dicoccoides; assembly: GCF_002162155.2. Lineage (NCBI taxonomy): Eukaryota > Viridiplantae > Streptophyta > Magnoliopsida > Poales > Poaceae > Triticum > Triticum dicoccoides. The sequence continues at coordinate 451,530,258 of NC_041385.1, forward strand.
AAGGGGCCCACGAGGGTGGGGGGCGCGCCCAGGGGAGGTGGGTGCGCCTCCCTACCTCGTGGCCACCTCGAATCTTCCCTTACGTGCACTCCAAGTCCCCTGGATTGCTTCCGTTCCAAAAATAACTTTCCCGAAGGTTTCATTCCATTTGGACTCCGTTTGATATTCCTTTTCTTTGAAACACTGAAATAGGCAAGAAAACAGCAATATGGGCTGGGCCTCCAGTTAATAGGTTAGTCCCAAAAATGATATAAAAGTGTTTAGTAAAGCCCATAAACATCCAAAACAGGTAATATAATAGCATGAATACTTCATAAATTATAGATACATTGGAGACGTATCAGCATCCCCAAGCTTAATTCCTCCTCGCCCTCGAGTAGGTAAATGATAAAAGAAAGAATTTTTGAAGTGTGAATGATAGCAGGTGCACAAGTTTGATCAATGATAATTTCAATCACCTTTTCTAGCATGATTATATGTCATAACACTAGTTCATATCATAAAACTTCTCAAGATCAAGTAACAAGCTATTCACATGTTAAAGCATAGACCATAAACTTTCTTGAAAACTAGCAAACTTCATTCTCAGTCATCAAACAATTACAATTCATCTTATTTTGAGGAAGGGTCTACATTAGAGCTTTGATTTAGCAAACTCCACATACTCAACTATCACATAGTCTTCCATGATTGCTACCACTCAAAGCATATTCTTAGAACAAATAGCTTCCATCGAACACAGAGAAAGATAGGGGATTAGTGTTTCGCCTCCCAACTCACTTATCCTATAGATAATTGTCAACAATAATAATTCATGATCAAATATATTTGCATGGCCATATATGCTTAGATCTTTCCCCAACACACGATGCTTGCCAACTAAAGAGTAGGTAGGAATGAGAAGGAATACTACTGACTCTTGCATAAAAGTAAAAGATAGGCCCTTCGCAGAAGGAAGCACGGACTTGCAGAGGTGCCGGAGCTCGATTTTGAAATAGAGATGAAAATAATTTTGAGAGGTATGCTTTCATTGTCAACATAACAACCAAGAGTTCCCAATATCTTCCATACTACATACATTATAGGAGGTTCCCAAACAGAATGGTAAAGCTTTTACTCCCCCTCCACCAACAGTCATCAATCCATGGCTTGCCCGAAACAACGGGTGCCTCCAACTAACATCAATCCTAGGGGAGTTTTGTTTGCAATTATTTTTGATTTGATTTTGATCTTTTGATCATGGGACTGGGCATCCCAGTTACCAGCCATTTTTCTCGTGAATGATGAGCGGAGTCCACTCATCGTGAGAATAACCCACCTAGCATGGAAGATACTGACAGCCCCTAGTCCCTACATGAGCGATTCGGGCATACAAAACAGATTATTATTTGAAGGTTTAGAGTTTGGCACATGCAAATTTACTTGGAACGACAGGTAAATACCGCATATAGGTAGGTATGGTGGACACCCATGGAAGAAACTTGCTTCAAGGAATTTGGATGCACAAGCAGTATTCCTGCTTAGTACAGATATTTTGGCTAGCAAAGGATTCTAAAAAGCAAGCACCACATGTTGGAGGATCTATAACAATATAACTTATATACAAATACACCCAAGCATAACTCATTACGTTGTCTTCCTTGTCCAACTTCAACTAATTTGCTTAGGTTTGAAAATTATTAATGGGGCTCACAATCATAGAAGATGTCTAAGATAGTATATTTATATGTGAAATCTCTCTTCCTTCAATATTCTTTCATGAATTGTTCAAGTGACCAATACAATGTTTGCTAACCTTCAATAAATTTACTACCTCTACTTCTTAGATGTGAAGTCATTACTCCCAACGGGGTAAGCATATGAAACATATATAATTTCATATTTATGACATTTAACGCATTCAACCATTTACTCATAGGATATAAGTGAATCACATGAGTAAATGACAAACTACTCCAAAAAGATATAAGTGAAGATCAATGAGTAGTTAAATAATTATGTAGCTATGTGAAGACTCTCTCTCATTTAAGAATTTCAGATCTTGGTATTTTATTCATACAGCAAGCAAAGCAAAATAAAATGACATTGCAAGGATAGCACTACTCATGTGAAGAAGCAAAAACTTAGGTTCAACCGATACTAACCGATAATTGTTGAAGAAGAAAGGTGGGATGCCTACCGGGGCATCCCCAAGCTTGGATGCTTGAGACTTCTTGAAATATTATCTTGGGGTGCCTTGGGCATCCCCAAGCTTGAGATTTTATGTCTCCTTATTTCCTTTTATATGTCGGTTTCCTAAATCTCGAAAGCTTCATCCACACCAAACTCAACAAGAACTCGTGAGATAAGTTAGTATAAACCAATGCAAAAACCTTATCATTTTCTACTGTAAAAAATCACTAAAATTATTATTCAACATTGCATACTAAATGTCTCTGCATATTTAATACTCCTATCCTCAAATAGAATCATTAAACAAGCAAACATATGCAAACAATGCAAACATAACAGCAATCTGCCAAAACAGTATAGTCTGTAAAGAATGCAAGATTCATGATACTTCCCTAACTCCAAAAATTATAAGAAAAATACTAATCTGCAGAAGATTTATCAGAACTCATTAAGCAAAAAGTTTCAACATTATATTATTCTCTGACTTTTCTAGGGAATTTTTGCAACAGCGGTAAACTTTCTGTTTTGAAACAGCAACATGTATACTTGCAAAATAAGCATGATAAAGGCTATCCTTGACATTCTTATTGAAAATAAAGGTGCAAAACTTATTCTAAATAACAGCAAGCAAATACTAACAAAATAAAATTATGCTCCAAGCAAAACACATATCATGTGGTAAATAAAAGTATAGCTCCAAGTAAAGTTACCGATGAACGAAGACGAAAGAGGGGATGCCTTCCGGGGCATACCCAAGCTTAGGCTCTTGGTTGTCCTTGAATATTACCTTGGGGTGCATTGGGCATCCCCAATCTTAGGCTCTTGCCACTCCTTATTCCATAGTCCATCGAATCTCTACCCAAAACTTGAAAACTTCACAACACAAAACTCAACACAAAACTCATAAGCTCCGTTAGTATAAGAAAATAAAACCACCACTTAGATACTGTTGTGAACTCATTCTAAATTCATATTGGTGTAATAGCTACTGTATTCCAACTTATCTATGGTTCATACCCTCCGATACTACTCATAGATTCATCAAAATAAGCAAACAACACATAGAAAACAGAATCTGTCAAAACAGAACAATATGTAGTAATCTGTATCATTCGAATACTTCTGTAACTCCAAAAATTCTGAAAATAAATTGGTAGACCTGAGTAATTTGTCTATTAATCATATGCAAAAATAATAAACCTAAAATCACTCTCTAGTAAAAAATGGCAGCTATTCCCGTGAGCGCTAAAGTTTCTCTTTTTTACAGCAAGATCATAAAGACTTCACCCAAGTCTTCCCAAAGGTTCTACTTGGCACAAACACTAATTAAAAAAAACCACATCTAACCATAGACTAGATGGATTATTTATTACTAAACAGGAACAAAAAGCAAAGAACAAAAGTAAAATTGGGTTGCCTCCCAACAAACGCTATCGTTTAACGCCCCTAGCTAGGCATGATGATTTCAATGATGCTCACATAAAAGATAAGAATTGAAACATAAAGAGAGCATCACGAGGAATATGACTAGCACATTTAAGTCTAACCCACTTCCTATGAATAGGGATTTTGTGAGCAAACAACTTATGGGAACAATAATCAACTAGCATAGGAAGGTAAAACAAGCAAATCTTCAAGATTTTCAACACATAGAGAGGAAACTTGATATTATTGCAATATGTAGAAGCATATTATCCTCTCTCATAATTATTTTCAGTAGCATCATGAATGAATTCAACCATATAAACAGCACCTAAAGCATTCTTTTCATGATCTACAAGCATAGAATTTTTATTACTCTCCACATAAGCAAATTTATTCTCATCTATAGTAGTGGGAGCAAACTCAACAAAATAACTATCATGTGAAGCATAGTCCAATTGAAAACTAAAATCATGATGACAAGTTTCATGGTTATCATTATTCTTAATAGCATAAAAGTCATCACAATAATCATCATAGATAGCAACTTTGTTCTTATAATCAATTGGAACCTCTTCCGAAATAGTGGATTCATCACTAAATAAAGTCATGACCTCTCCAAATCCACTTTCATCAATATAATTATCATAAATAGGAGGCATGCTTTCATCATAATAAATATTCTCATCAAAATTGGGGGACAAAAAATATCATCTTCATCAAACATAGCTTCCCCAAGCTTGTGTCTTTGCATATCATTAGCATCATGGATATTCAAGGAATTCATACTAACAACATTGCAATCATGATCATCATTCAAATATTTTATGCCAAACATTTTATAGACTTATTCTTCTAGCACTTGAGCACAATTTCCCTTTTCATCATACTTACGAAAAATATTAAAAAGATGAAGCGCATGAGACAAACTCAGTTCCATTTTTTTGTAATTTTCTTTTGTAGAAAAAACTAGTGATAAAACAAAAAACAAAAAGATTCGATTGCAAGATCTAAAGATATACCTTCAAGCACTCACCTCCCCGACAACGGCGCCAGAAAAGAGCTTGATGTCTACTACAGAACCTTCTTCTTGTAGACGTTGTTGGGCCTCCAAGTGCAGAGGTTTGTAGGACAGTAGCAAATTTCCCTCAAGTGGATGACCTAAGGTTTATCAATCTGTGGGAGGCGTAGGATGAAGATGGTCTCTCTCAAACAACCCTGCAACCAAATAACAAAGAGTCTCTTGTGTCCCCAACACACCCAATACAATGATAATTTGTATAGGTGCACTAGTTCGGCGAAGAGATGGTGATACAAGTGCAATATTTATGGTAGATAAAGGTTTTTGTAATCTAACATTATAAAAACAGCAAGGTAACTAATGATAAAAGTGAGCACAAACCGTATTGCAATGCTAGGAAACAAGGCATAAGGTTCATACTTTCACTAGTGCAAGTTCTCTAAAAAATAATAACATAACTGGATCATATAACTATCCCTCAACATGCAACAAAGAGTCACTCCAAAGCCACTAATAGCGGAGAACAAATGAAGAGATTATGGTAGGGTACGAAACCACATCAAAGTTATCCTTTCTGTTCTATCTATTCAAGAGTCCGTAGTAAAATAACATGAAGCTATTCTTTCCGTTCAATCTATCATAGAGTTCATACTAGAATAACACCTTAAGACACAAATCAACCAAAACCCTAATGTCACCTAGATACTCCATTGTCACCTCAAGTATCCGTGGGCATGATTATATGATATGCATCACACAATCTCAGATTCATCTATTCAACCAACACAAAGTACTTCAAAGAGTGCCCCAAACTTTCTACTGGAGAGTCAAGACGAAAACGTGTGCCAACCCCTATGCATAGATTCCCAAGGTCACAGAACCCGCAAGTTGATCACCAAAACATACATCAAGTAGATCACGTGAATATCCCATTGTCACCACAGATAAGCACGGCAAGACATACATCAAGTGATCTCAAATCCTTAAAGACTCAATTCAATAAGATAACTTCAAAGGGAAAAATCAATCCATTACAAGAGAGTAGAGGGGGAGAAACATCATAAGATCCAACTATAATAGCAAAGCTCGCAATACATGATACGTCTCCAACGTATCTATAATTTTTGATTGCTCCATGCTATTTTATCTACTGTTTTGGACTATATTGGGCTTTATTTTCCACTTTTATATTATTTTTGGGACTAACCTTTTAACCGGACCAGAATTGCTGTTTTTTTGCCTATTTCAGTGTTTTGAAGAAACAGAATATCAAGCGGAGTCCAAACGGAATAAAACCTTCAGGAACGTGATTTTCTCACCGAACGTGATCCAGGAGACTTGCACCCTGCTCCAAGGAACAGCCGTGGAGGTTACGAGGGTGGGGGGCGCCCCCTGGGCGCGCCCCCCTGCCTCGTGGGCTCTCTGTTGCTCCACTGACTTACTCCTTCCTCCTATATATACCTACATACCCCCGTCAGATCAAATACGGAGCCAAAAACCTAATTCCACCGCCGCAACTTTCTGTATCCACGAGATCCCATCTTGGGGACTGTTCCGGAGCTCCGCCGGAGAGGGCATCTACCATGGAGGGCTTCTACATCAACACCATAGCCTCTCCGATGAAGTGTGAGTAGTTTACTTCAGACCTTCGGGTCCATAGCTAGTAGCTAGATGGCTTCTTCTCTCTTTTTGGATCTCAATACAATGTTCTCCCCCTCTCTTGTGGAGATCTATTCGATGTAATCTTCTTTTTGCGGTGTGTTTGTTGAGACCGATGAAATGTGGGTTTATGATCCAGCTTATCTATGAACAATATTTGATTCTTCTCTGAATTCTTTTATGTATGATTGAGTTATCTTTGCAAGTCTCTTCGAATTATCCGTTTGGTTTGGCCAACTAGATTGGTAATTCTTGCAATGGGAGAAGTGTTTAGCTTTGGGTTCAATCTTGCGGTGTCCTTACCCAGTGACAAAAAGGGTTGCAAGGCACGTATTGTATTGTTGCCATCGAGGATAACAAGATGGGTTTTTTATCATATTGCATGAATTTATCCCTCTACATCATGTCATCTTGCTTAAGGCGTTACTCTGTTTTTAACTTAATACTCTAGATGCATGCTGGATAGCGGTCGATGAGTGGAGTAATAGTAGTAGATGCAGAATCGTTTCGATCTACTTGTCTTGGACGTGATGCCTATATACATGATCATATCTAGATAACCTCATAATTATTCGCTTTTCTATCAATTGCTCAACAGTAATTTGTTCACCCATCGTAGAATACTTATGCTCTTGAGAGAAGCCACTAGTGAAACCTATGGCCCCCGGGTCTATTCTCATCATATCAATCTTCATTACTTTATTACTTGCTTTATTTTTACTTTGCCTTTTACTTTTCACTTTGCATCTCTATATCAAAAATACCAAAAATATTATTTATCAACTCTATCAGATCTCACCCTCGTAAGTGACCGTGAGGGATTGACAACCCCTAATCGCGTTGGTTGCGAGTAGCTATCGTTTTGTGTAGGTACGAGGGACTCGTGCGTGATCTCCTACTGGATTGATACCTTGGTTCTCAAAACCGAGGGAAATACTTATGCTACTTTACTGCATCATCCTTTCCTCTTCGGGGAAATCCAACGCAGTGCTCAAGAGGTAGCAAGAAGAATTTCTTGCGCCATTGCCGGGGAGTTTGCGCAAAAGTCAACCATACCAAGTACCCATCACAATTCCTATCTCTCGCGTTACATTATTTGCCTCTCGTTTTCCTCTCCGCCACTTCACCCTTGCCGTTTTATTCGCCCTCTCTTTCCCAATCTCCTCCTCTCTTTCCCTTTTGCCTTTTCCCGTTGCCTTTCTGTTTGCTTGCGTGTTGGATTACTTGTTGCCATGTGCCTTCTATATGCTTGCATCTTCGCTTGCTGAAAATCTATTGATATGGATCCACTTAAAGTGTTCTACTTGGATCATCTTCGATCCTTATGCGCTCGTGCTGAAACCCCAACTAGCCTAGTTGATGGGAAATCTTTAGATGAGAATGCTCATTTTGTGCGTCATCGTTTGTCTGAAAAAGGGAGACTATTATGGTATCATATACATAGTTTGCTATGCTATGCTTGGAATCTTTGTGAAATGTGTGATTTTACTTGTTGCTCTAAGAACCCTAAAAAACACCTTCCCTACCTATGTTAGTTCAATGATAATGAAATCTTATCTTCTTATGCAAGGGGTGTTTATAGTTACTATGATATCAAACAAATTGAAGAATTTTTCGTTTTTAAGGGTACTCATGAAGTTGCTTCTTTGATTGAAAAGTATGATTTTACTCTGAACAAATCTGAAAATTCCGTCATACTTAAATATTGCAATGAAAACCTTGCTCATAATGTCTATGTCCAAGAATTTATTGAAAGAATGACCGTTGCTTTGGAAGAAAATAATGATATGCATGAATCTATAGATAAGGATGATTCCGATGATTTGGTTGAAATATCCCCTGATGAACATGATGCTTGCTATTCTTGTGGCCATGAAGCCAATATTTATGAAGACGAATTTGCTATAGTTCCTTATGTTAAAAATGAGATCGTTGCTATTGCACCCATGCTTGATAGCTCCCTCAATGAAAAGCATGATTTAAATGATTTTACTATAAATTCTCTTGATGTCAATTGTGCTAATAATATGCAAAACCCTAAGCTTGGGGATGCTAGTTTTGCTATGTCTACTACTTGTTGCAATGATCATGATTGGGGTGCTTCTTCTTATGATCTTGAAAATTTATTTAATCCCCATGATGAATATGAGATTAATAATATTGTTTGCAATAATATTGAAAGTGGGTTTCGAAGAGTGTCAACTCTAGATCCCACATATTTGGAGAATATTAAATCTTATGAAATTTTTGATAAAAGTGGGTTTGGAGAGGTCATGCCTTTAGTTAATGTTAATCCCACTATTTCGGAAGAGTGTCAAGTTTGCATGCATGTGGATCGTGTTGAAAATATTTTATGTGATAGCTATTTTGTTGAATTTGCTTATGATCCCACATGTAATTATTATGAGAGAGTAAAATATGGTCGTAGAAATTTTCATGATAATAAATTACCTCTTGTTATGTTGAGATTGCTATTGTTTCTTTCCGCCTCCTTGCATATGCTAGTTTTTGCTTGCCTTGATAATTTGTTTGCCTATAAGATGCCTATGCATAGGAAGTATGTTAGACTTAGATGTGTTTATCACGTGTTTTATGATGCTCTCTTTGTGCTTCAATTCTTGTCTTTCTTGTGAGCATCATTGAAATATTTATGCCTAGCTAAGGGCGTTAAACGATAGCGCTTGTTGGGAGGCAACCCAATTGTATTTTGTGTTTTTTGTTTTTGCTTATGTTTAGGAATAAATAATCCATCTACTTTCTGTTTAGATGTGGTTTTATGTTTTAATTAGTGTTTGTGCCAAGTAGAACCTATAGGATAAGCTATGATGATAGTTGATTTGATTCTGCTGAAAAACAGAAACTTTGCGCTCACGAGAAAAAATTCAATAGATCACAGAAACGTGCTTTTGCATTGATTCTTTTTTATGCTGATCAATAAACAAAATTTCCAGTACTTCCTATTTTGGTAGAATTTTTAGAGTTCCAGAAGTTTATGTTAGTTACAGATTGCTACAGACTGTTCTGTTTTTGACAGATTCTGTTTTTCGTGTATTGTTTGCTTATTTCAATGCATCTATGGCTAATAAATTAGTTTATAAACCATAAGGAAGTTGGAATACAGTAGGTTTAACACAAATATAGATAAAGAATGAGTTAATTACAGTACCTTAAAGTAGTCTTTTGTTCTCTTTCACTAACGGAGCTCACGAGATTTCTATTGAGTTTTATGTTGTGAAGTTTTCAAGTTTTGGGTGAATTCTTTTGATGGATTATGGAACAAAGAGTGGCAAGAGCCTAAGCTTGGGGATGCCCATGGAACCCCCAAGATAATCCAAGGACACCAAAAATTCAAAGCTTGGGGATGCCCTGGAAGGCATCCCCTCTTTCGTCTACTTCCATCGGTAATTTACTTGGAGCTATATTTTTATTCACCACATGTTATGTGTTTTGCTTGGAGCGTCTTGTATTATTTGCGTCTTTCCTTGTTAGTTTACCACAATCATCCTTGCTGTACACTCCTTTTGAGAGAGCCATACATGATTTAGAATTTGCTAGAATACTCTATGTGCTTCGCTTATATCTTTTGAGCTTGATAGTTTTGCTCATAGTGCTTCACTTAAACCTTTTTGAGCGTAATAATTTTTGCTCTAATGCTTCACTTAGATCTTTTAGAGCACGATGGTGGATTTTTTTTAAAGAAACTATTGATATCTCATGCTTCACTTAGATTATTTTGAGAGTTGTTATCAGCATGGTAATTTGCTTAACGATAATATACTTGGTGTTCAAGATATGTGAAACTTTCTTTTGAGTGCGTTGAATACTAAGATAAGTCTGATGCTTGATAATTGTTTTGAGATATGGAGGTGATAATATCAAAGCAATGCTAGTTGGGGTGATTATGAATTTAAAGAATGCTTGTGTTGAAGTTTGTGATTCCCGTAGCATGCACGTATGGTGAACCGCTTTGTGATGAAGTCGGAGCACAATTTTATTTATTGATTGTCTTCCTTATGAGTGGCAGTCGGGGAGGAGCGATGGCCTTTTCCTACCAATCTATCCCCCTAGGAGTATGTGTGTAATTCTTTGGTTTTTGATGACTTCTATTTTTTTTGCAACAAGTGCATGAGTTCTTTTGATTAATGTTGAGTCCATGGATTATATGCACTCTCACCCTTCCACCATTGCTAGCCTCTCTAATGCCGCGCACTTTTCGCCGGTATCATACACCCACCATATACCTTCCTCAAAACAGCCACCATACCTACCTATCATGGCATTTCCATAGCCATTCCGAGATATATTGCCATGCAACTTTCCACCGTTCCGTTCATATGGCACATAATACTGTTGTCATATTGCTTTTTGCAAGAACATGTAGTTGACATTGTATTTGTGGCAAGGCCACCTTCATAATTTTCATACATGTCGCTCATGATTCATTGCATATCCCGGTACACCGCCGGAGGCATTCATATAGAGTCATATTTTGTTTTAAGTATCGAGTTGTAATTGTTGAGTTGTAAGTAAAATAAAAGTGTGATGATCATCATTATCAGAGCATTGTCCTAGTGAGGGAAGGATGATGGAGACTATGATTCCCCCATAAGTCGGGATGAGACTCTGAACGAAATAATAATAAAAAAAGAGTGGCCATAAAAAAAAGAGAAAAGGCCCAAATAAAAAAAATGAGAGAAAAAGAGAGAAGGGACAATGCTACTATCCTTTTTCCACACTTGTGCTTCAAAGTAGCACCATGATCATCATGATAGAGAGTCTCATATGTTGTCACTTTCATATACTAGTGGGAATTTTTCATTATAGAACTTGGCTTGTATATTCCAATGATGGGCTTCCTCAAAAGTGCCCTAGGTCTTCGTGAGCAAGCAAGTTGGATGCACACCCACCTAGTTTCTTTTGTTGAGCTTTCACATATTTATAGCTCTAGTGCATCCGTTGCATGGCAATCCCTACTCACTCACATTGATATCTATTGATGGGCATCTCCATAGCCCATTGATACACCTAGTTGATGTGAGACTATCTTCTCCTTTTTTGTCTTCTCCACAACCACCATTCTATTCCACCTATAGTGCTATGTCCATGGCTCACACTCATGTATTGCGTGAAAGTTGAAAAAAGTTTGAGATTACTAAAGTATGAAACAATTGCTTGGCTCGTCATCGGGGTTGTGCATGATTAAATACTTGGTGTGATGAAGATAGAGCATAGCCAGACTATATGATTTTCTAGGGATAACTTTCTTTAACCATGCTATTTTGAGAAGACATGATTGCTTTAATTTGTATGCTTGAAGTATTATTACCTTTATGTTAATATGAACTTTTGTCTTGAATCTTTCGGATCTGAATATTCATGCCACAGTTAAGAAGATTCACATTGAAATTATGCCAAAGTATCACTCCGCATCAAAAATTCTTTTTTTATCATTTACCTACTCGAGGACGAGCAGGAATTAAGCTTGGGGATGCTTGATATGTCTCCAACGTATCTATAATTTTTGATTGCTCCATGCTACTTTATCTACTGTTTTGGACTATATTGGGCTTTATTTTCCACTTTTATATTATTTTTGGGACTAACCTATTAACCGGAGGCCCAGCCCAGAATTGCTGTTTTTTTTGCCTATTTCAGTATTTCGAAGAAACAGAATATCAAACGAAGTCCAAACGGAATAAAACCTTCGGGAACGTGATTTTCTCACCGAACGTGATCGAGGAGACTTGGACCCTGCTCCAAGGAACAGCCGTGGAGGTCACGAGGGTGGGGGCGCGCCCCCTGCCTCGTGGGCCCCCTATTGCTCCACCGACGTACTCCTTCCTCCTATATATACCTACGTACCCCTGTCAGATCAAATACGGAGCCAAAAACCTAATTCCACCACCACAACTTTCTGTATCCATGAGATCCCATCTTGGGGCCTGTTCCGGAGCTCCGTCGGAGAGGGCATCTACCACGGAGGGCTTCTACATCAACACCATAGCCTCTCCGATGAAGTGTGAGTAGTTTACTTCAGACCTTCGGGTCCATAGCTAGTAGCTAGATGGCTTCTTCTCTCTTTTTGGATCTCTATACAATGTTCTCCCCCTCTCTTATGGAGATCTATTCGATGTAATCTTCTTTTTGCGGTGTGTTTGTTGAGACCAATGAATTGTGGGTTTATGATCCAGCTTATCTATGAACAATATTTGATTCTTCTCTGAATTATTTTATGTATGATTGATTTATCTTTGCAAGTCTCTTCGAATTATCTGTTTGGTTTGGCCAACTAGATTGGTAGTTCTTGCAATGGGAGAAGTGTTTAGCTTTGGGTTCAATCTTGCGGTGTCCTTACCCAGCGACAGAAAGGGTTGCAAGGCACGTATTGTATTGTTGCCATCGAGGATAACAAGATGTTTTTTTTATCATATTGCATGAATTTATCCCTCTACATCATGTCATCTTGCTTAAGGCGTTACTCTGTTTTTAACTTAATACTCTAGATACATGCTGGATAGCGGTCGATGAGTGGAGTAATAGTAGTAGATGCAAAATCGTTTCGATCTACTTGTCTTGGACGTGATGCCTATATACATGATCATATCTAGATAACCTCATAATTATTCGCTTTTCTGTCAATTGCTCAACAGTAATTTTTTCACCCACCGTAGAATACTTATGCTCTTGAGAGAAGCCACTAGTGAAACCTATGCCCCCTGGGTCTATTCTCATCATATCAATCTCCATTACTTTATTACTTGCTTTATTTTTACTTTGCCTTTTACTTTTCACTTTGCATCTCTATATCAAAAATACCAAAAATATTATTTATCATCTCTATTAGATCTCACCCTCGTAAGTGACCGTGAAGGGATTGACAACCCCTAATCGCGTTGGTTGCGAGTAGCTATGATTTTGTGTAGGTACGAGGGACTCGTGCTTGATCTCCTATTGGATTGATACCTTGGTTCTCAAAACTGAGGGAAATACTTACGCTACTTTACTGCATCATCCTTTCCTCTTCGGGGAAATCCAACGCAGTGCTCAAGAGGTAGCAATACATGAAGATCGTATCACCTCAAGAACACGAGAGAGAGAGAGATCAAACACATAGCTACTGGTACATACCCTCAGCCCCGAGGGTGAACTACTCCCTCCTCGTCATGGAGAGCGCCGGGATGATGAAGATGGCCACCGGTGATGGGTTCCCCCTCCGGCAGGGTGCCAGAACGGGCTCCCGAGAGGTTTTTGGTGGCTACAAAGGCTTTTGGCGGCGGAACTCCAGATCTGTTGTGGTCCTCAATGTTTTTAGGGTATATGGAGATATATATGCGAAAGAAGTCAGCTAGGGGAGCCACGAGGGGCCCATGAGGGTGGGGGCACGCCTAGGGGAGGTGGGCGCGCCTGCCTGCCTCGTGGCCACCTCGAAGCTTCCCTTACATGCACTCCAAGTCCCCTGGATTGCTTCGGTTCCAAAAATAACTTCCCTGAAGGTTTCATTCCGTTTGGACTCTGTTCGATATTCCTTTTCTTCGAAACACTGAAATAGGCAAGAAAACAACAATATGGGCTGGGCCTTCGGTTAATAGGTTAGTCCCAAAAATGATATAAAAGTGTTTAGTAAAGCCCATAAACATCCAAAATAGGTAATATAATAGCATGAATACTTCAGAAATTATAGATACGTTGGAGACGTATCACCACCCTGCGCCCGCTGGCGCGTGCCTGGCCTTGGTCGTCATGGCTGATGTCATTCCAGCCTCGGGAGGCTGGGTCTGGCATAGAAATCTCTGCTCCGCTCAGGCAAGTCTGGGTACAGTTCACCCTCATGCACTTTGTAGGCTTTAGAGGACTGAATGATGTGATGGGCTTCATTTTGATCGCCGGGAAGCTCCTTCCTATTAAGGTAGGCTAGGAAGGGTTCGGTCCTTGGAGAAATAACAGCTCATGAGCAGAGGGTGTTATTTCGGCATCCGAACCCCGATGGTATCTGCATTGTGTTCGGCTGCTGGGGGTTTGACCAGGTCCGTACTAGATTCTCTGCTCTCGCCCTGCCACACTACGGATGGCTTAAAGAGCCTTTCCACATAGGTGTTAGGTGGGACGGGGTCGCGCTTGGCGCACATGCGAGCGAGGATGTTGGCTGTCTGGTTACTGTCTCGAGTGATATGATGGAATTCAAGTCCCTCGAACCGAGATGATATTTTTAATACGGCGTTTCGATATGCCACCATTTTTTGATCTTTTGCATCAAACTCTCCATTGACCTGGGATATTGTAAGGTTTGAATCGCCGCGCACCTCAAGGTGTTATATACCCATGGAGACAGCCATGCGAAGGTCGTCTAGAAGCGCCTCGTATTCAGCTGCATTATTGGAGTCTGTATACATGATTTGTAACACGTAGCGGATTGTGTCCCCGGTGGGGGATGTCAAGATGACACCAGCCCCCAGTCTGGCTAGCATTTTAGAGCCGCTGAAGTACATAATCCAGTTGGAGTATTAACTATACTCTTTAGGGAGTTCGGCTTCCGTCCATTTAGCGACGAAGTCAGACAGCACCTGAGATTTAATAGCCCGATGTGGCTTGTATGTTATTTGAATGGTAGGAGTTCGATGGCCCATTTGGCAATGCGGCCAATGGTGTCCCTGTTGTTGATAATGTCGTTAAGTGGTACTTCAGATGCCACTATGATCGAACACTCTTGACAATAGTGTCGTAGTTTTCAGGATGCCATAAAGACCATATAAGCTATCTTTTCGTAGTGGGGGTATCGGGATTTGCATGGTGTGAGGACCTTTGATATGTAATAAACTGGATTTTGGATGGGGAATTTATGTCCCTCTTCCCCTCGCTTGATGATGAGTACGACACTTAATTACTACCTGGTGAGTAGCGGAGATATAAAGCAACATAGGCTTGCCAACACCTGGGGCAGCCAGGATTGGGTTGCCTGCTAGTAAGACCTTGATTTCTTCCAATCCGGCTATGACATCATTCATCCATTCAAAGCTATCAATGCGTCTAAGTAGCTTGTAAAGTGGTAATGCTTTCTCTGCTAATCTGGAGATAAAGAGGCTTAAAGCCACCATGCACCCTGCTAGTTTTTGGACTTGCTTTAGGTCTGTTGGTATAGCCAATTGTGACAAGGCTCGGAGCTTAGCTGGGTTTGCTTCAATTCCTCTATGGGAAACAATGAACCCTAGCAGCTTTCTGCTGGAACTTCGAAGAGACATTTTTCTGGATTGAGCCATATGTCGTATGTTCGGAGGTTGTCGAAGGTGATGCGAAGGTCGTCCACCAGTGTTTCGACGTGTTTGGTTTTGATGACCACGTCATCCACATATGCTTCGACTGTTTTGCCGATTTGTTTTTCCAAGCATGTTTGAATCATACGTTGGTAAGTGGTACCAGCATTTTTAAGCCCAAAGTGCATAGTGTTGAAGCAAAAAGGGTTGTATGGGGTGACGAACACCGTTGCGGCCTGGTCAGATTCCTTCATTTTAATCTGATGGTATCCGGAATAAGCGTCGAGGAAACATAGTGAGTCGTGTCCTATGGTCGCATCGATGATCAGGTCAATGTGGGGCAACAAGAAAGGATCTTTAGGGCAAGCCTTATTGAGGTCTTTGAAGTTGACACAAAGGCGCCAGGATTTGTCGTTCTTTGGCACCATGACCAAGTTGGCTAACCAATCCGGGTGTTTGATTTTCCTAATGAACCAGGCCTCCAGCAGTTTGGCTAGCTCTTCTCCCATGGCCTGACGCTTGGGTTCAGAAAATCGCCGTTGTGTCTGCTTAATGGGTTTAAATGACTTAACTATGTTTAGGCTGTGTTCGGCCAGCCTGCATGGGATGCCAGGCATGTCCGAAGGGTGCCAGGCGAAAATATCCCAATTTTTGCGTAAGAATGTGTGTAAGGCGGCATCCACTGCCGGATCCAGCTGCGCTCTGATAGACGCTGTTTTATTGGGGTCCATCGGGTGCACTTGAAATTTAACTATTTCATCTGCTGGCTTGAAAGAGGTGGATTTAGGACTCTTATCAAGGATCACATCGTCCTCGTCCACTGTAGACCATAGGGTGGTTAGTTCTTCTGCTGCTAGGGCTTCGGATAGTGCCACGAGGGCTATGGATGTAGTTTTGTTTTCGGCTTGGAGAGCTTTGTCCGGGTCACTCGAAATTGTGATTATTCCATTGGACCCTGGCATTTTAAGCTTCATATACCCGTAGGGTATAGCTTGGAAACATGAGAAAGTGTCATGTCCGAGGATAGCGTCATATTCGCTATTGAAGGGGACCACATGGAATAGCAACTCTTCAGACCTATAATTTCCGGGCGTACCGAATACCACATCCAATTTGATTCTCTCAGAGCATCATGCTTCTCGACTGGGGATGATTCCTCAAAAGGTGATGCTGCTTTGCTCGATGCGTGTTCTACCAATCTACATCTTGTCGAGCGTGTCCTCGTAAATGAGGTTAAGCCCACTGCCGCTCTCCATGAGTACTTTGGTGAGTCAAAAACCGTCCACTATGGGGTTTAGTACTAGGGCGGCGGGTGCTCGGACTGATTGGACCTTTGGTTCGTCTTCGGCGGTGAAGGTTATTGCAGCGTCGTTCCATGGGCTCAGTGTGGTTACTTGGTGAACTTCGCTGAGGTCATGGAGTGCCCTCTTACGCCCATTATTTGAAGAAAAGGTCTCGTAGACAGTGAGGACGTTAAAATCATCCCTCTCTAGAGAGTTTTTCTCTGGAGTGATAGTGGCGAGTATGGACTCCCCACTCTTTGCTACTTGCCGGAGTACCCAACATGCGCGAAGGCTATGGGTTGAGTCTATATTGGAGTCGCATGTATCAGACAAGGCTTGTTAAGGAGTTCGTCAAGAACGGACCTATATCCCCTAAAGGTTTTGTTTTTCCTGCCAACGAACTGATATCAGATGCCTCGCTAGGGTGTATCCGTTTAGCCCGGGCTGCACACTACTTAAAGGCTGGCTCCAGTTGAGTTTTTTGGGCCTTCCATGTGCTTTCCATCATGCAGTACTTTTGTACCACCTGTGATAGTTCTGTGAAGCTCCGTATGTGACGACGGTCGAGGGCATTCTGGATTCCCTCGTTGGTACAATTGCAATGGAAGACTGAGACTACATCGTCATCGCAGCAATCTTTGATCTTGTTTTTAACAAGTAGGAATCTGGCCCAAAAGTGATGGACCATTTCCTGAGGTTGCTGTCGTACATACATCAGGCAATTTATGTCTGGAGGGCCTGAATTTCTTGGAGAGTATTTACTGTGGTGGGTGGGTGGGCTAAAATTTGAATCCCGATCCAAATCTATGTCTGGAGCTTGCAAGATCTCCGAGGTGACCAGTTTGGGTCCAGGGAGATCCAAGTGCTCCCCAGATCCTACGACCAATCCAGAGTTCGGGGGGGGGGAGTCCCATCCGAAGGGAGGGTGTCGGTGTCAAAACCGGCGGATCTCGGTTAGGGGGTCCCGAACTGTGCGTCTAGGCGGATGGTAACAGGAGACAAGGGACACGATGTTTTACCCAGGTTCGGGCCCTCTTGATGGAGGTAAAACCCTACGTCCTGCTTGATTAATATTGATGATGTGTGTTACAAGAGTAGATCTACCACGAGATCAAGGAGGCTAAACCCTAGAAGCTAGCCTTTGGTATGATTGTTGTTCGTCCTACGGACTAAAGCCATCCGGTTTATATAGACACCGGAGAGGGCTAGGGTTACACAGAGTCGGTTGTAATGGTAGGAGATCTACATATCCGTATCGCCAAGCTTGCCTTCCATGCCAAGGAAAGTCCCATCCGGACACGGGACGAAGTGTTCAATCTTGTATCTTCATAGTCTTGGAGTCCGGCCGATGATGATAGTTCGGCTATCCGGACACCCCCTAGTCCGGAACTCCCTCAGTAGCCCCTGAACCAGGCTTCAATGATGACGAGTCCGTCGCGCATGTTGTCTTCGGCATTGCAAGGCGGGTTCTCCCTTCGAATAATTCATAGAAGATTGTGAACACCAGGATAGTGTCCGGCTCTGTAAAATAATTTCCACATACCACTGTAGAGAGAACAATATTTACACAAGTTCAATCTGCTGACGTATTTCGTGGCGTGACGTCACACCACTACCAAGCCTTTACTCGAATCGTTTTTATTGTACCACCTCAGCGCGTTTGGCGAAGCGGTTTCCTTGGCACGTCTTGTCGAAGCAGAGATCGTGTTCCCCTTATTCCGGGATTCCCATCAATACGGACGTGGGTAACCCAACCGCGCCATTGATTGTGGCGCTTGGGAGATAAGCGAGTTTTACCAGGCCAGTGGGGACACATGTTTTCGTCCGCCCATAAGGGGATTAAGATCCAACCCTTTTACCTGTGCCTTCTTCCTCCTTGGCTTATCCATCTCTGCGAACTCGAGCTCCAGCGCCCAAGTGCGCACTCCTCACCTCAACCTTCTCCAACTATGTCCGGAGCGGGAGGCAAGTGGATGGCCTCATCCAGAAGCTGCGCAACGCCGGATACTTGTCCAGTGACATCGCACACCGGCTCCCCGACGAGGGAGAGCTCATCCCCACCCCTAGGGCCCATGAGAGGGTAGTATTCCTTCCCCATTTCCTCCGCGGACTGGGTGTCCCACTCGATCCCTTTGTCCGGGGGCTCATGTTCTACTACGGCCTGGATTTCCATGATCTGGCCCTGAATTTCATCCTCAACATCTCGGCGTTTATCGTCGTGTGTGAGGCCTTCCTCTGCATCCAGCCCCACTTCGGCTTATGGCTCAAGACCTTCAGTGTCAAGCCGAAGGTTGTGAAGGGCAGCCAAGCGGAGTGCGGAGGCGCCATGGTGGGCAGGATGTCCCACGTTACTTGGCTTGAGGGCACTTTCATGGAAACCATCAAGGGGTGTCAATAGGGGGGGTTCTACATCACCAAGCCGCGTGACCCTGAATGGGCAGCGGCCCCCAAATTCAGAGCTGGTATCCCCACACGGCTCACCTCCTGGAAAGAGAGCGGCCGGACTTGGGGTGATTCGGAGGAGCTAACCGGACTCCAAGCCTGTGTCCAAAAGCTGGTGGACAAGAAGCTCAAGCTTGTCAACGTGGTCCAGGTCATGCTCATCCGCCAGATTCTCCCATGCCAACGACGGGGCTTCAACATGTGGGAGTTCGATCCGGCGCGGCACCAGACTTTGAGCGGGCTCTTCGACACTACATACGAAGATGTCTGGAAGGTGCTGTTCAAGGGCGCCGAGGCTCCCGCATCCGCTACCGAAGATCGCGGATTCAGCTCGCAGCATCCAGCTGACGAGGTAAGTGATTTTGTCCTTTACGGGACGCTTGTTTTCCATAGTTTGACTCTATGCGGGATCTAAACTCCCTTTCCTTTGACAGGACTGGCTGAAGAAGGCCGAACAGGCTATCTGTCCGGCCCCATTGCCAGAGGACCCAGCGGATGCCCGCTTGACGGGGCTGCTGGCTCCGGCACCCCACGTTGTGCCGGAGAAGAAGGCCAAGAAGAAGGCCACGGATACTCGAAAGAGTTCCCGTTTTCAGGCGTTATTGGACGATGACTCCGAGGCCGACTCCTCCCACAAGGGTGAGGAGGAGAAGAAGAAAGCCTCTCCCCCAGCGGGGGAGGGAAGAAAAGGAAGGCTTCCCCTATGGGGGAGGCCGAAGGGTCCAAGAAGGGAAAAACTCTTTCCCCGGACTGCTCTGCCAACGCCAGTGATGATGACGAGGACTGGCCTCAAAGGGCCAAGCCTCCGGCGAGATCGTAAGTATCCGGACTCCCGAATAGCTTCATGATTATTTCGCCACATAATGTCTCTCTAATGCCGCATACAAACTCTGCAGTCCGCCCAAGGATGATCTTCCCGCATCGTCGAGCGGGTCCTTAGGTGCATCAGATATGGATTCTATTCCGACCGCCTCCACCCCCCGTGACGCGGACGATGCCGAGGTGGATTCCCGGGAAGGGACCCACCAGGGGGAGGAGGCCCCGGAAGTGTCGCGAGACAACCTCCCGGACTTTGCACCAGACTCGGCCCCGGAACCCATAGTGGCTCCGGAGTCCGGCGAGCGACCCCTTCGTAAGAAGGGCAAGACCGTGACACCGGAAACCTCTGTCCAACCGGAGGCGCCGGATAACTTGCTGGAGGCGCTCAATGGCGCCTCCATTGAAGAGGAACACCGCACTGTTATGAGTGCGGTGATTCAGAAGGTGCAGCTCGCCAAGAGCGGGCTGACCGAAGCCTGCAGCAGCCTTCTAACAGGCTTTGAAGTAAGAATTTTGAGATATGTAAAATAGTACCACATAGACAGTAGCCCCTGATGCTCGGTTCGGTGTTCGGAAAGAAAAGCCGGACTGAGGATCTAAGAAGATATACGCAGGAGTCATAAAAAATATGTCGATATGGGATTGCAGGCTGCGCTGCTGACCTCGGCCGCACTGACTGCGGAGGTCAATACTTTGAAGGAAAACCTCGAGCGGTCCGAGAACGAGCTCGGCCGTGACAAGAAGCAGCTCGAGGACAAGGAAGGTGAGTAACACCTTATTAAAATTGCACCTTACAGAAAAGGATTTTGGTTACAAAAAGAATGACAAGGATAACATGGGTATTGCAGGGGCCACTAACGAGGTGGCGACCCTGAAAGAGGCGGTGGCTGCGGCCGAACGCAATGCGGCCGCGGAGCGCATCGAGCGAGAGAAGCAGGAGGCGCGGGTGGCGGAGGTACAGCAAGAGCTCCAGAATCTCGTGAAAAAACATGAGAGCCTGGAGCGTGACTCGAAGACTCGAGAGTCTGAGCTTGCAACGGCTCTTGAGAGTGCCAGAGCCGCTAAGGCCGAAGCCTACAAGGCCCTCCAGGAAATCGAGGTGTTGAAGAAAATAGCAGCGGGTAAGGCATTTTTCATGCAAAGTAAGCATGTGAGTGTTAATTACCTGTTGCTTACCCGAATTTGGAGCTCTCCAGGAGCGTTCGCAGATCTTCCTCGCAGCGTGTCCGATGCTGCCGTGTTCTACCGGGTCGAGGAGGGGAGCTCGGCGGAGAAGGTCTTCTGGTCTCAGTATGCTGAGGCCGGACATCCGGTGCCCCTTAGCGACCAGCTGAAGCAGCTGTTCGAGCTCCACAAGGCGGCCGAACAGACCATGAAGGGCCTCATAGTTCGGCTGTGGCCTAAGGAGGCCATGCCTGGGAGCTACTTTGGCCTGGTGCGGCGACTGGTGGATGCGTGCCCGTGGGTTGAAGTCATCAAGCACTCCGCCTGTATTGAAGGTGCCCGTCGGGCCCTTGCCCACGCAAAGGTGCACTGGGGCAAGATGGATGCCCAGAAGCTCGTGACGGACCCGCCACCGGAGGGCAAGGAGCATCGCACGCCCGAGATGTATTATAAGAGTGTGCTGAAGGGTGCCTGCACTATTGCGGGCGAGTGCTCCAAAGATGTGATATTTGAGTAGACTCGCGTTTTGTTATCCTGTGCGCTGAAAACTTAGTTCATATGCGCTAAGCAACGCTTTTTAATTTAAAATATTACCTTCTGTGCGGCTGTTTATCAAATCTGAGAGATAGCAAGTCGTTGGCTTCAGCCCCCATGCCACGAGTGCTGGGGTGTTCGGGATAAATTTGAGCAATCTTGTTCCCATATTTGGGTCCATCTAGGGAGGCGCTCAACACAACGAACAAGGCAACCGGACTTATAATGCTTGAACACTCTCACTTAGCCATAGAATTCTATAATTTTAAATTTCGGCGAAGCCCCTAGTCTTCGAAAGGCCGAATTTGGGGCGCTATCCACGCCTGGGCCGGACAAAGTCGGCTCCTCGCTCTAAGCGGCATAAGTCTTTAAGGACTCGCAAAAAACCTCTCGAACAGCGACCAACTCTTGCCTCATCATGACGGTCAGTTTTAGCTTTCTCCACTGAGGTGTTAACCCAGCTCAACTGGGGCGCAATCGCAGTGGTTCTCCCAGTGCTATCTTAGCCGATGCAATGAAACGTAAGGTACCAAAACATGGGAGCCGGGCAAACCCAACTATTGACCCAAAACATGATTCAGAGCCGATGCATATAATGCTATAAGTTTGGGGTGCCGCACTTGTGAAAGTGTTCGGACTTATCACACCATGATGCGGGAAACATAAGCCCCTGGTGTGTTTAGCCGTACCAAAACGTACGGATGCGTAATGTTACAAATGAACATATGTATAAAAGAGAAATGCAATTGGAAGCAAGAAGGTGCTGCATTACTTATTCAAGAAAAACTATTGTAAGTGCAGAACGATACAAATGGTGCGATAAGCAAGGGATGGGGCTGTTTAAGCATGTCCCCCTTCAGGGGTAGGCTATAGAATGGTGCGTAAAACGGATTAAATGCTCATAATGGAGACCACCTGGATATTCGTTGTAGCCTTTATGCTTCCCTGGCTGTTGCATCGTGAGTTTGGCAGGTCTGCTGCCGGACAGGGCCTCTGACGAACGGAGTCCTGTGTGTAAAAAAAAAAAAAAAAGAACGACACACTTGAGAGCCCCTGGTGTGGTTGAGCCGCAGTCTAGGCCTATCGTGGTCACGCCCCTCTTCCCATGCCCATGGTATCTTCAGAGCGTAATGGTGTACGCGAAGGATCTGTCTTGACGTTTTACAGGGGTTGGGGTTGGGGCCGCACTGCTACGCGTGCTCGGAACATGCCAGGTGGTCTTGTTGTATATTACTCCGGGCGCGTTTAGCCGTGTCCGGTCTCTTAACGACCGGACTCGAGAATTGCCTTAAGAGGCTGCACTGTACTTCTGCCGCGAGAGCCGCTGTATGTTCCTCCGTTCGGAGAGAGCGTTCAGTGTTTCCGTTGACCGTGATGACCCCTCGAGGGCCTGGCATCTTGAGCTTGAGGTATGCGTAGTGCGGTACCGCATTGAACTTTGCGAACGCGGTACGTCCAAGCAGAGCATGATAGCCGCTGCGGAACGGAACTATGTCGAAGATTAACTCCTTGCTTTGGAAGTTATCCGGGGATCCGAAGACCACTTCCAGTGTAACTGAGCCTGTACAATTGGCTTCTACACCTGGTATGACGCCTTTAAAGGTCATCTTGGTAGGTTTAATCCTTGAGGGGTCTATGCCCATTTTGCGCACTGTGTCCTGATAAAGCAGGTTCAGGCTGCTGCCGCCGTCCATCAGGACTCTGGTGAGGTGAAATCCATCGACGATTGGGTCTAGGACCAATGCGGAGAATCCGCCATGGCGGATGCTGGTGGGGTGGTCCCTTCGGTCAAAAGTGATCGGGCAGGAAGACCATGGATTGAACTTCGGGGCAACTGGCTCCATCGCGTATACATCCCTGAGTGCACGCTTCCGCTCCCTTTTGGGTATGTGTGTTGCGTATACCATGTTCACCGTCCGCACCTGTGGGGGGAAACCCTTCTGTCCTCTATTGTTCGGCGGTCGGGTCTCTTCCTCGTCATCATTGTGTAGCCCCTTGTCATTGTTTTCGGCAATTAACTTGCCTGCCTGCTTGAATACCCAACAGTCCCTGTTGGTGTGATTAGCTGGCTTTTCGGGGGTGCCTTGTATCTGGCACAAGCGGTCGAGTATTCGGTCCAAATTGGACGGACCCGGAGTAGTTCTATTGAATGGATTTTTCCGCTGACCGGGTTTAGAGCCTCGGAATCCGGCATTGACTACCGTATCCTCACTATTGTCGCTGTTAATGCGGCGTTTGTTTTTGTTACGACGCGACCTGCCATTACGGTCCTTGATATCCGGACTGCCAGAATTTTTGCTAAGGTTGTTGCTGCGTGCTAGCCAGCTGTCCTCACCCGCGCAGAAGCGGGTCATGAGTGATGTGAGGGCTGCCATGGATTTCGTCTTTTCCTGTCCTAGGTGCCGGGCAAGCCACTCGTCGCGGATATTATGCTTGAAGGCTGCAAGGGCCTCCGCATCCGGACATTCGACGATTTGGTTTTTCTTGGTTAAGAACCGTGTCCAAAATTGTCTGGCCGATTCGTCTGGCTGCTGAATTATGTGGCTTAGGTCCTCAGCCTCTGGTGGTCGCACATACGTGCCTTGGAAGTTATCGAGGAATGCGGCTTCCAAGTCTTCCCAACTCCCAATTGACTCTGCTAGCAAGCTGTTAAGCCAATGCCGGGCTGGTCCTTTAAGCTTGAGGGGGAGATATTTGATGGCGTGAAGATCGTCACCGCGGGCCATGTGGATGTGAAGGAGATAGTCTTCGATCCAAACCGCGGGGTCTGTTGTGCCATCGTACGATTCAATATTCACGGGTTTAAACCCTTCGGGGATTTGATGATCCATTACTTCGTCTGTAAAGCATAGTGGGTGTGCGGCGCCTCTGTACTAGGCGATATCACGACGGAGCTCAAAAGGGCTTTGTCTATTTTGTTTGGCCCGGCCGGACTTAATGTGTCCGGCGTGACGGTTGTCGCCATGTATCATGGGGCGCCCACGCGATCCATAGATCGATCTTGATTGTCTTTCCCTATCCTCCAATATATCTCGCAAGTTCGGAGCGTTCCCCTGTGGCCTTGCGCTTTTCGAGTGATGCCGGGGTACGGGTTTAGTGAAGGGCCTAGAGGCCTCTCTGTCGTGACCACGAGGTGGCCGGTCAGCCGTATTGTCTCCTGGTGATGCGGGTTCATACGCCTCCTCCTCTAACCGGGGGAGCAGCTTGCGTTTAGGGTAGCTTTTGGAGGGGCGTTCGAGCTCATGCTCTTCGGCCGCAAGGACTTCAGTCCATCTGTCGGCTAGCAGATCTTGATCAGCTCTAAGCTATTGCTGCTTTTTCTTGAGGCTGTTCGCCGTGGCCATAAGCCTACGTTTAAAACGCTCGTGTTCGACGGGATCCTCAGGCACGACGAATTCATCGTCGTCGAGGCTTGCCTCGTCTCCGGAGGGAGGCATGTAATCCTCTACCTCTTCTTCTGCCGCTCTCTCATGAGGGCTGGCGTCTCCGTCCTCCTGCGCTGGATCTTGCTGGAGTGGGTTGTCTTCGGCACTGTCCGGTGTATTATTATCTCCGGTGCCGAAATCTTCGTTCTTGCTGTGGCGGGATTTAGAGCGGCGCCGATGACGCCGGCGCTTGGGCTGTTTCTTGGAGGGGTCATCCTCCGCTGTTCCTTCACCATTCCCATCCTTTGGGATATCCACCATGATGAGGTGGCTTTCCAGTGCCCGGTGGGCGTTGGTTCTTGGTCGTCTCCGGCATCGTCGTCCATACCGTCGATGTCTTCAGAGTCATAGTCTAGCATGTCGGTTAGATCGTCGACAGTGGCTACCAAGTGGGTGGTGGGTGGGCTTTGAATTTCTTCGTCGCCCGCATCCCAACCGTCCTAACCGCAATCTGGCCAGGGCTCTCCTGATAACGAGAGATATTTTAGCGAACTTAAGATGTCGCCGAAAGGTGAGTGTTGAAAGATGTCCGCTACGGTGAACTCCATGATCGGCGCCCAATCAGATCCGATCGGAGGGGGCGCGGGAGGTTCGGAGTCCGGCAAGGAGTCCGGCACCTCGGAGTCACGAGCTTCATGGGGGACAAGGTCAGAGTTCGGCTCTATCGCCGTAGAGGTTGCAGCCCCCGAGGCGATGTCTAGCCATCCGTCCTCGACCTGCGCAGCCGGCTCCGAATTAAAGATCGGAGCGGGTTCGAGTGCGGCCTCCAGGGTACTTGTTAGGACCCCGACTCGATGCCACATCGATCTAGCATGTAACACCTCATATCACTTTGCGGCCTCACGCAGGGTATTCCCACGGGTGTCGTCTTACCTTTGCCCGGGACCGTTTGCGCCTTTTGGCACACGTATATGATAGTGTCGCTAGCATCCATATGGTAAGGAGCCCGGGCTGACATGGCTAGTCGTAAACCCAAAGTGGCACAGACTTACAGGGACATGCATCCATGACCCAGCATCGAACGTGTCGGTCATCAGCAAGTGAACCCGGGCTGTAGCACTGGGCTAGCAGGACTCCGGTAAACCGGGCTGTAGCGGGCTAACAGGACTCCGGTATCCATCGCGTGACATTTCCCCGAAGGGACAGACACAGGAACGAAGAAGGACACATGCCGGCCAGCCTAAGTGTTCCGGAGCAGTAGCAAGCTACCAAGGCTCAGTGGAGACACTAGGAGACATTTCTCGGTAAGAGAGGCTACTAAGAATAAACAACTAGATAGTCAGATCCCACACATACCAAGCATTTCAATCATACACACAATATGCTCGATATGTGCAAATACAACAAGGCATCACAACATGACTCTACAACACAAGTACTTTATTTAAAGGCTCAGAGAGCCATACATATCATACACACAAGTACGGGTCACACGACCCAGCATTCAAGTCATACAGACATACAAGCCAACAGCGGAAGTAACTTGTCTGAGTATAGGCAACTAGTAAAATAAAAGAGGCTTGGGTAAGCCTAGCTATACTACATGGTCCTTCACAAGCTCAGGATCACCACCTGGGCCTCAGTCTACTCATCGATGTCAACGTCTACGAAGAACCCATCAGAAGGGGTTGCAGCGTCTTCTGAAAAAATGTAAATTAAAGCAACATGAGTACAAAGGTACTCAGCAATACTTACATCAGATCCTACATACATGCACATTATCAAGAAGGGTTGGTGGGGTTATTGCAGCAAGCTAGCTTTGACTCTTGGCTAAGCTATCCTACGAGACACCAACTTGAAATGGTTTTGCGCACACGAGTCCACTACTCATCACTTCACTACACCACCGAGGATC
This sequence comes from Triticum dicoccoides, assembly GCF_002162155.2. Lineage (NCBI taxonomy): Eukaryota > Viridiplantae > Streptophyta > Magnoliopsida > Poales > Poaceae > Triticum > Triticum dicoccoides. The sequence goes on from NC_041385.1 coordinate 451,557,302, forward strand.
CACCTCCGTCATCCTACGGAAGAGCCATCCTCGGCACTCACGCTTATCTTGAGATTTTTAGTAGTATCCATTTACTTGTCTATGACCTGTATGGGCAACCAAGTAGTCCTTTACCACGGACACGGCTATTCGAATAGATAATGTTAACCCTGCAGGGGTGTACTTCTTCATACATGTTTCCACCACTTAGCGTCTACACACGACATGTGCTCGGCAGACTTCAGGCGAAAGTCGACGTGGGTGTAGACCACGACCTACCTAAGCACCTAAGTCTCTAGTCCAGGTTTATCGCCTATCCAGGTTCCATCCGCAGGGAGTCCGGCCGAGGTTTCCACATACGGCCCCAAACGATGTGTACAGGGTTCCCGAGATACCTAACGGGTATCCGGTACACCGTGCCACGTACCTACCGCATCACAGCCCACCCCGCGGGTCAGCGCTGTCCACGGCCTCCAGTAAGCTACAAACACCAGAAACTACTTGCAACTCCTGGACAGAGGACTAGGGTGAATAAGAAGTCGAGCGGGGTCATATTTCAGGGCCCAATGCATGGTAGTAGCTGAATCTTAAATCACAAATACAGATCTCAGTGCTTAAGGTCGGCTTCAATGAAACAACCCACCATGTACTCCTACATGGCCTCTCATCGATACCTTTACCAAATCGTGTTCAACACATCACTCTCATTACCGACATGATCATTTCACTCTAGCCCATCACCCAGATGAACCAGACCTGACACGACTCTAAGCATAGCAGGCATAGCATGGTAGGAACAACACATACATATGGCTCAATCAACTCCTACACATGCTAGTGGGTTTCATCTAGTTACTGTGGCAATGACAGGTCATGCAGAGGAAATGGGTTCAACTACCGTAGCACACAGCAGTTTGAAATGCATTGTCTTAATGCAGTAAAAGAGAGCAGAAGCGAGAACATGGGATTGTATCGATATGATCAAATGGTTGGTTGCTTGCCTGATGGGTCGATGCACTGATATTGTTCTTCGTTAGGGTAATCGTGGTACTCCTCGGAGGCAGAACCTGCCGCAAAGAGCACCAATACACAAACATCACCAAACAATATGCAACAATATGATGCATGCATGAGACAAGGCAAAATGAGTGTATTGGGCTAATGCAACTAAGACCAGATGGGTTTGAACCAGTTTGAACCAAAGATTCAAGTTTCAAACTCATAAATGGCCCTTTTAAGTGCTTTATCTTGTTCTGCACTAAACATCAGGTTAGCTTGCTTAAACATGCATGAAACCAGTACAGATGGGTAGATTGGATTTTTCTGATCATTTTTCATATATAAAACTTTGCATTTGGAGTTACAGATTAATTTCTATGATTTTTTTAAAGTTTGTGGTATTTACTGGAATTTCGTGTGTAATAATAATTCCAGTAAATAAATTACTGCGTCAGCATTACGTCAGGATGACGTCAACGGTCAACGGAACAGTCCAGGTCAACCCTGACTAGTGGGTCCCGTGTGTCAGTGTAATTAGTTTAACTAAATATTAATCAAAACTAATCCTGATTAGTTAACAGGGCTAGGCCCCACCTGTCATTGACCCAGGGGGGTCAAACTGGGCCCGCCCGTGGTGAAACGAGGGGTCAGCGGGGTCAACTCACCGGCGTTTAGCCGCCGGCGAGGCCGAACGCGGCGGCGAGAGTGGTTTTGTGCATTCCGACGACCAAATGAGCGGCGGAGGGCATCTACGTGTAGCTGGGAGCAAGCCGCAGCTCTTGGTGGCGTTGGTTGAGCTAGGGGTGGCCGGAAACGGCGCCGGCGATGAGTTTGGCGGTTGCCGGAGTTCGGGTGATGATGAACCCGAGGCTACGGAGCACAGCGAGGCTCGTGGTGAGGTGCTACGGGTTCCTACGAGTGCGGTGAGTGAGTTGGACATGGTGGTGTGGCCAGTGGGTGGCCGGAGTCACGTCGGCGACGAGCTCCGCGGCGGCGCGTGCGGGTGAGCTTCGTGCAGTCGCTACGGGGCTCGAGAGCGAGAAAGGAAAGGGGGGAGAGGTAGCTGGGCTCACGGCGATCTCGAGGAAGCAGACGGCGCGGTCGGGGACGAGCTGGTGCGGCGGCGACGGGGAAGGGGATCTCCGGCAATGGCGGAGTCGGGCGAGGTCGGTGCAGAGGCCTCGGGGCAAGCGAGCGCTCGGGGCTCGGCTAGCTCAAAGAAGAGGAGGGCGGCGGAGGTCCTGGACACGACGGCACGGCGCAAGGACGACGGAGAGCGCGACTACAGCGACGGTGCGACCGCGGTGGCGTCGGCCATGGCACGGGAGAGCGAGGGAGAGAGGCAGGGGGAGAATGGATGTCTCCACGAGGTTCAGGGCACGACGTGGAGCTCATCCAGGCCAGCGGAGAGGCGAGGGGAGGAAGCTGGGCGGCGGGCAGCTGAGTGGCGCGCGCTGGTGCCGCCGTTGAGCACCTGCCTGCCTGCCTGGCAAAGGCAAGCAACTCGCTGGAGCGGCTGCTGGGCTGGGCCGGCTAGGTGGGCTGGCTAGGTTAGTTCCCTCTTCTCTCTTTTATTTCTCCTTTTTTATTTATTCTGTAGCTTTGTGGACTTTCTAAAAATACCTAGACAACTCCAAAATTCACCAAACTGCTCATGGCCATTAACTGGAATATATCCAGCATGGAACATTTGAGTTTGGGATTATTTGAGCATTTAAAATAATTTATATAATTTAAATGCCCAAACTCAAATACTTATGATTTAATTCAAAGACCTTAGGATGACCTAGGAAATTGTGCACCACTTTTGGCAGAGGTTCTGAACCAAGACAAAAATGATGGACATTTTAGAAGGGCATTTCAGGTTCATTCAAAAATATTTTTAGTAAACCCTAGTTGGATTCAGAGGGGGCTGGGGGTTCTGTCATCCCCATTTCAAGTTTCTGTTGAGGAAAATAGACATGATGCAACACTCTAATGCATGAACTAGCTAGGGTGTGACAACTCACCCCCACTCAAAAGAATCTCGTCCCGAGATTTAGGTTCCTCCGGAAAGAAGGCGGGGTACTCAAGTCGAAGACGATCCTCCCTTTCCCAAGTTGCTTCCTTCTCAGAATGGTGCGACCATTGAACCTTGAGAAACTTGATGTTATGATGTCGAGTGGTACGCTTGGCTTGATCGAGGATACGAATGGGGTACTCTCGATACGTGAGGTTATCTTGAAGATCAAGCGTTTCGTGGTCCACTCCACGGATAGGATCCGAGAAGCAACGCTTGAGTTGAGAAACATGGAAGACGTCGTGGACTCTGGAGAGATGCGGAGGTAGTTCCAATTGGTAGGCAACTTCTCCTCATTTAGCGAGAATGTGAAAGGGTCCAATGTAGCGAGGAGCCAATTTGCCTTTAATACCGAAACGATGGGTTCCCTTCAGAGGAGTAACCCGAAGGTAAGCCTTCTCGTCAACCTCAAAATTCATAGCCTTATGTTTTCGGTCGCATTGACTCTTTTGACGAGATTGGGCTGTTTTCAACTTTTCACGGACAATGCGAACTTGCTCTTCTGCTTCCTGGATCATGTCCGGGCCAAAGAATTGTCTTTCCCCAGTTTCTGACCAGTTAAGAGGCGTTCGACACCTTCGTCCATAGAGAACTTCAAAAGGGGCTTTACCCAAGCTAGATTGATAGCTGTTGTTATAAGCAAATTCGGCAAATGGAAGGCATTTCTCCCAATCCATTCCGAATGAGATAACAGAAGCTCGAAGCATGTCTTCTAGAATCTGGTTGACACGTTCTACTTGACCACTTGATTGAGGGTGAAAAGCAGTGCTAAAGGAAAGGCGAGTTCCCATAGCATTTTGGAAACTTTCCCAAAATCGAGAGGTGAAGAGACTTCCTCGATCCGAGTTAATTTCCAGTGGAACACCATGGAGGGATACTATTCGGGAGATGTACAAGTCTGCTAGTTGACTAGCGGTTATACTCTCGCGAACAGGCAAGAAATGGGCTACTTTGGAAAGACGATCGACAACGACGAAGATAGCGTTATTTCCTCTCTTGGTCCTGGGAAAACCGGTGATGAAATCCATACCAAATTTATCCCATTTCCATTCAGGAATAGCTAAAGGTTGAAGGGTGCCAGCAGGCCGTTGATGCTCTGCTTTTACACGACGACAGACGTCGCAACTAGCAACAAACTGAGCAATGTCTCTCTTCATCCTAGTCCACCAGAACCTCTGGCGTAGGTCCTGATACATCTTGGTACTACCGGGATGAATGGTGAGAGGAGATTCATGAGCCTCCTTAAGGATCAACTGCCGTAGATGCTGGTTCTTGGGAACCACTAAACGGTTCTCAAAGTACACAACACCATGATCATTTTTGGAGAAACATCTAGCACCTCTGCTAGCAATGTTCTCCTTGATCCTAGATATCCCTTTATCTCGCTTTTGGGCAGCGATAATTTGATCCGTAAGAGTAGGTTTCGCAACCAAGGTGGAAAGAAATCCTTGAGGAACAATGTGAAGGTTAAGCTTCCGAAATTCCTCATGGAGAAGCGGTTGACTTTGTTGTAACATCAGATTGTTACAATAAGATTTACGACTTAGTGCATCAGCCATGACATTGGCCTTTCCTGGGGTGTAAGTTATCCCTAAGTCGAAATCTGTGATCAACTCAACCCAACGTCTTTGCCTGAGATTCAAATCCGGTTGGGTGAATATGTACTTCAGACTTTGGTGATCAGTGAAGATTTCGCAACGATTACCGAGGAGGTAATGTCGCCAGGTTTTGAGTGCATGGACTACAGCTGCAAGCTCTAGATCATGAGTAGGATAATTCTCCTCATGTGGGTGCAATTGCCGTGAGGCATAAGCAATTACGTGACGATCTTGCATAAGAATGCAACCTAGTCCTTGTCGCGAGGTGTCGCAATAGATAACAAAGTCCTTAGACAAATCTGGTGGTACCAGTACGGGAGCAGATGTCAGGCGTCTTTTCAGTTCCTGAAAGCTGTGCTCACATTGTGGAGTCCACTCAAACTTTTTATCTTTCTTGAGGAGTTCAGTTAGAGGTTTAGCAACCTTGGAGAAGTTCTCGACGAAGCGACGACAATAGCTCGCTAAGCCTAGGAAACTCCGAACTTGCTTGACCGATTCAGGTGGAGTCCAGTTAAGGACGGCTTGAACCCGCTCGGGATTGACAGCAATACCCTTACCAGAAATTACATGTCCTAGATAGGTCACTTCTGGCAACCAAAATTCGCATTTAGAAAATTTGGCATAAGGGCGATGCTCTCGAAGTTTCATCAACACTAGCCTTAGATGCTCATCATGTTCTTCCTCGTTCCTAGAGTAGATGAGTATATCATGGAGGTAAACCACGACGAACTTATCCAAATACTCCATGAAGATTGAGTTCATTAACCGAGAGAAAGTGGTTGGAGCGTTGGTTAAACCGAAGGACATGACGGTGTACTCATATTGGCCATAACGAGTAACAAAGGCCGTTTTAGGAATGTCCCCGTTCCTGATTTTGATTTGGTGGTAGCCCAACCTCAAATCCATTTTGGAGAAGATTGAGGATCCAGCGAGCTGATCATACAGATCGTTGATCCTGGGGAGCGGATACTTGTTCTTGATTGTGACCAGGTTGACTGGTCGATAGTATACAACCATCCGATCCGTACCATCCTTCTTCTTAACGAAGAGGACGGGACAAGCCCATGGAGATGAACTAGGACGGATGAAACCCTTTTTCAAGGACTCATCGAGTTGTTTCTTAAGCTCGGCTAGTTCTAGTGGTGCCATTTTATAGGGTCTTCTAGAAATTGGGACAGTTCCTGGAATGAGATCTATTACGAACTCGACATCTCTGTCAGGTGGAACACCTGGCAATTCCTCTGGAAAGACATCCAGAAAGTCACGGACTACCGGAACGTCTTCGAGGTCTGGCAACGGACTGTCGTTAAGAGAATATAGCTGTCGCTTGGCTACTCGGGTCAAGACATTGACTATCTTTCCCGAAGGATGTGTGAGTTGAACAATCCTAGAGAAGCAATCAATCTTAGCATGATGGGCTGACATCCAGTACATACCCAAGATGATATTAATATCCGAAGATTTGAGAGCTATCAAAGATGCGAGAAAAACAAGTCTGTCGACTTGAAATTTCATTCCCATGGCTTACTCTAGAAGTTTGCCATTTGGATCCCGGGGTTTGAATTACCATAGAGGTGGGCATCTCACAGAATGTGGTATTATGCAGTCGAGCATATCTCTCGGATATAAATGAATGAGATGCTCCAGTATCGAAAAGAACAGATGCCGGGTGGCAGTTAACAAGGAGCGTACCGAGAACGACGTTGGGATCCTCTTGAGCTTCTTCAGCAGAGATACAGTTGACATGGCCACGTGCAGCGGTGGCCGGCTTGGAGTAGAACACTTTCCCTGTCGGCTTGCCATGACCAACAGCTTTTCCAGACTGGTTGGGGTTGGTCTGGGACACTTGCGTAGGTAGTGGCCCGATTCCCCACACTTGAAGCATGTCACGGAGCTAGTGCGTGGAGGAGCATTGTTGGTTGGACCACCATAGGGCTTGGCTGGTGCAAACTGTTGAGCGGGGTGAGGCGCCTGAAAGGATGGCCTCGGTGTGAACCTGGGTGGCAGGGCAGTGTTAGGCACCCACACCCGGCGCTTCTGAGGACCAGCACCGCATGAGGAACCCATGTCACGGCCATGCTTGCGTGTTGCTTCAAAATCAGTCTGACCAGACTCAGCACTGATGGCTTTGTTAACAAGCTTCTGAAAAGATGTGCACTCATGCAGACGGAGGTCGCGGCGAAGCTCAGGGCTAAGTCCCTTGCGGAACCTTGCTTGCTTCTTTGCATCAGTGGAAACTTCCTCAGTTGCATACCATGCTAGGTTACCGAACTCCCTGCTGTATGCATCCACAGAGAGTCGGCCTTGAGTGAAACTGCAGAACTCCTCACGTTTACGGTCCATAAGACCCTCCGGAATGTGATGTTCATGGAAAGCCTCGCTGAATTCAGCCCAAGTTGTGACCTGGCCCACTGTGCGCATGGCTCCATAGTTCTCCCACCATAGACTGGCGGGGCCTTGAAGATGATATGCAGCAAATGTGACCTTGTCAGATTCAGCTATGAGTGCAGAGCGTAGCTTGTGAGTAATACTGCAAAGCCAGTCATCAGCATCGAGGGGCTCGACGAAGTGGTGGAAAGTGGGTGGATGTAACTTGATGAAATCACTGAGTGACACCAAGTTATTCCTCTGATGGTGTGCCGTGTTTTGCTCGATGCGCTCCAACAAACGGTTGGTCTCCCGCTTGTTTCTCTCGGCCTCCAGCATAACCTCGGCCAGAGAAGGAGGGTGAGGCAGGTTTGTGTCCCCAACTCTGCTGCCTTCGGCCTGCTCTGGGGGAGCAGGGTTGGTGCGGGTGTTAACCATCCTAGGAAAACAAGACAATGGTTTAGACCAGGATGATAGGATTCTGACATAGAAATGTAGAATGTAATGGATAACTTGGAATGTAAGATGATCATCCATATGACATGGTAGATACAGAAACTGCTTCTTTTATTCCATCGTCATACACACCATACAAATTTTAGTACAAACCCAAACAAAGTACTACTACGGTGGAAGGAAGATTACATCTCATCGGAGGCATTCCAAGCTCCTATACATTATTTTTCTACACCTCCGGAAGGCGGTACAAGCTAAGTCATATCCCACGAGTCACGCAGGACGGTGGACGATACAACTAGTACGATACTAGTGATACTACTACTAACTCAGACAACTCCGTAGTAGTCTTCATAGAAGTCACCACCATAGCCTGGAAGCTCAACGTGATCATCCGGAAACAGTCGGTCCCGTGGAGCTTGTGGACCATAGGGGCTAGGATGAGGTCTTGGACCAACAAATGGTGGTCTGCGGGGACCACGAGGTGGGGTGATGCCTCCTACATCACGCCAATCCATCATGTCTGGCAGAGCAGATCTCACAGGATAGAGATCTCGCATATCCATATATCCAGCTTGCACAGCCGGTGCAAACCGAGTCAAAGTGGCCCAATGACCAGCACGGGTATTGAAAAGCTCTAGTCTCAAGGCCCGATTTTCACGGTCCTTGTCTTCAAGCAACTGTGCAGTGGTGCGGGTCAGTGAATCCTCCTGAGTGGAGTCAGCATAGATAGCCTGGAGATACCCTTGTGCTCCCGGGAGTGAAGCTGGCATATATCGGAAGTCGGAGTCCCGAAATAGGCCAGTCCTGACTCGCATGATGGTTATCATAGAGTAGGCAGCATCCTGCACAGCCATCTCAATAGTAACCCCGAGTCCATAGGAGCAGTGGAGGGGCTCGGTAGATCCAGGATAAGATGGAAATATCCTGACAGTGCAAAAATATTGGCTTTGATTAAAGTCTCGGAATTGCTCTTTGACCGTGTACTCAGGATACCAATGTTACCCTGCCTCAGTCATTACCCTTACCAACATGGCAGTATGGCCGGGTACATCTAGGCATCGAGTCAAATGAACCACTTGATTCTGAGGACGGGAAGCCATCTGGAACATGATAAACACAAGACATTAAGATTCCTAGCAGAAATTGGACAGCATAACGGTTGTAAATGCTCAAAAGAATTTTGAGGCATTTTGCAAAGAATTGCATAGACACTCAACAACATCATATCAAGGTTCTGGGTCCATCTTAGCAACATAATGGGGTAGTAGAACTGAACTAGGCTTGTATCCATCAAACCTATAAGGTACTACTGACTAGTAACACGTGAACCTGATAGAGAGGAGAGATCCTAATTCCTTAACCCCCGGTGGAAGAATAGACTGACTCAGATCAGAATGCCATGAGGTAAAGGAGTAAAAAGAGCCTTACGTTCCATCCCACAATCAATTCCCCTACATATAACTAAAGCATTTCTAGACTCAACATCGACCAGTTTGGCTTGGAGAACCTACAGGCAGTCCGGCTCTGATGCCAACGCTGTCAGGACCCCGACTCGATGCCACATCGATCTAGCATGTAACACCTCATATCACTTTGCGGCCTCACGCACGGTATTCCCACGGGTGTCGTCTTACCTTTGCCCGGGACCATTTGCGCCTTTTGGCACACGTATATGATAGTGTCGCTAGCATCCATATGGTAAGGAGCCCGGGCTGACATGGCTAGTCGTAAACCCAAAGTGGCACAGACTTACAGGGACAGGCATCCATGACCCACAATCGAACGTGTCAGTCATCAGCAAGTGAATCCAGGCTGTAGCACTGGGCTAGCAAGACTCCCGTAAACCGGGCTGTAGCGGGCTAATAGGACTCCAGTATCCATCGCGTGACATTTCCCCGAAGGGACAGACACAGGAACGAAGAAGGACACATGCCGGCCAGCCTAAGTGTTCCGGAGCAGTAGCAAGCTACCAAGGCTCAGTGGAGACACTAGGAGACATTTCCCGGTAAGAGAGGCTACTAAGAATAAACAACTAGATAGTCAGATCCCACACATACCAAGCATTTCAATCATACACACAATATGCTCGATATGTGCAAATACAACAAGGCATCACAACATGACTCTACAACACAAGTACTTTATTTAAAGGCTCAGAGAGCCATACATATCATACACACAAGTACGGGTCACACGACCCAGCATTCAAGTCATACAGACATACAAGCCAACAGCGGAAGTAACTTGTCTGAGTACAGACAACTAGTAAAATAAAACAGGCTTGGGTAAGCCTAGCTATACTACATGGTCCTTCACAAGCTCAGGATCACCACTTGGGCCTCAGTCTACTCATCGATGTCAACGTCTATGAAGAACCCATCAGAAGGGGTTGCAGCGTCTTCTGAAAAAAATGTAAATTAAAGCAACATGAGTACAAAGGTACTCAGCAATACTTACATCAGATCCTACATACATGCACATTATCAAGAAGGGTTGGTGGGGTTATTGCAGCAAGCCAGCTTTGACTCTTGGCTAAGCTATCCTACGAGACACCAACTTGAAATGGTTTTGCGCACACGAGTCCACTACTCATCACTTCAATACACCACCGAGGATCCACCTCCGTCATCCGACGGAAGAGCCATCCTCGGCACTCACGCTTACCTTGAGATTTTTAGTAGTATCCATTTACTTGTCTATGACCTGTATGGGCAACCAAGTAGTCCTTTACCATGGACGCGGCTATTCGAATAGATAATGTTAACCCTGCAGGGGTGTACTTCTTCATACATGTTTCCACCACTTAGCGTCTGCACATGACATGTGCTCGACAGACTTCAAGCGAAAGCCGACGTGGGTGTAGACCACGACCTACCTAAACACCTAAGTCTCTAGTCCAGGTTTATCGCCTATCTAGGTTCCATCCGCAGGGAGTCCGGCCGAGGTTTCCACATACGGCCCCGAACGATGTGTACAGGGTTCCCGAGATACCTAACGGGTATCCGGTACACCGTGCCACGTACCTACCGCATCACAGCCCACCCCGCGGGTCAGCGCTGTCCACGGCCTCCAGTAAGCTACAAACACCAGAAACTACTTGCAACTCCTGGACAGAGGACTAGGGTGAATAAGAAGTCGAGCGGGGTCATATTTCAGGGCCCAATGCATGGTAGTAGCTGAATCTTAAATCACAAATACAGATCTCAGTGCTTAAGGTCGGCTTCAATGAAACAACCCACCATGTACTCCTACATGGCCTCTCATCGATACCTTTACCAAATCGTGTTCAACACATCACTCTCATTACCGACATGATCATTTCACTCTAGCCCATCACCCAGATGAACCAGACCTGACACGACTCTAAGCATAGCAGGCATAGCATGGTAGGAACAACACATACATATGGCTCAATCAACTCCTACACATGCTAGTGGGTTTCATCTAGTTACTGTGGCAATGACAGGTCATGCAGAGGAAATGGGTTCAACTACCGTAGCACACAGCAGTTTGAAACGCGTTGTCTTAATGCAGTAAAAGAGAGCAGAAGCGAGAACATGGGATTGTATCGATATGATCAAATGGTTGGTTGCTTGCCTGATGGGTCGATGCACTGATATTGTTCTTCGTTAGGGTAATCGTGGTACTCCTCGGAGGCAGAACCTGCCGCAAAGAGCACCAATACACAAACATCACCAAACAATATGCAACAATATGATGCATGCATGAGACAAGGCAAAATGAGTGTATTGGGCTAATGCAACTAAGACCAGATGGGTTTGAACCAGTTTGAACCAAAGATTCAAGTTTCAAACTCATAAATGGCCCTTTTAAGTGCTTTATCTTGTTCTGCACTAAACATCATGTTAGCTTGCTTAAACATGCATGAAACCAGTACATATGGGTAGATTGGATTTTTCTGATCATTTTTCATATATAAAACTTTGCATTTGGAGTTATAGATTAATTTCTATGATTTTTTTAAAGTTTGTGGTATTTACTAGAATTTCCTACGTAATAATAATTCAAGTAAATAAATTACTGCGTCAGCATTATGTCAGGATGACGTCAGCGGTCAACGGAACAGTCCAGGTCAACCCTGACTAGTGGGTCCCGTGTGTCAGTGTAATTAGTATTACTAAATATTAATCAAAACTAATCCTGATTAGTTAACAGGGCTGGGCCCCACCTGTCATTGACCCAGGGGGGTCAAACTGGGCCCACCCATGGTCAAACGAGGCGTTAGCGGGGTCAACTCACCAGCGTTTAGCCGCCGGCGAGGCCGAACGCGGCGGTGAGAGTGGTTTTGTGCATTCCGGCGACCAAATGAGCGGCGGAGGGCATCTACGTGTAGCTGGGAGCAAGCCGCAGCTCTTGGTGGCGTTGGTTGAGCTAGGGGTGGCCGGAAACGGCGCCGGCAACGACTTTGGAGGTCGCCAGAGTTCGGGTGATGATGAACCCGAGGCTACGGAGCACAGCGAGGCTCGTGGTGAGGTGCTACGGGTTCCTACGAGTGCGGTGAGTGCGTTGGACATGGTGGTGTGGCCAGTGGGTGGCCAGAGTCACGTCGGCGACGAGCTCCACGGCGGCGCGTGCGGGTGAGCTTCGTGCAGTCGCTACGGGGCTCGAGAGCAAGAAAGGAAAGGGGGGAGAGGTAGCTGGGCTCACGGCGATCTCGAGGAAGCAGACGGCGCGGTCGGGGACGAGCTGGTGCGGTGGCGACGGCGAAGGGGATCTCCGGCAATGGCGGAGTCGGGCGAGGTCGGTGCAGAGGCCTCGGGGCAAGCGAGCGCTCGGGGCTCGGCTAGCTCAAAGAAGAGGAGGGCGGCGGAGCTCCTGGACACGACGGCACGGCGCAAGGACGACGGAGAGCGCGACTACGGCGACGGTGCGACCGCGGTGGCGTCGGCCATGGCACGGGAGAGCGAGGGAGAGAGGCAGGGGGAGAATGGATGTGTCCACGGGGTTCAGGGCACGACGTGGAGCTCATCCAGGCCAGCGGAGAGGCGAGGGGAGGAAGCAGGGCGGCGGGCAGCTGAGTGGCGCGCGCTGGTGCCGCCGTTGAGCACCTGCCTGCCTGCCTGGCGAAGGCAAGCAGCTCGCTGGAGCGGCTACTGGGCTGGGCCGGCTAGGTGGGCTGGCTAGGTTAGTTCCCTCTTCTCTCTTTTATTTCTCCTTTTTTATTTATTCTGTAGCTTTGTGGACTTTCTAAAAATACCTAGACAACTCCAAAATTCACCAAACTGCTCATGGCCATTAACTGGAATATATCCAGCATGGAACATTTTAGTTTGGGATTATTTGAGCATTTAAAATAATTTATATAATTTAAATGCCCAAACTCAAATACTTATGATTTAATTCAAAGACCTTAGGATGACCTAGGAAATTGTGCACCACTTTTGGCAGAGGTTCTGAACCAAGACAAAAATGATGGACATTTTAGAAGGGCATTTCAGGTTCATTGAAAAATATTTTTAGTAAACCCTAGTTGGATTCAGAGGGGGCTGGGGGTTCTGTCATCCCCATTTCAAGTTTCTGTTGAGAAAAAAAGACATGATGCAACACTCTAATGCATGAACTAGCTAGGGTGTGACAGTACTGTCCGACTGCAGAGCTAAATCATGCTCGCCGTGACAGTGCGACACACTTGGCTGTGGCTCGAATCCATCGAGGATCAAGTCCCCGCGGATGTCAGCCGTGAAGTTCAAACTTCCAAATCTGACCTGACGGCCAGGGGCGTAGCTTTTGATCTGCTCCAGTTGGCCAAGCGAGTTGGCCCGCAGTGCGAAGCCGCCGAATACGAAGATCTGTCCGGGGAGGAAGGTCTCACCCTGGACTGCGTCGCTGATGATGATCGAAGAAGCCATCGAGCCTATCGGTGACGACACAGAGGAACTCTCAATGAAAGCACCAATGTCGGTGTCAAAACCGGCGGATCTCGGGTAGGGGGTCCCGAACTGTGCGTCTAGGTGGATGGTAACACGAGACAAGGGACACGATGTTTTACCCAGGTTTGGGCCCTCTTGATGGAGGTAAAACCCTACGTCCTGCTTGATTAATATTGATGATGTGTGTTACAAGAGTAGATCTACCACGAGATCAAGGAGGCTAAACCCTAGAAGCTAGCCTATGGTATGATTGTTGTTCGTCCTACGGACTAAAGCCATCTGGTTTATATAGACACCGGAGAGGGCTAGGGTTACACAGAGTCGGTTACAATGGTAGGAGATCTACATATCCGTATCGCCAAGCTTGCCTTCCACGCCAAGGAAAGTCCCATCCGGACACGGGACGGAGTCTTCAATCTTGTATCTTCATAGTCTTGGAGTCCGGCTGATGATGATAGTTCGGCTATCCGGACACCCCCTTGTCCGGAACTCCCTCAGAAGGTATCCGGCTTGAGGGGTTCGGAGACCCGAACATATTTGGTTCTCAATATAGGGAGAGAGGTGTCATTGGCTCGTTCCTCGACGACCGCTACCAGGTGGGTGATCGATGGGTGATTAATTTCCCTCTGGTCAGGTTTAAGCCGGATCCGACCATAATCTGTTTAAACCCCAAGGGCGGCGATGTGATCTAGCAGCTCGTTTAAAGACGAGACATCTACCGGATCCATCTTTTCGGAGTTCTCGAGACCGATGCAGAGGCGGTGTTTGGCGATCGTAGGGGGCTTTGTCGGCTTAATGGCCGTACGGGAACCCATGATGAAACCGTTGAGCTGGAGGATCTACCCAGTAGTTAGGCTCCTTCCAGAGGTGATGTTGTCGTTGATTACAAGGTGAGCCATAGATCGCTTTTTCGAGACTACACAGCAGAGCTCTCAATGAAAGTACCAATGTCGGTGTCAAAACTGGCAGATCTCGGTTAGGGGGGCCCAAGTTGTGTGTCTAAGGATCAATGGTAACAATGGACAATGGGACACAATGTTTACCCAGGTTCAGGCCCTCTTAAAGGAGGTAAACCCTATGTCCTGCTTGATTGTATTTGATGAGTATAGGGGTTACAAGAGTTGATCTACCTCGAGATCGTAATGGCTAAACCCTATAGTTTGTCTAGCCTATGAATATTATGATAGCCTCTATGGACTAAAACCTCCAGTTCATATAGACACCATAGAGACCTAGGGTTATACAAAGTCGGTTTACAAGAGAGGGAAATTGTACATCCGGACACCAAACTTGCTATTCACGTATATAGGAGTCCTACCCGGACACGGGAGATGGTCTTCCGCCTTGTCTTCTTGGCCCATCAGTTTCGCCCATGTCGAATAGGCCGGACACCTGAGGACCCCCGAATCCAGGACTCCCTCACCCTTTCCTTGGCCCATGAGCCCACCCCCCCAACATTTGCCGGAGCCCCCCAAAACCCTTTTGGTCTTCCGGCGATAACTCGGTAACTCCCGGAACACATCCGGACTCCGAATCCCTTCGTCCTATATATCAATCTTCACCTCCGGACCACTCCAGAGTTCCTCGTCATGTCCGGGATCTCATCCGGTACTCTGAACAACCTTCGGTCACCAACACAATAACTCAACTATACCTAGATCGTCACCAAATGTTAAATGTGTAGACCCTGCAGGTTCGAGAACTATGTAGATATGACCGAGAGACCTCTACGGTCAATAACCAATAGCGGGACCTGGATTTCCATATTGGTTCCTACATATTCTATGAAGATCTTTATTGGTTGAACCTCGATGTCAAGGATTCAGCTAATCCCGTATGCAGTTCCCTTTGTCCACCGGTATGTTACTTGCCTGAGATTGGATCGTCGATATCTCCATATCTAGTTCAATCTCGTTACTAGCAAGTCTCTTTACTCGTTCCATAATACAAGATCCCATGGATAACTCTTTAGTCACATTGCTTGGAAGCTCATTGTGATACTGTATACCGAGTGGGCCCTAAGATACCTCTTCGTCATACGGAGTGACAAATCCTAGTATTGATCCATAACAACTCAACAGACACCCTCACAGATACCTGTAGAGCATATTTGTAGTCACCTAGTTATGTTGCGACGTTTTGATACAAACATGGTGCTCCTTCAGTGTCAGTGAGTTGCATGATCTCACGATCATATGTACAGATACTTGACATGCAGAAAACGATAGCGATAAACTTGATATGATCATATGCTACACTTATAGTTTGGGTCTTGTCCATCACACCATTTTCCTAATGATGTGATCCCGTTATCAAATGACAACTCTTTTCTATGGCTAGCAAACCATAGCCATCTTTGATCAACGAGCTAGTCCGGTAGAGGCTCACTAGGGACATGTTGTTGTCTATGCATCCACACATGTATTTGAGTTTCCAATCAATACAATTATAGCGTGTATAATAAATAATTATCATGAACAAGGAAATATAATAATAGCCAGTTTATTATTGCCTCTAGGGCATATTTCCAATAGTCTCCCACTTGCACTAGAGTTAATAGTCTAGCATTACATGGTAATGACTCTAACACCCATAGAGTTCTGGTGTTGATCATGTTTCGCCCATGGAAGAGGTTTAGTCAATGGATCAGCGACATTCAAATCCATATGCACTTTGCAAATGTTTATGTCCTCCTCTTTGATCGCATCACGAATGGAATTGAAGCGTCGCTTTATGTGTCTAGTCCTCTTGTGAAACCCTGGTTCCTTGGCCAGAGCAATAACACCAGTGTTGTCACAGAAAGTCACTGGGTCTAGTACACTTAGCACAACACCAAGATATGTCATGAACTGCTTCATGCAGACACCTTTCTGCGCTGCCTCCGTGGCAGCTATGTACTCCGCTTCACATTTAGAATCAACTACCATCCTTTGCTTGGAACTACACTAGCTTACCACTCCCCGATTAAGAATATATATGTATCCGGTTTGAGACTTAGAGTCATCCTGATAGGTGTCAAAGCTTGCATCGATGTAACCCTTGACGACGAGCTCTTGATCACCTCTATAAACGAGAAACATTTCCTTAGTCCTTTTTCAAGTACTTAATGATATTCTTGACCGATGTCCAGTGTTCCATTCCTGGATTACTTTGAAACCTTCCGGCCATAATTATGGCAAGGCTGACATTTGGTCTTGTGCACAACATCGCATACATGATAGAGCCTATGGCAGAAGTGTAGGGGATGACACTCATAGTTTCTATATCCTCTGTAGTCGCTGGGCATTGCGTACTCAACATCAGACCTTGCAAAACAGGCAAGAACTCCTTCTTGGACTGATCCATTTTGAACTTCTTCAAAACCTTATCAAAGTATGTGCTTTGTGAAAGTCATATCAAGCGTCTCGATCTATCTCTATAGATCTTGATGCCTAATATGAAAGCAGCTTCTCCTAGGCCTTCATTGAAAAACTCTTGTTCAAATATTCCTTCATGTTTTCCAAAAGTTCTATAATTGTTTCCAATCAGCAATATGGCATCCACATATAATATTAGAAACACTATAGAGATCCCACTCACTTTCTTGTAAATACAAGCTTCTCTGTAAACTTGTATAAACCCAAACGCTTTGATCACCTCATCAACGCAAGGTTCCAACTCCGAGATGCTTGCACCAGTCCATAAATGGATCGCTGGAGCTTGCACACTTTTTTAGCATTCTCTAGATCGACAAAAGCTTCCGATTGCATCATATGCAACTCCTTCTTAAGGAAACCGTTAAGGAACGCAGTTTTGACATCCATCTGCTAGATTTCATAATCAAAAAATGCAGCTATTGCCAACATGATTCTGACGGACGTAAGCATCGCTACGGGTGAGAAAGTCTCATCATAGTAAACTCCTTGAACTTGTGAAAACCTCTTTACCACAAGTCGAGCTTTATAGACGATGGCATTACCGCCCGCGTCCGTCTTCTTCTTGAAGATCCATTTATTCTAAATGGCCTTTCACCCTTCAGGTAATACTTCCAAAGTCCATACTTTGTTTTCATACATAGATCCCATCTCAAATTTCATGGCCTCTAACCATTTGTCAGATTTCGGGCCAACCATCGCTTCTCCATATCTTGTAGGTTCATCATTGTCCAACAACATGACCTCTAAGTCAGGGTTACCATACCACTCAGGAGTACTATGTATGCTTGTCGACCTATGAGGTTCGGTAGTAACTTGATCTAAAACTTCATAATCACTATTATTAGCTTCCTCTTCAACTGACGTAGGTGCCACAGAAACATCTTTATGTGCTATGCTACTCTTTGGTTGAAGTTAAGGTTCAACAACCTCATCAAGTTCTATCTTGCTCCCACTCAATTCTTTTGAGAAAAACTCTTTCTCGAGAAAGGACCCGTTCTTAGCGACAAACACTTTACCCCCAGATCTGAGATAGAAGCTATAACCAATCATCTCCTTTTGGTATCTTATGAAGACGTATTTGTACGCTTTGGGTTCGAGCTTTTCTGGCTGATGCCTTTTGACATAAGCATCGCAGCCCCAAACCTTAAGAAACGACAACTTAGGTTTCTTGCCAAACCATAGTTCATACGGTGTCGTCTTTTCATACTTAGATGGTCCCATATTTAAAGTGAATGCAGTTGTCTCTAATGCATAACCCCAAAAAGAGAGTGGAAGATCGGTAAGGGACATCATAGAACGCACCATATCCAATAAGGTATGATTACGACGTTCGGACACACCATTACACTGTGGTCTTCCAGGCGGCGTCAACTGTGAAACAGTTCCACATTGTCTTAAGTGATTGCCAAACTCATAACTTAGATACTCTCCCCCCTCGATTAGATCGTAGGAATTTAATCTTCTTGTTATGATGATTCTCAACTTTACTCTGAAATTGTTTGAACTTTTCAAATGTATCAGACTTATGCTTCATTAAGCAAATACACCCATATCTACTAAAATCATCGGTGAAGGTGAGAAAGTAACGATATCCACCACGCACGTCAACACTCATCAGACCGCACACATCAGTATGTATGATTTCCAATAATTCAGTTGCCCGTTCCATTGTTTCGGAAAACGGGGTTTTAGTGATCTTGCCCATGAGGCATAGTTCGCATGTGTCAA
Organism: Triticum dicoccoides; assembly: GCF_002162155.2. Lineage (NCBI taxonomy): Eukaryota > Viridiplantae > Streptophyta > Magnoliopsida > Poales > Poaceae > Triticum > Triticum dicoccoides. The sequence continues at coordinate 451,575,798 of NC_041385.1, forward strand.
GTGATTCAAAATCAAGTGACTCCAAAAGTCCATCAACATGGAGTTTCTTCATCCGCTTTACACCAATACACTACAAAAAAAGACACATCCATGACATTTTGGGACGAACATTTTTTTTCTTTCATGCTCATGACACTTCTATGACGATAATTGTGACAAAACCCGATATCATCATAGATGAGGTGGGCTCCTACTACTATGACAAAAAATCATGACAGAAAATGGACTTTTCATCCTGGGCAGGCCGGAGACACAGTTGCATGACATTCTTTGGGCTGTCCATGACAGACAAAACCATGGTAAAAGCGAGGGCAAGGAAAATATCAGGGAGCTCCCGGTTACGGTGGGTGGTCGGGGCCAAGCGATGCATGAAGGTTTGCGCATTTCTCTTATACATGTACACGCATGCGTGCGAGGCGTTGGGCTCTAACTGAACCCAAGCGAGGCATTTGCTTACTGAACCCAAGCGATTGCACTGGCTACGCGTTACTGAACACGGGCGATCGATCGATCCCTGGCTGTTAACTGAACCGATCAAGCAGCCGATCGAACCTGCCGCCTCTTGATGAATAGTGAGTGTTGTTGGGGGTTGGATGAACAGTTCTCGGTGGGGGTTGGATGAACAGGACCCTATGGTAGTAGAGGCCGTTTCTGCTGGATGAACAGGACCCCCATCGAGCCGGTTGGGGGTGGATGAACAGGACCCCGTGGAGGACTGGTTGAACAGTAGCCGGTGGAGAATGGATGAACATGACCCCATGGAGGGCTAGTTGAACAGTAGCCAGTGGAGGCTGGATGAACATGAGCCCGTGGATGAACAGTTGAAAGTGCAACTATCCCTGGGTGGTTTTGGTAATTCCTAACAAGATATAGCTCATTGAGCTAATGCTATTTCAAGATAAATATTTCAAGAAAGCTCAATGTTTGGCATGGCATGGATGATAAAAGTGGACCCCTCAAAATACTAAGGCAAAAGGATTAGCTCAAGCTCAAAGCACAAGACTCTACATTTTCTATTTTATTGATCCAAGATCACATTGAGTCTATAGGAAAAGCCAATACTATCAAGAAGGGATGAGGTGTTACTTAATGAGGTTCTTGCTCAAAATGCTTAGTGATATGCTCCAAAGCCCTCAACTACTTTCTCACATCCACCTATGACCTAAACCAAAATTCAAACTTGGCCCCACCGATTCTTTCTACCCGGCGCCACCGAGTTCAAATGTCATAGCCACTGCCACAAACCCTAGTCAAATCGGTCTCCCCGATAGGGATCTCGGTCTCACCGAGATGGGATGGTAATCTCTCTGTTTCCCTTCGTAACGTTTCGGTCTCACCGAGAAGAGCAACCGGTCCCACCGAGATTGCAATCTAAACTCTTTGTTTCCCTTTCGTAACGTTTCGGCCCCACCGAGATGAGCGAATAGCTCCCACCGAGTTTGCCTGACCAACTCTATAGTTAGCTTATTACCAAAATCGGTCTCACCGAGTTTGTGTAATCGGTCTCACCGAGATTACGTTATGCCCTAACCCTAACCATATCGGTCCCACTGACTTGACATGTTGGTCCCACCGAAAATCCTAACGGCGACATTATTTGCTGTATCGATCCAACCGAGTTTCCCAATTCGGTCCCACCGATATTGGTAAGTTGTGTGTAACGGTTAGATTTTTTGTGGAGGCTATATATACCCCTCCACCCCCTCTTCATTCGTGGAGAGAGCCATCAGAACATGCCTACACTTCCAACTTACATTTTCTGAGAGAGAACCACCTACACTTGTGTTGAGGTCAAGATATTCCAATCTTACCATATGAATCTTGATCTCTAGCCTTCCCCAAGTTGCTTTCCACTAAAATCTTCTTTCCACCAGATCCATATCCTGTGAGAGAGAGTTGAGTGTTGGGGAGACTATCATTTGAAGCACAAGAGTAACGAGTTCATCATCAACACACCATTTGTTACTTCTTGGAGAGTGGTGTCTCCTAGATTGGCTAGGTGTCACTTGGGAGCCTCCGACAAGATTGTGGAGTTGAACAAGGAGTTTGTACGTGCAAGGAGATGGCCTACTTCGTGAAGATCTACCCCTAGTGAGCCAAGTCCTTCATGGGCGACGACCATGGTGGGATAGACAAGGTTGCTTCTTCGTGGACCCTTCGTGGGTGGAGCCCTTCGTGGACTCGCGCAGCCGTTACCCTTCGTGGGTTGAAGTCTCCATCAACGTGGATGTACGATAGCACCACCTATCGGAACCATGGCTCAAAAATCTTTGTGTCTCCAATTGCGTTTGCCTCCTCAAACTCCTCCCCTTTACCTTCATATGCAATTGTGTTACATTCCGCTGCTATACTCTAGAATTGCATGTGTAGGTTGATTGCTTGACTTGTGCTAAGTTGCTAAAATCTGCCAAGAATTAAAATTGGAAAAGGCAAAGTTTTTATTTGGTCAAGTAGTCTAATCACCCCCCCTCTAGACATACTTTCGATCCTACAGGTGGTATTAGAGCTTTGGTCTCCATTTGCTTTGATTTCCATAGCTTTTGGTAGTCATAGCCTTGGTTTCACAACCTAGGAGAGTATGGCGTCTAGCGAGGGAAATTATCACCGTAGAGGTCCTTACTATGATGGTACTAATTTTGCTAGTTGGAAGCACAAGATGAAAATGCATATTCTTGGACATAACCCTGCCGTATGGGCTATTGTGTGTATTGGCTTGCAAGGTGAATTCTTTGATGGGAGAGAACCGAACCATGAAGCTAGCGCAGAAGAGTTGAAGATGCTGCAATACAATGCTCAAGCTTGTGATATCCTCTTGAACGGATTGTGCCCCGAAGAATTCAACAAAATCAGCCGTCTTGAGAATGCAAAGGAAATTTGGGACACTTTGATTGACATGCACGAAGGTACCGACTCCGTCAAGGAATCCAAATTGGATGTGCTTCAAAGTCAACTTGACAAGTCACTACAAAAAAATACACTTCCGTGATGATACGTGTTTGTCACAGTAGGTCGCGTTTTTTGTCATGCATGTACATCCATGACAAATTTATGACAGAATCAAGATAGTCATACCTGTGCTGTCATAGAAGTGTTCCATGACACTACCAAAATTATCATCACGGAAGTGTCCACTTCCATGACGATAAATCGCGCGTCACAGAAGTGCTTTCGTCAAGGGTGACCGACACGTGGCATCCACCATAACGGAACGCCGTTAAGCTATCGGGTCGGATTTGGATCCGATAACCCGTTAAAAGCCCTGACCAATGGGGATTTTCCGCGTGTAAAATCATCATTGGCTGGCGGAAACACGTGTCGGCTCACAGTTGGAACAGATGTCATCCACTCATTGGACAGAAGGCGCCTATGATACGTCGACACATGGCACGGCCCAATAGAGGCCCATTCCTGTGAAAAGGCCGGCCCGTTTGACTTGGTCAAAAGGTGGCGGGCCGGCCCATGGAAAACCTGTTAACGGCCTGTTCGCATATAGCCCATTTGTAGCCCGCTAACCCAAGGCCCTTACGCCCTATCCGAATTAGGCCCAGTAGCGTCATTTGGGCCATCCAATATGATTCCAGCCCGTTTTCACTTTTGGCCCATGTATGGCCCATGACGTCTTTCAGCCCATATGAGGCCCTATGTAACTCTTGGCCTATTAACGGCCCGTGGGGAAACTGGCCCGCAATGAACAGTGTATCACTTTACACCCATTAACGGCCCGTGGTGAAACTGGCCCGTAATGAACAGTATATCACTTTATACCCATTAAGGGCCGGTTATTCAATTGGGCCGTTTCCAGCAAATGTTATCTTTCGGCCTTCTCAGAGCCCATTTATTCTTGGGCTCATTTCCATCATTCGTTTACTTACGGCCCGTTACTGTTATTTTCTGCTTGTGGGCCAAATTCAGCCCGTGGTTACATCGGCCCATTTGTGGTCCGTTAATACGTTGGGCCGTTTTCATAGCGTCATCAAATACGGCCTATTAACGATGGCCCGTTATGGTCATACGGCCCGTATGAGGCCCATTCATGATACGACCCGTAGAAGGCCCATTGTTTCTACGACCCATAGAAGGCCCATTGTTTCTACGACCCATAGAAGGCCTGCTGTTTCTACGGCCGTAGAAGGCCCACTGTTTCTACGGCCCGTAAGAGGCCCAGTGTCACCACAGTAAATATTAGCCCATGGTTATTGTGGCCTAGTTTTAAAAAGAACTTCATTGACTACAAGCAAACAAGTAAACAAGACAACAAGGAAATAAATAAGCAAGCAACTTATGCTAGGCTATCACGGTTGTTACACATATTACATCCACTAGGCATCAAAGTTCGCCACCAGTGCAAATATAGGGAACAAGGCAGCATATCATATACACTGGTTGTCAAAGTTGGCGACCAACACAAATAAACGCCACAGCAAAACAAATCCAAAACTGAAACCACTTCAGAAGATCTCAAGAAACAATATCCTGGGTACCCATAATGCTGGCAAGATTCTTAGCAAGCTTATTAACTTTCTCTTGTTTGGTGCTTAAATCCTCCAGCGCTTGCTGTTGCACCAGAAAATATGCATCTGAATTCTGCAGGGACTTCCTCACTCCTTCAGCTTCCTGTCGCAGCACATCTGATTGATGCCTTTCAACTTGAAGTTGAGATTCAAGAAGACGAACTGATTCAGACAACGAGTTCAAAGAGCTTGTGCCAGCAGTAGTGGCCAGTAACTCGAACACTACATCAAGACATGACTTTTGGGTTCCCTCACTGTCGTCAAGATAGTTTTTATCAGCTTTCTTGGAGACCAATAGGGACGTCTCATTATCTTGAACCTTATCTGCATTACTTCCTTTACCATTGGATAACGCAATACTATTCTCCAATATTTTGTCCGCATTCTAAAAGAGAAACAAGCAGACACATCACATGTTTACCATGTTGTATATGAAACTCATTTTGGTAAATGAGTTCAGTAGTAAAGTGGACAGGATAACAGCATGAAACAAACATATATCTATGTACCATGGTCACTTTATGGTCTATATCATTGTAGTTTTTGTTGCCAAATCAAGATAGAGACACAGTTCAAATAATATTTGTTCAAGACAAAGCAGAATAGACATAATATAAGTGTGGGTAACTATAGAGAAATAACAACACTTGTAATGTGCATGACATGAGAACATATCTATTTATTCAATTGAAACTGAAATCAACATAGAGTAGGTTACAACAGCAAACCAGTTAAAGAAACAGGTTTAAAACATACCTGTTGCGCCATTGGAGTTTCAATTCCATCCTTCAAATTTGAAAATAGTTGGTATGAGTAAATACAGTAATGCAAGAGCAAATGAGTATAAACCATAGCTACAGAACCTGACCTGAGAACAAATCTTCTTCTCCTTTAAGCGTTGAGTTGGGATTCAGAGTGGTGGTCCTCGTGCTTTGGCCACTGCAGCTCCCTTACTAACCGCTCGTGTTTGGGTGCTCTGTGGTGGAGACGATGCTATGTCAACTGGAACTAGGTTACTATCTGCCGGGGTTGGGGTTAGAAGGGGTGTAGCTGGTTCTCTGTCCAACTGGGTAGGGGTACAATCTGCGAGAGTCTGGGTTATGTGTGGTGGATCTGGTCCTTGGGCAAGTACAACCGTGGTTCTATCTGCATCAACTGGTAGCACTATCTTTTCTGAAGACCGTGTTGTTACTCCCTTAGATACTGCCATCACGCTCTCCAATTCAAATGGCTGATAAGCAAGAAAAGTAATTGTAAGTATAGACATTGTATGATAGACAGGTGCAATGGATAGTGGGGAATAAAAGAGGGCATGAAATAATTCATATTTATGTTGTCTAACCAAACAGGATAGCATGACACAGTTTCACATATATGATGGCTAACTAAACAGGATAGCATGACACAATTTCACATTATGATGGCTAACTAAAAAAGATGGAAAGACATAGTTCAAAATATGAGACTATGTAAACAGGATGACATGACATAACTATATAATGTGTTTATTAAATAGGTTGGCATGCCATAATTCACATACATTCATGGCTAGAATGCCATAATTCTAAATATGATGACTATAAACACTAAACAAGATGAGATGATATAACTATATGATGTCTTTATTAAATGGGTTGCCATGCCATAATTCAGATAGATGATGTGTATGTACTATGTAAACATGATGGCATGATATAATTCAAATATATGATTTATATAGTAAGCAAGTAAGCAGATGGCAATCTATATATGATGTAAAAACTAAGCAATGCAAGACAACATGCATGACATGGGTAATATAACCCTGCCAAGTTTGAGCATAGACCTCAGGGGGGAAATAGGACTGGTCATCAGTCTCTGAATCCTCCTCTGAGGAGCTCTCTGTAGCCAGCAAGATGTCTGCTTCAGCAGGCAGCATTGTCTGCTCTGAATACCTTGTTTTCACTCCAGATACTTCCATCATCGCTTCAAATGGCTGATGCACAGGAAGAGCAGTTGAATATACAAACGTTGTCTACAAATGGAACATGTAATACAAAAAAATGATAGCATGATATAATTCACATACATGATGATTGGCTAAACAACATGGCATTGCATAATTCACATATATAATGCCTTTGCAACAAGATAGCATTGTATAATTCACATATATAATGTCTTGCAACAAGATGGCAATGCATAATTCACATTTATGGTAATTAGACACTAAACAGGTGGCATTCACACAAAGCATGTCTAAACTAATCAAATGGCATAGCAATGCGAGACACCATACGCACGATATGAGCAACATAACCCTGCCAACTTAGAGAATACACCTTAGGGGGGGGGATAGGACTGGTCATCTGTCTCTGAATCCTCCTCTGAGGAGCTATCCATAACCATCGAGATATGCGCTTCGTCAGATAGCATAGTTTGCTCAGAAGACCTTGTTTTCACTCTCGAATTTGCCATCACCGTGTCAAATGGCTGATGCACACGAAGAGCATTTGAATGTACTAACATTGTTGACAAATGTAATATGTAACGAAAAAAAGGATGGCCTGATATAATTTACATATAAGATGACTGGCTAAGCAGGATGGCATTGCAAAATTCACATATATGATGCCTGGCTAAACAAGGTGGCGTTGCATAATTCACATAAACGATGAATAAACTAAACAGATGGCATTCGCACAAAGGATGTCTAAACTAAACAGATGACATATTTGATGTATAAAGTAAGCAATGCAAGACACCATATGCATGATATAACCAACAACAGCATGCCAAGTTAGAGCGAAGACCTGAGAGGGTAAATAGGAGTTATCTTCTCCTTCTGAATCCCCCTCAAAACGGATATCTTCCTCTCGATTACAATCCGAAATGCGTGGAGGGGGGGCTGCCTTTGCGCCTACCATGGAGCGACGTCTACATGAAATTATATTGCCACACAAGGCTCATCTCTTTTGCTCTACATGTTCAGTTCCATTGTTTACAATAACTGTCATGCATAGGAATAAAATATAGTGATATTATGTAAGGAGTGCATGCAGAAATCCAGAGTGATGGTAGCAACCTGTGGATAGACCCAAAACCAATAATAGCAGGAAGATAATGGCTTCAGTTAATAAATACAGATAATGGCTTCTTTACTGTTTGTTTCCCACCCAACATGAAACCCATAGTAGACACCGGAGATTAACCAGATAGTAGATAGATACTATTGATAGCGGCCCCGATATGTACCCCACAACCATTTAAAAACTCAAGTTTGACCATTAGTTTGGAGCTGACTCAGAGTCTAATCTAAAGTGGCATGTAATATTAAGTGATGCATAACGTAAGCAGACACGAAAGAGTGCGACCTCTCTTGCGGACCCATGTAGTCCTCGAGGTCATCTGCTAGGTTGATGATGGTAATGCAGTTTTCATGGCTGCCAGTGGCGGGGAAGAAGATATGAGGCGGCGAAAGACAGTCTGGAGGCCGGATCCCTGCTGTGCTGGACCCTTCTGTCGTTGGAGCAGCTGAGCTGGGGTGGACGACAACGCAACAGGAGCGGGACAAACCACGCAAGGTTTTCTTTGACAACTATCTGTAAGAGAAGTAATTATGTAAGGGCTCGTTTGAATTGGAGGATTCCAACAATGCAGGGATAGGAAATAGACAGGAATAGGATAGGAATGCACGTGCAAAACAGAGAATTTAAAAACACATGATTTCTGTCAATCTGGGTGTTTGATTCACAACAATTGGAAGATCACAGGATGCAAAGAAGCATGGTGAGATTAAGTCAAACCACAAGAAAATGTACGGTTATAATGCTATTATGCTACTATCTCTTAGTCTTGTGCTTCATGAATAGGAATTTGAAAAGGAGGACAAGTGAAAATTAAAATTCCTACGTTTTTTCTTTCAAGGAGACACTAAAGGAACAAATCCGTGTGCTCAGTGGACAATATATATAACATGTAGAGTAAAAAAGAGATGCAACAAGTGTACAACCTCTTTGGCAAAGCCATGTCGATCTCAGCGTGATTGGGTTGCCGGTGAGGATGCTCCGGCTGACTTTGCTGTCGGAGGAGGGGAAGAAGATCTTAGGCGTCTGGAGATGGAACCCGAGGTACTGCTCCGCTGTGATGGAGGGTTTCGTCGTTGGAGCAGCTCCGATGAGTTGTACGACGCCGAGGCTGAAGCAGGACAAGAGAGACAACGAATAACGTTAACCTGAGTGGAATTCTAATAGCATTTCCAATACATGACATAAAATACATAACCACAAAGTGCTAGATGTAAAATACATCACCCGCTCATCTCTGAACTTAACTGTCAAAACTAAACTTAACTGTCGAAACTGAACCTAACTGTCAAAACTGAATTCTGCTGTCGAAACTGAATTTTGCTGTCGAAACTGAATTTTGCTGTCGAAACTGAACGCACTAGGTGAGGCTACACGTCGGTCGACAGACTTTTTCATCTCTGGTCAGTCGATTTTGCAGCCATTGGATACGAATCAAGGGCCTGCGGTTCATCTTCAACCTCCACCCCCCTGAGCTGCCAGCCACCACCGGCCAAACAGCAGCCCCCCGTCGCCCGCGGCCGGCGGTGCACCGCCCCGCCCGCCCCGAAAACACTCCCCACCGCCGGTCCGCCGTCGCCCCGGCCATCCCTCTAGGCCCCCCCGTGCCGAGCTTTTTCTCCGGTGATCCCCACGCCACCGCCCTGCCACCGCCGTCGACGACCACCCCCATCCTGAACCCTAAGATATATAGTGGGGTACCTCTCCGGCGAGCCTCCCTCCCCGCTACGGCTGGTTCTTCCTTCACCCGGCGAGCCCACCCCTTGAAAATCGACTGACCCAAAAGTCGATTCAGTCAACTGAAGTGTAGCCAAATCGGAGCAGCATCGCAAGCAAGAGCAAGAGCGAGAGCAGCAGCGCGAGCAAGAGCAATAGCAAGAGCAGACCAGGCAAGGGACCGAGAGCAAGAGCAGAGAAGCAGCACGAGCGAGAGCTAAAGTAGCAGCAACTCCTACCAATGTGGACATCGCCGCCGAGGGAGCGACGCCGTGGAGGAAGTGGCCGGCGACGCCGCTGTGGATGGAGCCGCGCCGTGTTGGCTCAGGACCGAGCGCCAGCAGCACCGTGAGATCGAATCAAGAAGAAAATGCGGCGATTAGTGTACAACCTCTTTGGTGGCGCCGATTAGGCCGCAGCTTCATCCGAGGAAACGGTGATGATGATGCTCTTTCGGTGGTGCAGGTGAAGACGGCGGTGTGGGAATGGAGGTGGTGCGGAAGACAAGGGGAACGTCGGGGCAGCTCCTTGGAGGTGGAGGACGGGGTGGATGAACCGGCGGGACGATGAGGTCGACAACGGATCCTCATCCGCTACGGTGGATGAGGGACGTCGAGGTGTTGCTGTGGACAATGTCGTCGGGGAAGAGGCTCCGGCTGGGTGGCGGACGGAGCAGGGTGTGGGGTTTCGTCGCGGGTTTTCGCAGCCTTGGTGTACGAATGGGTGGGCGGATGGGATGGTAGTGGGGAACCATGTCTTAGAGACGCGCTTGTCCGAAATGTGGGGTAAGTTACGAAAGTACCCCCACCAATTTGAGGCGGTTCTTTCGGTTCAGGGGTACCGCGGGCATTTCGCGTGTCGGGATTTCACAGGAGGTGGGAGTTTTTGCGCACGTTGTAATTTCGGAATAGCAAGGCGCGGGTTGAGATGGAGGGAGTTGTCGGAGCACAACGAGACAAAGATATATCTTAAATATTTCGGGATAACAAGGCGCGGGTTGAAATTTCCGGACAAGCCTAACGTGTATTGTACCAAATCAATGCGCACAACAAATGTCATTAAAAACTTTGAATTCATGTTATGTTCAATTAAAATATTTCGCTACGTGGATAATGCATGCAACCTACTACTCAAATGAACGTTTTAGTGCATTCCAAACATATATACTACCGCTTCAATATGAACTAAATTTGAATAAGATCTACAGTAATGATTGTTGTGAAGTCAAAGCATTTGAATTCGTTTCTCTATTTTAATAAGATCTACAATCATCATTATTGTCAAGTTAAACCATCGTTTGTGTATTATCTTCACAGCACACCACATGATTAGTCTCGAGTTACATATGAACTATGTGTACTATATGAACTCGAACTAGATTTTTTGAATCCACTTTATTTTGATTTCAAATCACATTACATTTCTAGCTCTAGCTAGATCTTCATAATCTAAACCATGTCTCATATGTATAATGTGTTTATCACATTATGTATGGTGCCCCGCCCCCTATGCCTACAAGTATTTAGATGTGAGTTGCAAACACCACACATTACCACAAATTCAAATAAAATGTGAGAATGTTCGATATATAGTATTGTTTAGATTGCTCGATATTTAGTTGTAAGCTGCAAACGCCGCACATTATCACAAATTCAAATAAAATGTGAGATTGTTTGATGTATAGTATGGTTTAGATTGTTCGGCATTTAGCTGTGAGTTGCAAACGCCATGCATTATCACATTATGGTATAACAGGTGCACAGCACGTGTATCACCGCTATATTCATGCATGCAATGTTTAAAACACTATGATCTCCTATTCAAATATATGAATCTGCTTTCATATCAAATTATGATCTTTGTTAGTCTCTTACACCCACACAATCCTCTAACCTTTGTAGCTACCACTAACTTTCTCTCGTGCATGCACATGCCCTCCTCGCCCTCCCCCTCCCTCGGCATTCTATCCACCGGGCACATTCATTTTTTTCTTTAGGTCGTTCTCCCAGAGTCTCCACAACTCCTTTCCGACACACACCGATCGATAAACCTCTCCAGTGATGCCTGCCTACAGCATACACACACAGCTTCAATCTCCTCCTTTATGTGTCCTTGCCTCGTGTCTCTCATATGGTCAGACACACGTGTAAACTCTCGCCCCTCTTTTCATTGATCTCACAACCGCACACTCCTCCCCCTATCTAGCTAGTAGTTGGGCCTCTCACACCACCTCCTAGCTCCATTCTCTCTATCTATCCATCTCGCTGGGCCTTATTTGCCTCTAACAAATGGACGTACACCGACCGATCTCTCGCTATACATATAGCCAGCTAGGTCCTTATAAGTCGATCTACCTCATTAGTTGTGTCTCTCCCTTCCTCCGACAAACAACAATTGATCTACCGATCTAGTTAGGTTTGCTTACCAAACACATGGTTCCCCTTCATCATCCATGGATGCGTCCCGACAGATCTATCATGCACAGGCACACACAGAAACACATCCCCACTCTTATTGATAACATTGCAGTTCCACCCTCAATTTGTCTAGTAGGCCTCTCCCAACATCTCCGAAAAGCAACTCCATCACCCATCCAGCACTCTACCCCTCTCCCTCCCTCTCCCTCCCTCTCTCTCTCTCCTCTCTCTCTCTCTGTCCCATCATATTTCCCGTCCTTCAGTTATGTATGGATGTTGACCGATCTCCCTCAAGACATAGCTGGGTCTCTCCTTCTCAACACATATACGAGTCGTTCTACCTCTATAGTTAGGCCTCTGCCTCCCCCTCCCCCACCCCCTCCCCCCCACACACACCGATACATCAAGTGCTCTAGTCATGTCTCCCTGCCACACACAA
>NC_041385.1:451588173-451602232 GCF_002162155.2 Triticum dicoccoides
CACATGTGCCCTCTAACGTTCCGGTAGGCCAGTCACCCTATATCTTTGACTTGCACACACACACACACACACACACAATTTCGATGGCTCTCTTCATCGATCTCGCACCCACCCACTTGATCCTCTCTTTGACTCTATCGATAGCTATGAACCCTCCCTCTCTTCTCGTGTATTGCCCGACCCTCTATGTATGATATGGATAGGCCTCCATTTCACACACATTGCATGCAAAAATTTGTTTGAGATGTCATCGACACATAATCCCACAAATAATTCACGAAATCAACCCCCCACCCCACCCCCACCCCACCATAAAACAAAAAACACTCATGAACGCGGTTTGTATCTCTCACACACACCCACGTAGGTGGGGGACATGCATGAAGAGAAGAGGTGCATGCACGACGCACGTACTCCCGTCTCTTTCCCAACCACACCCGCACGGGTACACGGTGGAGCTTATTTCTGTATGAAAAAGGCAGCCCACGTGGTAACTTGGCACGTGTACTGGTTGTCCACTTGGTGGAGGGAGGATCGTCTACCATGGGTGAACAAACAAATTGCGACTTGACGCGTTATGTTAAATTAAAAAAAGAGGCAAACCATGTGGGGCCTACCTTAGAGGCAAGGCTCTATACACTGGAGTACTTTTGATGTGTCACGTCAACTCGCAGAACAAGGAGAAGCTTGCTTAGTACGCCGGCTCCCCCACCCACAGGCGCGGTGGCTCGCGGGATGAGGTGAAGCTTGCTCCTCCCTCGCCCATGCCCGCGGTGGCTCGCAGGACAAGGAGAAAAAAATACTACTCCCTCCATTTACTCCTCGTCCCTACTACCTTGGTTATAGAGATTATATCATATTGTTTGGAATATATAAGTCCTTGGTTATAGATTTCAATATGAACTACTAGTACATACTCCAAACACTGATGTATATAGGCGTATTTTAGAGTGTACATTCACTCATTTTGCTCAGTATGTAGTAGCTCTCAGTTTGGGTGTTTGGTAGAGTGCATGGAGGGTGCATGAGTCCACACTAGTTTAGCACAAATACACTAGAAGCATGCATGAAGAGAGCATGCATGAAGAGGGTGTTGAGTTGAGCATGCATGAAGAGGGAACAACTATGCTGAGACGAGAACGCAACCAAACACACCCTGTATGCCACGCATGTTCATACCATTTGTGCCTTTCTACTTCACTTACTACGCTACATTACTCAGGTTCATACGTCCACTCCTGGGTACATGTCTGTCTTGTAGTTCCAGTGCCACGTGTTCTTCATATAGATGGAACGATCGTTGCATAACACGTGCGCCTTGATGCTAGATGTCTCGCGTGTTGGAAAAAGGATGAAAAAGCTCACGTAAAAAAAATAGAGTGGAAGAACATAGATTCCGGACGACCGAGAAGGAGCAAGGAACCTCGTGGTGGAGCATCTGCACTCATAATATTTAATATTATTCAGCGATATAAAATTAACCAATCATCTCCATAGTGGACTGGAAGAGTACGAAACACGGCAACCCAGTGTAGTTACATCATACTAGTACATGTCTAACCCACGCTATCACCATATTTCTTGGCTTCCGTGCGACACCTATCTCTAGTAATCCAGCAGCCTGTATCGCTTCTCCCTCCTTGTCTCTATCAAAGTGCGGCGGGCTGGCGTTTCTGCCGTCTATTGAGGTCGGTTAACTATCACATGTTAGCGACATGCCAAGAGCATTCTAAAAAAAATTCCTTTCACATTCCGTTTTCAAAAAGAAAAAAAAATCCTTTCACGTACGAATTTGCGTGTATGCTTTGAGCAACTTGCATGTCCTATACTGCTCCTGTTTGATACTCTCACTTAGCTAGAGGTTAGACTAACTCATGACTAACCCTGAACTAACTGTAGCCAAAGAGGTGTTTGGGTGACAGGGTTAGATTAACAATAAATGCACTTCATGAAGAGAGAAAAGTGATTTTTCAGTGGTCCCAATGAGAACTATCTCCTGTTAGCACCTCTTGGGTGGGATAGTTTTTTTGGTGGGTTCGGTGCAACTTGCTCCAATTTAAACCCTCATGCTTGGATACTTTAAGGCTATTTGAGCCCCAACTAGCTCAAACTAACTCTAACCCATGGATCCAAATAGGGCCTATGGCCAGTCTCGACACGGAGCAGTCGCCTGCATTGGGAAGCGGCGCTCTCTCAGCCGTCGCGCCACTTCAAAGCCGGCGCCAGTGAGAGGTCGCCTTTGCTCTGGCCGGGCATTAATGCGGCACTGACGCTCCAGGGCGACGCTGACCGTTTCACGCGGGAAGCGCGCGCTGGCAAGGGAGTATAGGTTTTGAACCATTTCAGACATATTTTAGAGTGTACATTCACTCATTTTGCTCCGTATGTAGTAGCACTCTCCCTCGCCCCTCGACCCTCACCCATGTGGTGGACGTGCAACAATTCATTCGGTCTCATATAGCCAGAACGATATATACTGCACTACCATTATTGCTCGACTTCCCAAAGAGGCGAAGAGCCAATCGCAAGGTTAATATTTTGGAGATGCCAAGCGCAAGGTTATAGGAGAACGAGTAGCAGGTGCCGTGTCATTTATAAATATATTTTTTTCTTCAGTGGCACGTACGCAATATGATAGGTTCATATGGAGAGAAAAGGAAACCGCTCCACTATATACATAGTCAGGACGGGCCAGCCTACACGGTTGCTTGTTGGGGTTTCTCTCTTCACACTCTCTCACACAAACCGACTGTGGCCACATCTCTAACATCCCGGTGGATCACATCTGCTTGGGGAAGGGGTGGATGCTTAGTGTAGATGCGGTGGCCGTCACCGACGGCGAAAACCCACTGTCCGCACGTCCCGACCAGGGGTCCCCGCTGTTCTCTCTCACAAAGCCGGTGAGGTTGCCTTCGTCCCTTGCTCACTGCCGGGACATGGGCAGTTGCCGCCTCCTGCCGCCCTCCTCAAGGTTGAGCTACATCCCTCAGGTACAACTCCCTTTACAGCCGGCTTGCACCACTGCTCCAGCTGCCCACATCACTCCCTATGGATATTTCTCTACTTCTTTGCCCCGCACATACCTGATACCTCTACTGGCTTCTACGTACTGTATTTGTGATGAGTTTATGTCTGATCAACTAGTCCTAGTAATCTTATTCCAATTACGCTTCTTCAATTTCTTTGCCACAGGGATGCTCGTCTTGATTTTGGTGAAACTGCACAAAATGAACTGATGGTCAAAAGGTTGCAAACTTCATTTATTAGGCAGCTCGAACATTGCCAGCAAATTGAAGCCTGGTCAGGGTTCACGGTTCAAGGGCTAGGGACTGTATGGATCGTTTTTTCTTTAGCTGCCTCTGTTCCAAAATAAGTGTCAACTTTAGTAGTAGTACAACTTTGTACTAAAGTTTGCACAAAGTTGAGACACTTATTTTGGAACAGAGGGAGTACATATTTGCTATGATCTGTCAATCATTGAGATGCAATAACATGCATGTTAGTCTCCTTTGTATTTGATGAAATGTTGCAACGGGCAACCTTGGACGCAAGATACATGTAACAGGAGCTGGAAGCTTCATAGCATTGTACAAATTTATCTCGCTGAGAAATCACAGTACGTACTAGTACTATACTAGTACTTCGTCCGTTCCTAAATATAAGTCTTTGTAGAGATTTCACCATTAACCACATGCGGATGTATATAGATGCATTTTAAGTGTAGATTCATTCATTTTGTTCCGTATGTAGTTCACCTAGTGGAATCTCTACAAAGACTTATCTACTAGTAAGAGCTAGCCCCCACTACTAGGAATTCTCTATCCTCTCCTTGAGCCACATCATCAAAATTGACGTAGCCGTTAGATGAAGTAAATCAGTCATAATAGTCGTCTGATCTAGACGTTGAGAGGCTCCACACTAAGCCACATGCAAGCATGCAGAAATACCATGGCACATGCATGTGAGTGGGTTTTAAATCACATCAACATGTCTGCATGCAAGCATGCACCGGTAGCATGCATGTAAGTTAGCTTTGAAGTCCCATTAACATGTCAAAAAGAAAAATATAATCCCATTATGCAGTAGGAGTTGGCTGATCTTTTTTCCTTATGTGGGATGATCTAAATGATGATGGGAGTTTATTTAGTTTGGCTACCACATTTGTCATGCGGTTATAGATTTTTTTAGTTCTATGAAATCGATAATTTTGCGCAGAGAGATATACCACTGTTCCGCGGCAACGCGCGGGGACTCACGGTGATAGTGTGAGGTGGGCCATGTAATCGCTGAGCCTGCATATTTTCACTGCTCTTGCACTCCTCCGCTGTAAGAATGGAGAAAATTGTAATCTACAGCCTTCCACTATGTAGGCCAAAAGCGGTGCCATATTCACTTTTGATTCATTTGGCATCGGTGCCCTCCATTGCTCAGCTGATGCCTTAAGAAAAATTGTGGGAACCGAAGCAAGTAGCCGCTCCGGTGCCAAATTCAGCGAGGCAATAAAAAATCAATATCTTGCATGCAGACTATGGGTTCCCTGTGAGAGGGAGACTAGTACTTGAATCAATTATTCTGCTAGATGTGGGCCAGTCTTTCACCGGTGCCAAATTGTCTACGTTGTGAGATGAGTGCCAAAAGCATTTCATCTGGCATCGATGTATATGTGGCACACTTGTCAGAATTTTGGCACCAGATACATAGTGGAGGGCCTACTACCTCCTTTCGCCGAAAGCGTGGGACATCCAGTAGTCCTACCATCCCAGTAATAAAGACCAATGAGCCGTCAAATCACATAGACCCATCAGTAAGTTGGACGGACGAAGCAACCATCACTCTTGCGCCAGTGAGAGGTCACATCCGCTCTGCTCGGGCATGAATGCGGCACCGATTCTTTGGAGTGGCGCTGACCGTTTCGGGCGGGAAGCGTGCGCGGGCGATGGAGGGGCTTTGGGTGGGCCACGCTAGTTAGGAGCGGGCGTGGCAGCTGTCCGCATGTCCCTACCGGACACGCCCGGAAACGAGAGGATGCACCGACTCTCGCGGCTAAAATCATACACTACACACCATATCTCTGTAGGAGTAGGTCGATCTGTTGCACTCTCTAACACACACATGCTGTTAAACACACACACGCACACGCACGCACCTTGGTCCCGTTGCACCTTCTAACGTGACTTATTACACCTAGATGGAGGAAGTAGTAAGTATACAAGATACGGTGGCACACTGACTTAAGTCGAATACAAGTGCCCAAAATTTGTGTGCATGTTATAATAAGGATTCACTTAAAATAGTACTGAGCGAACAGAGGGATCAATTGGACAGTGTTCCCAAGCAGTAGCGAGATGTGTGAGGTAGTAAGATACACCGCTGGCGCTTTTAATTTTTCTTATTAATTAGTTTGTTTCACCCTCTGACTGGTGGGACCCAACGTACTATGTGGAGAGAGGTAAGGTGACTAAGGCTGCATTATTTTTGCATCACTGCGGATAGTCTTACCACCAAAGCCACATGACACGATTATGATTGAAATCCTAATGACTCCCGCCCCACACACAAACATGACATGCCTGTCACACGAATGCAGGAATGTATAAAAGGTTGTTTTCCTCTTGTTGAACATAACGGGAGGGTTGTGTAGCTGGTTAGCCTGTTCGCTCATCAAACTTGAGGTCTCGGGTTCGATAACTACACTTGAGAATAATTTTTGCCAGGAGGATTCTTTGACTGGTCAAAATGTTTTCTAGGGTTTGCACGCTTCACACTCTCTCTCCAGTATATATATACACGCTGGAGCCTCAGCGCTTGTAGTTGCTCTCTTCACACTCTCTCGCCCTCTCCAGATCTAGATAAGACTTCGTTGGCCTCTCTCTCCCCTCACTGCTGCTCAAAGAGCCGGCAGGATCCGTCCGCCGGGAAGGGAAGGAGGCTTAACGCTGTCGCCGTCGGCAAGGGAGGGAATCCACTACCGGCGCTGCTGTTCCCTTTCCACCCAGCGGCGGCGCGGGAGGGCCTCCGACCCCTTCTTCTTCGCCACCGTCCCATCGCCCACCGAACCACGCCCCAAGAACCTTAAGGTATATTTTACTTACTCCACATGCATTGCTCTAGCTGCATGTATACCATAAATCTAGGACGTGGTTCAAAGAGGAAATGAGTGGGGGAAAATAGTGGGAAAAGTTGTATATAGCATGAATCTAGGACGTGGTTCAAAGAGGAAATGAAGGGGGAAAGTTGTATAACATGAATCTAGGACGTGGTTCAAAGAGGAAAGGAATGGGGGAGAGTAGTGGGGAAAGTTGTATCGCATAAATCTAGGACGTGGTTCAAAGATGAAAGGAAGGGGCGAAAGTACTAGTTCAAAAAGGAAAGGAAGGGACAAGGTTGTAGAGTTTGAGCAGGACTAGATTTGCTGCGCTCACATAGGGAAAGGTGTCTAAAGATAACAAAACTGGGACCAACACAAATATGCTCCTTGGTTGTTTGTTCTTTTTTGCAACAGACTGTGCATGACCACAGTACATCGGTACATGCACATGGTGCTGGTGCGTCCACTGTCCCATGCAACTCATTAGCTGTTGTTAATCTAAGGCCCTGTTTGGTTAAAAACTCCATAGTCCCTACCTGCTTGGTTCCAGGGACTAAACATGGACTAGAGGTTATTAAATGATATGATAAAAGACCATGTTACCCCTAGTAATAAACTAATAGAAACAAGGTGCGATGCATGGCAGGGGCAACTGTTGGAAAAAGTCCCAAAAAGACTCCCTCGGGGTCTTCTTTCTTTAGTCCCAAATGCCCACTTTTAGTCCCGAAAAGTCCCTCATGTTTGGTTTAGATGTGACTGACACGGAGTTTTTTTAGTCCCTACACCAAAATGTCCCTGTAAACAAACACCCTCTCATAATGCCGCTGGAAAATTGATGCAATGCCACAGTTAAAAGCAAATTACATGTTTAACGAATTTTATTGTTAATATAAACTCTATGTTAATATTAATCAATGCCACCGTTTGAGAAATGCTACCGTCTTGCTTTCTTTCCCATTTAGATAAGGTAGATGCTTCTTTTTGTTGGCTTCTGTGTCATCCACCGTTATTGACCACTAATTGTTTCCTTTGCACCGCTGTGTAAACAGGGTTATCTACTTCACCTCGTTGCCATTGTGACCTTTTGTTGCACTCCACAAAACACTTTTGTTTTAAGAGTGTTTTGTGTAGTTCAACCAAAATGTCACACCGACAATGTTGCTTGATTGCTTGATCTTAGTGGAACTGCACAAGAGGAGATCTTACTTCCTATCTGTTAAGGCGAATTTGGTTCAGATCTTCTCCTTGCGAGTTGTTTGAATTCCGCATCATGAGAGGTCAGTACTAGCCTTCTTTCACATGATTTTGTAGTGTGCTTTAATATGTTGTGCTACTTGTACGATAATGTTGCTTGATTTTAGTGAACTACACAAATGGAGACAAGACTCCCAATCTGTATGTGCACCGTAATATCCCATTGAGGTAAGATAAGGATATTTTACAACTGTTGGCCTGTATTTTGCCACTTTCATCAGAAAATTAAGTTTAGTACTATACTTGTGCTCCCTAATTGACATGCCAAATCTTACATTAGCGAAGCTTGTCTGTTATTGAACCAAGTGATGAAGGGGAAGAACAAGCGGAAGAAAAACAAAAATCAACTCCCGGTGCTGTAATGAAGCACTGGAACTGTGATGACACAAGTAATGATATAGTTTTGCATCTTAATTTATTGCTATGGCTGGAACGAGCAATTGTTTTGCCACTGATTTGATGCCATACGTAATTATCTCTACTTGTGCAAATAGGGATCTTCTTTGAAGATACCATATATTTTAGTGGAACTGCACAAAAAGATGTTGGAAACGTTAAACTAATCGAGGAGTATGTAGTAAGCATGGCCACCATAGTAGATAGCAACATATGGTTCCGGAGAAGTGCTTGATCTGTATGCTCTACACAATAAGCCTCCTGACAAAGGTTGGTACTCGCCTACTAATTCATCCATATGATTGAGCTTTGTCATCTCTATTGGCGTTGTGCTACTATTTAGATATTGTCATGAAAAAGTGGTATTGTCCTTGAGAAGTGCTTCATCTGTGTTGTTTTAAATATTTCCTTTCCTTTTTTTCGAGCAAATAGGGATGCTAGCATTTAGTTGTCCTCTTGTCTTTGCACAATAGGATCATCTTCCTTTGAAGAAGAATATGGAGTACGTGAAGTGACTAGTTCCAATTATGCCATGATGAAGAAGCCCTGTCTATCTTCTCATCAGAAAGAGCAGTTGAAGGATGGTTATATTACTCCCCACAAGGCCAAACTAACTTCAGCTCAGAAGGACTGACAAATCTCCATTTTTTTGCTGTGATGCGCGAGTACAATGTTGTTCTAGGATTATCATCAGAAGGAGCAGTTGAAGGATGGTTACATTACTCCCCACAAGACCAAACTAACTTCATCTCAGAAGGACTGAGAAATCTCCATTTTTTTGCTGTGATGCACGAGTACAATGTTGTTCTAGGATTCTTTCTGGTGAGTTCCATTTTTCTAAAAGTGTGCTCTACATGGACCATGTAGGTGCCTATTTAAACTGTCAATTCATAGTACATTTTGCTTTATACTAATCACCTTTTTTGTATTTGTGCAAACAGGGGTGATCAGCTTGATTTCAATGGGAACTGCACAAAATGTTCATGAATACATTGAATCATTCATTTCCACCACAAGAAAGGAGGTGCCGATAAGTTCAAGGCGTTGCAACATATAAGGGCGAAATCATACAAGCTACGCGTGAATTTGGTTGATTTTGGTGGAACTGCACAAAAAGAGCAGTTGGTTTATTTAGCACGAGGTGCCATGTCAATATACAAACTGATGGCAAACCCTGCCCATTCCACAATCGTAGGCATTTGATATTTTGGAATGGGATAACCTTGTCAAATTTTTCTCATTGATTTTAAGACATGCGTTTGATATTTTCGAATGGGACGCCCTTGCTGTCAGCAGCGTCGATCAATTTTTTCTTTATTCTTTATTTGTGAAGTAAATATTGCCTCTAACGTGTGAGTCACTGAGATGCATAATCATCGATTGTTTTGAATGTTCTCTATGAATTGCCAGCCCTGTGTGTTTGATTGCAATGTACAGAAATGCTAAAAAGCTGCTCAAACTCGTTGTACTCCTTCTGTTCCTTTTTTACTTCGCACATTGTAAAAGTGCATACTTTTTTGTATAAGATTGGTCAAAGTAGAGATACTTTGACTGCAGACAAAACTTGTATAGAAAGGACCGGAGGGAGTACATGTGAAACTGCTGCAAACGAGGTGATTACCCTGGGAATAATGCTAGTACATATTGTTTTGCATGCTCATCCAATGCCAGTGATACAGGAATTCAAACTAATCAAAATAAATTCATTCATACACGGTCGGATTTCATATAAACATGCTGGATTTAATTACATTTCATACATTCTTCAACTAAAAAGAGGTGTTTGTGGCCGCATGCATCTCCCAGATGCAGAGGCCGGGGGTCATCCTCCTTTTCTAAAAAAACTAAAAAGGGGTGCGCTAGAGGTATAATTAATTAACCGAAGCTACCCACATGTGTCCCGCTGAGCCGAACAGAAACTTCAGTGACTTAACTGCAGGTGCAGTTGCGTAACTGACATGTGGCCTGTTGGGCCCACGTGTCAGTCAGCCAACTGCACCAGCCGTTAAGTAGAAGTAGCGTTCTTCTCCAGCGCAACTCTCCGACTCCATGTCGCCGCCAAGAAGCTAATCGACCGTCAATGGTCAACCCGCCTAGCTTGGCTTCAACCGGAGGGTAGCAGCGGTGGCCTTACTTGGACCCGAGCGACGGTGACCTACCATACTCTTCCTCGTTTTCTATGTGGTGCAGCCTCGTTGGCAGCGAGGCGGGGCCTCGGTGGAGCCGGCGATGTCCTCTGTCTCGTTGTCGGCGGGCGGCGCCTCCGCGGAGCGGTGGAAATCCTCCCCCACGTTGCCAGCAGGGTGGGGCCTCGGCTGAGCTAGCGATGTCCTCTGCCTCGTTGTTGGCGGGGCGGGGCCTCGGCGGAGCCGGCTGTGTCCTCTGCATCGTTGTTGGTGCCGCGGGGCCTCGGCGGAGCAGGGCGTCATCGACGCCAGCGGAGCGGGGACTCGTCAGAGCCGGCATTGTCCTCTGCCTCGTCCCCGGTCTCGCCAAACAGCACCTCGCCCGCTTCATCGCCCTCTTTGCTAGCCTCTTTGTAGGCGCGCCGCAGCCTCCGCCACCCGCATGCGGTACCGCCAGCGCTTGAGGCGGCCCTTGCGGGCGAAGCGGTACGAGTCGAGCAGCGCCTCCTGCTCCGCCCGCTTCGCGGTGATCTGCTCCTCCGCCTGCAAGTGCTCCTGGAGGAGATGGTGGTTGTAAGCGGTGTCGGCCTGCGCCTCCCGGAACTGCTCCTCATGCATCTGCCTCACCCTATCCATATATTGGGCACGGGCCTCGCCGATGGTCATGGTGCAATGCACCAGCGAGGATGGCGCGGAGGAGGGGGTTGGCGCCGGATCATCGACTACCATGTTCTCCATTGGGACGTCGTCGTCCTCCGGATGCCTGCCGGCCAGCCGGTTGGCAGCAATGGCTGCCATCTCCTTGTGGTCCGTCGTCCGCCCGTCCCAAAGAGCGCTGGAGCGCGAGGAAGCCATGGTGGGCAGTAGTGTTGTGGACAGGAGAAAGGGAACAGATGCGGATGACTGCGGCTATGGCCGGCACATCAGTTTATATAGCAATGGTGGGCGGGCGGAGGGACGAACGTGTGGCACCGGAGTAGCCGCCTCGGCAACGGCGTATCATTAATGTGTGCGGCAGATGGACAGACGGACGTCACTTGTCTCGTTTGAAGGCGGAGCAATCGCCTGCACCGGGAAGCAGGGCGGCCGACGCTGACTGTTTCGGGCGGAAAGCGTTCGCGGGCGAGGAGATGACTTTACTTGGATAGGATGACCATGGGGACCCACCAGGTCCATAGCCTCACGAACGCAAGTGCCTCCTTATATATATATATATAATTTATTTTGCTTTCTCCTGGTTTCCTGACATCACGGTCCCACACCATTGTCAACCTATGTACTTCCTCCTTTCTGGTTTATAGGGCTTATCTCAAAATTTTAGTTTTTCCATATTATAAGGCTCAATTTGGTTGTTTTCCATCACATGTTCAGATTCCAAGGTGCATTAAATCATTGCATGCAACTATTAAGAGAAAATTGACCAATGCATGTACTTTATGCATGCATGCATTGCAATTAATGCATTGATAAACATAATTTTTTGAGGATACCAAGAGCATTAATTAGGTGCTTTTACAAAACTACAAAAAGTATTCCACCACTCGCCATCTACCTTGATTGGTGAGATTTTTGAATTGAGCATTATAAACCGAAAAGGAGGGAGTAGTCAATAAATGAGAGAATTGCACAAGACGCGGCCGACAGCTGAGACCAAGCAGCTCGAGCAGTATTTGTGTTTTTGAGGAGTGAGCACTGCAGACTTTTTCGATGTTTACCCCAGATATTATTTTTTCTCCTCTGAACAACAATGAAAACATCGCTGCAGGTATTAACTGGGCGGCTGTGGCCCGTCTAGAACAGGCCAGATATCCAGCCTAGATATTATTTTTTTCAAGCTGAAAATGGCTAGCCCAGCTATACTTTTTTTGAGGAATACCCAGGCAAGGTCAAGTTGTTATTCTCTGCCCCGCTGGGCTGCAAATCTTTCCTAGGAGGGATGCATTAGGCTTAACAAGAAAATGGGCTTTAAGAAATAATAAATGGGATGTAATTATAAAAACTGGGTAGTAACTATAAAAAAATGCACCAAACAGTGATTACTTTATAAAATATTTTTTTTGGAATATTGAAAATTTTAATTTCATTAATTGTTGCGACTGCAATGTTTCGTTGGATTTTTACGTAATATAAATTTATATTAAAATTGTATTTAATCTGACTAGAAAGTTCGGGATAAAAATATTCGGATCCCATCAAAATGTGGGAAACTTTATTGAATTCTGTTTTGAACGGTTGGTTGAAATGGGCTGTACTTTTAACAAACTGTAAATGGGTTGTAGTAAATTCCATTAGAATTCAAAAATGGGCTACACATTCTTACAAATCTCAAATGGGCTATAAGTTCTCTGCCACACACTTCTGGCCTTACTAAGTTGACGCGTCCCCTAAAAAAATAGAGTTGACGCGTGTGCAAGGCTTGTCAACTTATAGTCAACACACAGTTCTAGCAGCATTGGCTATTGGATGTCCATCCAACGGATGCCGTGCTTCTTCTTCAATCTCGGATATTCTAGCTTCACCCGCCCAAAAAATGATTCCTCCCCCTGACATCTGGGGCGCACTGTTTCAGAAGCTGACCTGTGGGCCTACTAAGTTGACATACCAAGGGCTTTGTCAACTTAGTCAATTATAAACGATTCTAGCTGCAGTGACCGTACGATGTCCATCCAATGGCCATCGTGCTTCTTCAACCTCTGGTCTTATTGCTCCAGCCGCCCAAAGCAGCGCCGGTCGTGCCGCCTGCTCCTGCCTCCCGTGGCCGGCTGTGCTGCCGCAGAGGCCTCACCGCCCCCTACTACTCCCACCGCTGACCAGGCCATCCCTCCACTCACCCACACCCCCTGTTATTCTGCGGCGACGGCAGCGCAGCCGAACCAGTGAACCCTCGTACTCCTCTCCATGTGTGCATCCACTGCCGCGTCTTCCCCAGCTCCGTGTCGTCCCCTTACTAGGCCTCGCCGTCGTCCACCGCCGTGGTGCTCTCGGCGTGGCGTGGTCAACGTGGTCAAGGAACGACTTCCATCGGACGTGGACTATACGTGGAGAGGCTGACGGCTGGGTCCACGACAGCCACAAGGAAGTGCCTCCTTATTACGCGCAAAATAATTATTCCTCCACCTGACAACGTGGACCCACCGGACGGGCCACCGTATTTCGCGAAAAAAATGATTGGCCCCCTGACTGCTGGGACCCACGAGCTACATCTTCGTAGCAAGGAAGTGCGGCCGAAAAAAAACCGATTCGCCCCCCTGACTGCTGGGACCCACCAGCTACATCTTCGCACGCAAGGAAGTTCATCCAAAAAAAAAACGATTCGCCCCTCGACTGCTGGGACCCACCAGCTACACCTTCGCACGCAAGGAAGTGCGTTCGGGCAAAAAAAAACGATTCGCCCCCCTGACTGCTGGGACCTAGCAGCTACAGCTTCGCATGCAAGGAAGTGCGTCCGGGCAAAACACGATTCGCCCCCCTGACTGCTGGGACCCAGCAGCTACACATTCGCACGCAAGGAAGTGCGTCCGGGCAAAAAAACAAAAACAAAACGATTTGCCCCCTGAATGCTGGGACCCACCAGCTACATCTTCATAGGCAAGGAAGTGTCTGACAGTCGGAACCCACCTGGTCGAAGCGTAGCGGTGTCATCCTGGTCGCGAATGTGTAGGTACATACTGGTCGATGTAGAGGCGCGCACGTGTCGTAGTAGAGGCGCGCACGTAGCATGTACATGTACGTACAGCGGCGAGGGTGCAAGAAAGAAAATACGGCCACATACGTACATACGGGCAGGGTCTCGAACGCCTACTTGCGCATACATACATGGCTGGGTCGGAACGGAGAAACAGCATCGTTGTCATGTTCATGGGGAGCCAACCGGCTGGGTTGGAACGGAATGCGTGGTCATGTTCATCGGGAGGGCTTGGACGGAACGGGCGATGGAAACGAGGCCTAGCGTACAGCACAACAGAGGAAGCGGACCTCCTACGTTCGGAACGGGGTCCTGTTGATTGGGAGGGGTGTGGCGTACCGCAAAATGGAGGAAACGGACCTCCTACGGTCGAAACGGGGGTCCTGTTGATCGGGAGGGGTGTGGCATACCGCAAAACGGACGAAACGGACCTCCTACAGTCCAAACGGGGGTCCTGTTGATCGCGAGGGGTGTGGCGTACCGCAAAACGGACGAAACGGACCTCCTACG
>NC_041385.1:451602736-451611503 GCF_002162155.2 Triticum dicoccoides
CGGGAGGGGTGTGGCGTATCACAAAACGGACAAAACGGACTTGTGTTGGAGCACTACAGTCGAAACAGGGGTCCTGTTCATCGGGAGGGGTGTGGCGTACCGCAAAACGGACGAAACGGACTTGTGTTGGAGCGCTACGGTCGAAACGGGGGTCCTGTTCATCGGGAGGGGTGTGGCGTACCGCAAAACGGGACTCCACGGGATACTGTTCATCTCCACCGTCGACCTCCTCCAGCCTCCACGGGCTACCGTCGACCTCCTACAGCCTCCACGGGCTCCTGTTCATCCAACCTCCACCGCGCGCTACTCCACCCGCTACTATTCAACCACCCCTCCACTGTCTACTGTTCATCCAGCCCTCCACCGTCTACTGTTCATCCAGCCCTCCACACCACGGGGTCCTGTTCAACCACCCCTCCACAGCCACCCCTCCATCGTCTATTGTTCATCCAGCCCTCCACACCACGGGGTCCTGTTCATCCAGAGGCAACGCGACTGCTCACTGTTCATCCAAATCCCCCCACAATGCTCACTATTCATCCAATCGATCGGCTTCAGTTAGCAGCAGTAGCGAAGGAATCGCTCCACCGGGTTCAGCTAACAGCCATCGATCGATCGCTCGGGTTCGGTAACGCGTAGCCTGCAGTGCAATCGCTCGGGTTCAGTTAGAGCCCAACGCCCCGCTCGGGTTCAGTTAGAGCCAACGCCTCGCACACACGCGCGTACGTGTACGAGAGAAACGCGCATCGCTCGGCCCCCGACCTCCCACCGTAACTGGCAACTCCCCGAAATCCCCCCTCGCTTCTACCACGGTTTTTTCTATCATGGACGGCCCAAAGAATGTCATGCAGCTGCGTCTCCGGCCCGCCCAGGACGAAAAGCCCATTTTCTGTCATGAATTTTTGTCATAGAAGTAGGAGCCCACCACATCCATGATCATACCAGGTTTTGTCACAATTATCGTCATAGAAGTGTCATATGTATGACAGAAAAAAAATCGTTTGGCCCAAAATGTCACGGATGTTTTTTTTGTAGTGAGTTCAAGATGAAGGATGGTGAAGGCATCACTGAAATGTACTCTGGGCTTGCTCTCATCACAAATGAGATTTCCAGCTTAGGAAGTGAAGAGATGAACGACAAATTCATCATCAAGAAGATTCTAAGAGCCTTGGATGAAAAATATGATACCGTGTGCACATTGATCCAGATGATGCCCAATTACAAGAATCTCAAGCCAACGGAGCTCATTGGAAGAATTGTTGCTCATGTGATGTCACTCAAGGATAAGGAAGAGCTCCACAACAAGTCAAGTGGTGCTTACAAAGCCTCATGTGAAGCTCCCACATCATCAAGTGAGAAACAAACCTTCAATGAAGAATTGAGCCTAATGGTGAAGAACTTCAACAAGTTCTACAAGAGTAGAAGTAAGGAAAGAAGT
This sequence comes from Triticum dicoccoides, assembly GCF_002162155.2. NCBI lineage: Eukaryota > Viridiplantae > Streptophyta > Magnoliopsida > Poales > Poaceae > Triticum > Triticum dicoccoides. The sequence goes on from NC_041385.1 coordinate 451,604,175, forward strand.
TCCAAGTCAAGGTCCTACAATGACAAAAGATCTTCGAGTTGAGAGCGAAACTGCTACAACTGTGGAAGACCCAGACACTATTCCAATGAGTCTACGGCTCCCGACAAAAGAAGAGAAGAATCACCACCAAGAGAGAGAAGGAGTAGAGATGATCGTTATGAACGAAGAACATCCCAGAGAAGCAAGGATTCGGAAAGGAAGGATAAATCATCAAAGAGCTAAACAAAACGAAGACATCAAGCTCATGTTGGTGAATGGGTATCCGGCTTCGACTCCGACCATCACTCCGAGAGAAGCTATCACTCCGACTCAGAACATACTCAAGATGAAGGTGTTGCCGCTCTAGCACTTGTGTCAACAAACTCCTACGACATATTTGACTCACCAAATGAAGGACTTGGAAGATGCTTCATGGCTAAAGGCCCAAAGGTATTACACCCCGAGTATGTTGATTTCAATAGTGATGAAGATGACTTGCTAGGTGATGATGATTTACTTGTTGACAACTCTAGTGATGAATACTATGATGAAACATCAAATAATTATGCTAATTAAGATAAAACGAATGACAATGATAAGGAGAAGATTGAGCTTCTAACTAAATAACTAAACACTCTTAAGTTAGCTCATGAAACTATCTTAGGAGATCATCGAGAACTTTTAAGGACTCATGAGAAATTACGCTTTGAAAAGCTCAACCTTGAGCAAGAACATGAGTTTTTAAAGGCTATCAATGATGATCTTCGCAAGAAAAGTTCTTCTTACATTGCCAAGCATTTACTCTTATCTACTTACATGCCTCAAGTCAAGTCTGGTAACAAGAACAAGAAAGATTCTTCCTCTAGTAGTAACAACAATCATCATGCTAAATCCAATGTTGTTGTTTCTAGTAGTTCTCTTGATTCCACTAACAATTCTCTTAGCCAAGTTACACTTGAGCAAGAAAACAACTTATTGCAGGGAGTTATAGAGAAAGGTGTTTACAAGAGCCTTGCCAGAAGTAAGCAATTCGAGGAAATTGTACGCAAGCAAGGAAGGCACCGGAAGAACCAAGGTGTTGGTTTTGAACGAAACTTCAATGCCAATGGAGTTGAGTGGGAAGAATATCAATACCCCAAGACGAAGTTTGTTCCTCAACAAGAGAAGTATGATCCTACTTCTTTCAAAGGGACACAAGCTCAAGATGATCTTCCACCACAAGACCACAAGCAGAAAGGCAAGGACAAGCTTCAAGAGGAGATTGATGCATTTGAAGAAGCTCCTAAGGCCTTGGTCAAGTGGGTTCCCAAGACTACATCAAGTTCTACTTCATCAAGTACAACTACAACTCCAAGGATTCCCATCAAGATGGTGCGGATCCTGAAGAAGAAGAACTAGAGAGTTCTTGAGGGTGACTCCGCCAACATACTTCACTCTTATCATTTTGGCAAGGACAAGTGCAACCAACCTTCACATTTTGCACTAGTTCATGGAGTCACAAACCCTCATGTTGGTAAGACATGGGACAAGGTAACCTAATGCTTTCATAGACATCATCTTGTGTGTGTGCATCACTCTATGTCTATGGATATCCTTGGTTGTTCCTTGTGGGACTAACCCGTGTAGGTATTGAAAGTGCAACACTCCAAAGGATTGCTCCAAATGATCTACATCAACCTAGAGCATCCACATCTTCAACACCTACATGAAGTCATCATCGACAAAACCAAAGGTTAGTTCATCCCTCTTAGGGGGAATCTCACATCTAAGGGGAGCTTTACTCTAAGGATTGAGCTAAAGCAACTCAAATGTTGTGAACAAAACAATGCATTATGTAAAAGTGGTAACCCCACTTGTGCTTAAACGATGAGTATGACCTATGATCAAATGTTCTCATTTGACTCCTAAGTCAATATACTCATATATAGATGACCTAGTCATCGCCAATTGCCCGATAGATGCTAGAATTGGTTATGCATGCTTTGACACATATTTCATCTGCCATTTCATTGTGTGAGCATGTTGTTTGCATATTTTACTCATTCGAGGACATCCACTTGTTGTTTTGTTTGTTTGGTTTCTTGTCTTTTGCCTAGTGGATGGATAAGAATGCCTAAGAACCTTTTCTAGTTATCTATGTTGTTCTTGCCACAAACTCTATTCATGCTATATCACAAAGTGTGATCAAGTCAGATTCGAACCACTCTGTGTGAGGAGCACTCGGAGTCCCCGATTCGTCATAGACTTAAACTTCCAAAACCTCTTTGTGCATTTTGGTCTAACCGATTCAACCATTTTGGTCATACCGAGATCACTAAGTTGATCCAGGTTTTCAATCTCGGTGCAACCAATTTGAACTTTTCGGTCACATCGAGTTGCAGCAACTGCTTGTAGTTTTCCATCTCGGTGCCACCAAGTTGTTCCACTCGGTCACACTAATAGGGACGGGCTATATATACTCACGGGTCAATTTTTTGGAAATTCTTCCAAAAACTCTTTGCCCGCGCATAGCCTGCTCTGCCTCATCGGGTCTCCAGATTGTCCTCCTCGTCGCCAGCTTCCTCCCGCCACTGGTCTCCGCCGCCGTCAACGGGATTCGTCTACGCCATTGCCGCCGTTGCAAGTCCACCGCCGCATTAGGGTATGGACTTGATCTTTGTGCTATTCTCACTCCGATTCCTAGCGCATTGCATTGCCACGTATCTTGCCATGATTGAAATATTCCTATCCAGCGAAAATACTTCGTAGATTAGATTTGATTTGAAAATTTAGGGTTAGGTTTCCCCGAATTCATCTCGGACCGACAGAGTTGTTGAAATCAGTCTCACCGATTTGGCTTAGGCCATTGCACTTGTGATTCTCGGTCCGACCGAGAATTGCGAATCGGTGCGACCGAGATCGATTCTCTGTGAAACCCTAGCAGTCTCGGTGCCACCGAACTGTGACTCGGTCTCACCGAGTTCACTAGTTTAGGTTCCAAAAGTTGCTTCGGTATCACCGAGTTTACAAATCTGTAGCTCCGAAATGCTTTTTGTGGAATACTAAAACTAAGTTTTTGACTCAATATTTTTGCAAAACCCTATGTGCTTTGTGATGCTCATCTACTCTACCTCATCTACATCTATTCATAGGGTCTGCTGTCAGAGTTTGCACTATGTCAGATCAGAGTGACAATAAGAACAGATCAGAGGAGCAAGTTCAGATGAGTGAGGGCACTAGTCCCTCCAGTACCTCAGATGAGGGTAGCAGGAGCGCACCTAGTAACTTGCCCAAGGCAGCCACTAGGTCAAGGAAGAACAGAACCTCAGAATCTGAAGATGAGGACTATGTGGCAGTTGATGATGAGGCCACATCTAAGAAGAAGGTGCTAAAGAAGGAATTTGGCACAACTGCTGCCATTAAGCCTGATATGAAGACCAAAGCACCTGCAAGAAGGATTCCCATGTCTAAAGCCAGAGCGTCTACTCAAATACCTTTGGAATCTGAACCCAAGGAGGCTGCTCCAAAGGGGAAGAGAAGTAAAGAAAGCATCAAGAAGACAACGACCAGAGTTGTTGGAAAAACCTCTATAATGGAAGAAGAGGAAGAGGTTGCTGCACCAGTACCTAAAGCTCAGAAGCTAATGGGAGATGCAATCAGATCAGGGGCTGCTCCATCTAAGCCCAAAGATGCTCCCGAAGCTGCTCCTAAGCCCAAAGCTGCACCTAAGAGGAACACTAGGAGCATACCAGCTGAAGAAAAGAACAAGGCCCCAGTGCCTGAAGCTGCTATTGAAGAAGATGAAGAGTCACTTGTCTTAAGGAAGTTGAAGCCCAAGATACCTGATCATAATGATGCTCATCCACTAGCTGAGGATATGAAGCTCATAAAGGATGCAGGTCTGAGACTGTGGAGACAGACTGATCCCTATGCTGTCAGAAGAAGAACTGTTGTAGACTACATGTTTCCCACTAAGGAACAACAAGATTTCTATGAGATAGTCTTGCTTGACAAGAAGCCCATAGTATGTGATATGAGATGGGTGGACTGGGAGTACATCAGGAAAAATGAAGAGCATTATCCAGGAGTGTATGACAGCTTCAATGCTTGTGGAGTAGATGATTTTGTTGGCCAGAAGCTCACCAAGTGGAATGATGAGCTCATCATGCAGTTTTACTCCACATCTCATTTTTACCCAGATGGAAGGATTGTCTGGATGTCAGAGGGTACAAGGTACCAATCTACAGTTGAGGAATGGTCTAAGTTGATAAATGCTCCAAAAGAGAATGTGGATGACTTGGATGTCTATGCCACCAAGAAGAAAGACCATAACTCCATGGCTAAAATGTACAGAGAGATCCTAGATGCTTCTCTAGAGACACATAAGTTTGGATCAGTACATTACCTGTTGTCAAGATTGCCTACTATCAACTGTATCCTAAGGCATACTCTGTTGCCCAAGTCAGGTGATCACAAGATGATCAGAGGCCATGCAATCAACTTGCTGCATATATTTGATGTGCCTCAAAAATTCAAAGTCATGAGTCGGATTGTGGAAACAATCAAAAGGACTGCAGCTGATCAGAAGAGATCATGTGGATATGCCCCATAGATTCAGGAGCTCATAAACTCCAAGATGGGCACTGGCACAAATCTTTTGGACAAAGAGCACTTGCCTATCTACCCTGATTTTGAGGACAACACCATAGTGATGGATGAGAACCATCATCTGTGCAAGCACAAGAGAAGAAGGAGAAAGCAAGGGCTGAGAAAGCTGCTAAGATGCCAACTGTTGATGAGGCATCTCAGTATTTCCTGAAGAGCAAGCAAGATCAACTTGGCTACTTGATTGCCTCCACCTTGAGGATTGAGAAGGGCTTGGCCACCCTGACTCAAAACCAGGAGAGCTTGAGAGAATCATAGAGCAAAAGTTCTATGATCTTGATGTGAAGGTCACTGAGATCCAATCAGTTGTTGAGCAACTTCAAGAGGAAGTGGAGGAGAAGAAGGGCAAGTATACCACAGATGCATTTGCTAGAGTGCCCAGAGGACAGAGATCTGCTGCAGTGCCAGTAACAAACACCAGAGCTACATTATCTGCACCAGCTCCAGCAACCACTCCACCAGCTCCATCTACATCAACTGATGCTTTCGTCCTTGGAGTCGTCTCTACACCACCTCATCAAGACCAAGCCTGAGAGTCGATTAGCACTATGCATTTTCATGAACTTTTTGGTAACTTGTTGCCAAAGGGGAGAAAATGTATAGATCATAGGCTTCAAGAGAGAGTGTTGCTTTTGTTCTCTTGTTTTTGGTGGTTGAACTTCGTGTTTGCCGGTTTGCTTGATACATTATGCCGTTTGTGAGATACTTGGATGATCATGTGTTTGATCATATGATATGCTACATTATTGCTTGTTGGATGATATTATCTCTTACATTTTGATATGATCATTCACTTTGCTTGGTGATGAGTGCATGAGTTCAATCTTTATCATTTTGAGTGCTCCACCAAGATGTATGTGACATGGAAGAGTAACCCATGATCCTAACTCATTGTGCATTTGCAGTCCAAAGCAAATCTTAAATAATGCACAAATTTAGGGGAACTCTTGCTTTTCACATACTTCTCAAAGCGGCAATGTTTTTTCAATCTTATTATCATTTGTCAAAGCTTTGATGTATATGTTGTCATCAATTACCAAAAAGGGGGAGATTGAAAGTGCAACTATCCCTGGGTGGTTTTGGTAATTCCTAACAACATATAGCTCATTGAGCTAATGCTATTTCAAGATAAATATTTCAGGAAAGCTCAATGTTTGGCATGGCATGGATGAGAAAAGTGGACCCCTCAAAATACTAAGGACAAAAGGATTGGCTCAAGCTCAAAGCATAAGACTCTACATTTTCTATTTTAGTGATCCAAGATCACATTGAGTCTATAGGAAAAGCCAATACTATCAAGGAGGGATGAGGTGTTGCTTAATGAGGTTTTTGCTCAAAATGCTTAGTGATATGCTCCAAAGCCCTCAACTACTTTCTCACATCCACCTATGACCTAAACCAAAAGTCAAACTCGGCCCCACCGATTCTTTCTATCCGGCGCCACCGAGTTCAAGTGTCATAGCCGCTGCCACAAACCCTAGTCAAATCGGTCTCACCGATAGGGATCTCGGTCTCACCGAGATGGGATTGTAATCTCTCTGTTTCCCTTTGTAATGTTTCGGTCTCAACGAGCTGAGCGATCGGTCCCACTGAGATGAGCGATCGGTCCCACCGAGATTGCAATGTAAACTCTCTATTTCCCTTTCGTAATGTTTTGGCCCCACAGAGATGGGCGAATCAGTCCCACCGAGTTTGCCTGACCACTCTCTGGTTAGCTTATTACCAAAATCGGTCTCATCGAGTTTGTGTAATCGGTCTCACCAAGATTACGTCATGCCCTAACCCTAACGATATCGGTCCCACCGAGTTGACATGTCGGTCCCACCGAAAATCCTAACAGCCACATTATTTGTTGTATCGGTCCGACCGAGTTTCCCAATTCGGTCCCACCGAGATTGGTAAGTTGTGTGTAACGGTTAGATTTTGTGTGGAGGCTATATATACTCCTCCACCCCCTCTTCATTCATGGAGAGAGCCATCAGTACATGCCTACACTTCCAACTTGCATTTTCTGAGAGAGAACGACCTGCACTTGTGTTGATGTCAAGATATTCCAATCCTACCATATGAATCTTGATCTGTAGCCTTCCCCAAGTTGCTTTCCACTCAAATCTTCTTTCCACCAGATCCATATCCTGTGCGAGAGAGTTGAGTGTTGGGGAGACTATCATTTGAAGCACACACTACAAAAAAAAGACATATCCATGACATTTTGGGCCGAACGAATTTTTTTCCTGTCATACATATGACACTTCTATGACGATAATTGTGACAAAACCCGGTATCATCATAGATGTGGTGGGCTCCTACTTCTATGACAAAAAATCATGACAGAAAATCGGCTTTTCGTCCTGGGCGGGCCAGAGATGCAGCTGCATGACATTCTTTGGGCCGTCCATGAAGGAAAAAAACGTGGTAGAAGCGAGGGCGAGTAAAATTTCGGGGAGTTCCCAGTTACGGTGGGAGGTCGGGGGCCGAGCGATGCGCGTTTCTCTCGTACACGTACGTGTGTGTGTGTGAGGCGTTGGCTTTAACTGAACCCGAGCGAGGCGTTGGGCTCTAACTGAACCCGAGCAATTGCACTACAGGCTACGCGTTACTGAACCCCGAGTGATCGATTGATGGCTGTTAACTGAATCCGATCGAGCGATTCCTTCGCTACTGCTGCTAACTGAAGCCAATCAATTGGATGAACAGTGAGTGTTG
>NC_041385.1:451611749-451616838 GCF_002162155.2 Triticum dicoccoides
TGTGGAGGGCTGGATGAACAGTAGACGGTGGAGTGGTGCCCGTGGAGGGGTGGATGAACAGGACCCCGTGGTGTGGAGGGCTGGATGACCAGTAGACGGTGGACGGGTGCCCGTGGAGGGATGGGTGAACAGGACCCCGTGGTGTGGAGGGCTGGATGAATAGTAGACGGTGGAGGGGTGCCCGTGGAGGGGTGGTTGAACAGTAGCCGGTGGAGTAGCGCGTGGTGGAGGCTGGATGAACAGGAGCCCGTGGAGGTTGGAGGAGGTCGACGGTAACTCGTGGAGGCTGGAGGAGGTCGACGGTGGAGATGAACAGTATCCCGTGGAGTCTCGTTTTGTGGTACGCCACACCCCTCCTGATGAACAGGACCCTCGTTTCGACCGTAGCGCTCCAACACAAGTCTGTTTCGTCCGTTTTGCAGTACGCCACACCCCTCCGGATCAACAGGACCCCCGTTTCGACCGTAGGAGGTCTGTTTCGTCCGTTTTGCGGTACGCCACACCCCTCCCGATCAACAGGACCCCCGTTTCGACCGGAGGAGGTCCGTTTCCTCCGTTTCACGGTATGCCAGACCCCTCCCGATGAACAGGATCCCGTTTCGAACATGGACGGTCGAACACAAGGCCGTTTCCTCCGTTCTGCAGTACGCCAAGCCTCGTTTCCATCGCCTGTTCCGTCCAAGCCCTCCCGATGAACACGACGACGCATTCCATTCCGACCCAGCCGGTTGGCTCCCCATGAACACGACGATGACGTTGTTTCTCCGTTCCGACCCAGCCAATGTACACGAGCCCTGGTCGTACGTATATATGCGCGAGTAGGCATTTGAGACCCCGCCCGTATGTACACATACGTGGCCGTATTTTCTTTCTTGCACCCTGGCCGTTGTACGTATGTGTACATGCTACATGCGCGCCTCTACGACTACACGTGCTCGCCTCTACTACGACACGTGCGCACCTCTACATCCACCAGTATGTACGTACACGTTCGTGACCAGAATGACAACACTACATACGCTTCGACCAGGTGGGTCCCGACTGTCAGGCAATTCCTTGCGTGCGAAGATGTAGCTGGTGGGTCCCAGCAGTCAGGGGGGCGAATAGTTTTTTTTTGCCCGGACACACTTCCTTGCGTGCGAAGGTGTAGCTGGTGGGTCCCAGCAGTCAGCTGGCGAATCGTTTTGTTGTTTTTTTGCCCGGACGCACTTCTTTGCATGCGAAGGTGTAGCTGGTAGGTCCCAGTAGTCGGTGGGGGGGAAACTTTTTTTTGCGAAATACGGTGACCCGTCCGGTGGGTCCCCGCTGTCAGGTGTAGGAATAATTATTTTGCGCGTAATAAGGAGGCACTTCCTTGCGGCCGCCGTGGACCTTGCTGTCAGCCTCTTCACGTACAGTACTCTTCCGATGGAAGTCGGTCGATGACCACATTGACCACGCCGTGTCGAGAGCACCAGGGCGGTGGACGACGGCGAGGCCTAGGAAGGGGACGATGTGGAGCCGGGGAAGACGCGACAGTGGATGCCCACGCGGAGAGGAGTATGATTGTACGAGGGTTTACTGGTTCGTCTGCCGTCGCCGGAGAATAACAGCAGGTGTGGATCAGTAGAGGGATGGCTAGGCCATTGACGGGAGTACGGTGGGGGCGGTGAGGCCTGCGCGGAAGCACAGCCAACCGCGTGGAGGAGGGAGCAGGCAGCCCCGCCGGCGCTTGTTTGAGCGGCTAGAGCAGGAAGAGCAGAGATTGAAGAAGCACGACGGCCGTTGGATGGACATCCAACAGTCATTGCTTGTGCATCAACCTTATTTTTAGGAAAGCCTCAAATCTGTGGAAAACAGCATACAACCAATCTGCCATTATTTCTAATAATTTACAACCCATTTGCTAATTCTTAATGGTTTTTTTGGAGCCCCTATTTTTTTGTTAGCATTACAGCCCATATTGTGGCCACGGTTAAAAAATTATACGAAATTTTGCATATTGTGGCCACTGTTTTTAATCCCGAAATTTTGACTCACATTCAAACTGATTTTAAAAATAAATGTATATCAATATAAAATCCAACAAATTCTCCACGCATAAAAATTAATGTAATTTAAAATCTCGAAATGAAAAAAAAGATATTTGAAACTAATTGCCGGTTTGATGTGTTTTAAAAATGTACAACCCATTTCTCATTACTGATGGGCCATTTTCTCAGCCAGCCGAATGAAAGCTCTCCTCGTCTTGTAAGATTTGCAGCCCAACAGGCCTGACAAAGTGACTTACTTGGCAAATCCCAAAAAAACTGGGCTGTGGCCGTGGACCCAGCTGTCAGCCTCTCCACGTACAGTACTCTTCCAATGGAATGTCGTTGACCACATTGACCACGCCGCGCCGAGAGCACCAAGGCGGTGGACGACGGTGAGGCCTAGGAAGGGGACGACACGGAGCCGGGGAAGACGCGGTAGTGGATGCCCACGCGAAGAGGAGTACGACTGTACGAGGGTTTACTGGTTCGTCTGCCGTCGCCGGAGAATAACAGCTGGTGTGGGTCTGTAGAGGGATGGCTAGGCCAGCGATGGGAGTAGGGTGGGGCGGTGAGGCCTGCGCGGCAGCACAGCCGGCCGCGGGGAAGAGGGAGCAGGCAGTCCCACCGACGCTTGTTTGAGCAGCTGGAGCATGAAGAGCAAAGATTGAAGAAGCACGTCAGCCATTGGATGGACATCCAATAGTCACTACTCTCATGTGTTGACTAAGCTGACAGGGCGTTGCGTGTGCGTCAACCTTTTTTTTATGAAAGCATACACGTCAACCTATAGTAGGCGCACAAGTCAGCCTCAAATCTATGGAAAACAGCAGACAGCCCATCTGGCATTATTTCTAATAATATACAACCCATTTGCTAATTCTTAAGAGTCCATCTTCTTTTTGTTAGCATTACACCCCATATTGTGGCCATGGTTAAAAAGTATACGAAATTTTGCATATTTCGGTGCGGTCAATTGTTTTTAATCCACAAATATCGATTCACATTCAAACTATTTTGAAAAATAATTTATATAAATATAAAATCCAAATAATTGTCCGTGCATAAAAATCAATGGAATTTAAAATCTTGAAATGAAAAAAAATTGAAACTAATTACCAGTTTGATGTGTTTTAAAAATGTAGAGCCCATTTTTGGGCAAACCGAATGAAACTCTCCTCGTCTTGAAAGATTTACAGCCCAGCAGGGCCGATAAAGCAAGTAGGCCTTGTTTGGGTATTTCTTTTAAAAAATAGAACTGGGCTAGCCATTTTCAGCAAGAAAAAAACACAACTGAGCTCATGATGTGGTAAACATAAATAAAACCCTGGCTAGATGGGCCACGGCCCCCGCACAGCCCCGTTGTTACCCTGATCCGTCGCTAAAACTAGTATAAATAACAACTGGTTGTTCCTAAAAAAACTGCGCGACCTGCTGGGTCTCTGGTGTCAGCCGCTCGTAGTGTAATTCTCTCGTGTATTGACTACGTTGACAATGGCGTGAGCCCCAGATGTCCAACCATTAGGAGGAACTATATTTTGGGCTTGTAATACAGAGGCACTTGCTTGCGTACTGCCATGACGCTGGTGGGTCCCTACTGTCATCCTCTCCACGTACAGTCATCTCCTTGTTCCTCTCGGTTGTTGACGATGTTGACAACGCAAGAGGGTAGGCAGAATCGTTTATTGACTAGCTAGGCTATTTCCTCGTGGGTCCCAAATGTCAGAATCCAAATCTGTCACGGTCATGCAGCCTTTCCTATGAAAATTTACAGCCCATTTGATGTGCTAGTTCGAAATAAATTTGTGGGTGCTGGTGGGGGCTAATCACTTGGCTTCTGTAATGCACAGTGAGCTCAAGCAGCCGGCGAGAGTGATGTTATGTCCCTTGGTTGGGATTTGTTACAATCTTTCACTCTAAATTAAACGAATGGCAAGCCATGCCTTATTTCAAAGAAAATATGACAGTCATAGCTGAGTTGAAAACTGCAGGAACATCTAACTCCAACTTACAAACTATACAAAAGCATGAGGGTTAATTGTTCATCACGTTTACAAAAAAACCAAGGCGTCCACCATGCAGGGCATGGTATGCTTGCTCAGGTAGCATGACGGGATGTAGAGGCTTTGAACGGAGCCGTGGTGGGAGGAGATGATGGCTCTGGGGATTTTGAAATCATTGAAGAGAGATAGCTGACGACAGTCGAGATTAAGGGGCACGGCGCACCATAGAGGGCGCCACCGAATTGAGAGGACTTGGGTGCGGCAGCAATCCTTGGTGGGGAGAAGCGAGATGATCTCCCCAAGGACGGCATCCGGGAGATCGCTGATGCGGTCCATCCGAGATTCTACGGGTTCCTGGGATCCGGTTGGGGCGGGGTCGCCGCTTCTCCCCGCGTTGCCGGGTGCGGGATCTACAACAGGCGTCGCTGCTGGCCGGATCCTCATCTTCTTAGCGCTGGGGTCAGCCGACTCCATTTTCCTCGAGGGCGTCGCGTCGAGCTCACGGATTTGAGCAGAGTAACGAATGATGAGCCTAGTTGTAGTGCGAGTGAAGAAGAAGGGGAGCTGAGGTTTTTTCTGTAGTAGTGAGGAAGAAGGGGAGCTAGGGTTTTCTATAGGAGTGAGGTGAGGAATTTGGGGGTACGAGTGGAGCAAGCTGACGTGAGGTGGGTGCGAGCGAGGAGGAAGAAGAGCACCCAGGTTTTTTTGGGGGGTGGTGTGCTGGGTGGGGGTAGCGCCTCTCATTCAGTAAATATAGGGCTTTTGAATTGATTTTACTATTTACCTAGTGTGGATCGGCTGTTTTGTCTTGGGCCCAGTGAAACAATTACCACTATTACAGTGGAGACACTCTACAGCTACCCAGTAAAACAATTACTACTAGTACAGTGGAGACACTCTACCGCTTCTTGCTCCTCCTAGGTCATTGAAACGTCTCCCTCTACTGAATGCCGTTATACTTTTGTTCACCGACATGCGGTCCATGCAGCGCGCGGGCCCAAATGCCATCCACCAAATTAGAAGCAGTATGCAGGCGGAGAGTAACCCTTGTCGTAGTGCGGCAGTAACGAGCCGTCG
>NC_041385.1:451617555-451735778 GCF_002162155.2 Triticum dicoccoides
TCGATTGTGGTTTTCATCTAAGTATGTGGTGGTTAATAATGCAAAATTTTATTAGCTTCGATGCCATGCTATACATAGTGGTTTAAATAACTTGTGTTTCTTATACCGAAAAGTAATTCAGAATTTGTTTCTGTTTCAATTAGAACCCTGATGTAGACAAGGATTGTGTGGTTGTACATGTCACTCGCTATGAGGTGGATGACCTGAATATACGCACTGGGGAAACAGAGTTCTTAGGCTGTTCGATCCTGGAAGCCATTTGCGGTTATACCAATGAAGAGCTGTATTCCAGCATCACTGTTGTCAGGCGTGTTGGCCAGGGTGTACTGAAGCACAAGAAGTTCAAAGCTACTCCTTCATTTGTGAGGCATACTGTTCTTGTCAAGCTTACGCAGGAAGATGACGTGGCATGCCTCCACAAACAAGTTTATCAGTGGCAAGGCCACAGGGTTGTCTTCATGAAGGTTCACAGGATTGAGCTGCTGCGGGACGTCCTCGATGATGTTCATGGCAAGGTCCGTCTTGTGTCTAGCCCAAATTAGATCGAGGCATGAAATAGTTGCCCCAGCTAGTGTTTAATAGTAGTTTGGATTGTGTCTAATTATCCGAACCTTGCGTGTTATCCGTCTATGGGAACTGCTGCTACTTTTGTGTGCCCGTGAATCATGTGAGAACCATCGTAATTGTTGCTAAAACAGATGCGTCCTCACTAGTTTTTTCATGAATATGGCATGGTAAGACATAAGTTGTCACAGTTTATCATACGAGAAGTGTGTGTTTTGATGGAATAGAGCACTCGTTTGAGAATTGTGCGCCGACGTATACATAAGTACTTCTAAACAATGTTGGTGCTACACCACTTGTAAGCAGTTGTGCAAAACACGACACATTGGCTCAGCTTGCTTCAACCCTAGGCTATCGACCAGCTAACAATCAACAATCTGCTGTCTGACATATAAGCAACTATGTATCTTATTACAGTGGTTCATGCAGTTAATTGTGGTCACAATGTAATAAATTGCAAACGTTCACACGCTAGTCCAACACTCATGTGGAACACTCACATTAAACTCATCTTCATATAAAACTTGAAAAGCATAAGTTAAGCAATTTTATACATCTCAATGATTCAAAGAACATAACAAAAATATACTAGTTCACAGCAAAAGACAAAGTTGTGAGAAGGTTGACAAATCAGGAAAAAACAAGCAAGGCTTCTCTGAGCAAAGGGCCTCCCGGCAGGCTTAAATTTCCTGGAGTTCACTCTAGTTTTTTCTTGTTGCCACCATCCAGGGTTAGGTTCTCTCATTCCAGAATAACCAATTATAATTGTGGTCTTAGCTGGAATGCTGAACTGAACCATGCAGTGTACTGACCAGTTGAAATGCTTGTGCATTCCACTAAATTTAAGCACCATTATTTGCAGAAATAAGCAGACCCCAATGCCTCTTGTCCGCGCACCTGTCCAAAAACCCGCCGTGTAGCCGTGCCAGCTAGTCCTCGGTCCATGGAAGAACTGGCAGAAAGTGCATTCCGGACTAGGATGCAGTTGTTTGTGCTCGTCCCTGCACTACAATCAGGAAGTAAAACGTACGAATCAGCTTCTTTTAGATTGCGTTGGTCATTCTACCTTAGTTACTACCAATGTAGGAATACCTTGAAGACTGGAGGTTAGACGACGGCAACGAGGGATAGCCATCTCATTTTGCGCAGTTGTACTAAAACTGAGGTGTGTGCTTTTGATTGCGCGGATAGAAACGATACAGAGACAGACATCCGAAACGATATGGAGACAGACATCCCTGTTTGCGCAAATACAAAATACGGTTATTTAAACAGTGACAGATATTTGCAGTGGCGTATGATTAACAACAACATCTATTGTGTTATAATTGGCACTAGATTGATAGTATGAAGAGTCCATAAGTAAGTAGCATCACACCACATCACATCAACAATGCCACTAGATTAACATGCAGAACAATCGTATTAGTATTACTGTCATGAGAGTAGCACATGGTCAGTAAATGTGCAATCAAATTTGTGTAGTTCCACTAGGATGAAGCAATGTAAGCGGTGTGAGAGTTAAGTGTAACTGCAAAAACACAATTCATGGGAAATAAAGCAAGATGGAAGCACTTCATAAAATGGTGGTGGCATTGCTTCAATTTATCGACGGCACTAGACCATTACTTATAGTGACATTAGGTGGCATTGCTTAATGCTTCATGTGATTTAACATTAATGGTAGCAATATGGATAGGAACAGCAGGGGCATAAAGTGGTGAGGCAGATGTGGCTGCCGAGGGCCAAACACTCAGGCAGCATGTCTGTATTTGTCCCATTTTTTATCTCCTCGGCGATATTTTCCTATGTGAGCACAGGAAATCTAGACCTGCTCATTCTCATTTGCGTTGTTCCCCAACACCCATCACTTTCTTTCCTTTTTCAACCAAGAGATAGGTCCACTTCCCCCCACCCTTCGCCATCCACCATGCTTTCTTCGTCTTTTCAACCAAGAGACCGGTTGGGTAGCCAGTATCTACTACTTTCCCCCGTTTCCTCTTAGAACCAAGTCCTAGATTCATGCTACATCTTTCCCACTTTCTTCCCTGTTTGAACCAACTCTTAGAGTCGACTGTATGAACTAGCTTTACCTCTAATAATAGTAAAAGTCTAGGTGGCTTTGGAATAGCAGACGGAAGTAGAAAAAGATCCACACGAAGGGAGCTGGGGCAGTAGAGCAAGGCAGGTTTCGAAGGAATATATACCTGAGGGTTGTCGGCATGTGGCAAAGACGACGTCGGGAGGCCGCATCTTGGCCACAATACCGCAGGGAGGAAGAAGGGGTCGGAGGCACTGCTGAGCCAGCGCTCTCTCGAAGAGAACGGCACGGCCGCTGATCAGGACGCGCGAGTAGCCGTTGGTCTCCTCCCTCGCCACCGACGACAGCGTGAACAATGCACCTACACCCCTGCCCCGGTCGAGGTAGTCCGGCCAGATTTGTGACCAGCCGTGAGCTGTGAGAGAGTGTGGCCACCTATGTCTTGCTTTGATCTAGAGAGCATGAGAGAGTGAACTAGAGGAACCCTAGTAAAGCAAGCGCTAAGGCTCCTGCTTATATATATATAGTGGAGTGATTTCGTTGTACCAGCTTCAAAAAAATGCGCTCCTACATGTACTAGTGAGTGGGTGTGAGAGAACTAGTGCGTGTGTGCACCGCTTCTCTTCGTGAGAGTACAATATTCTATGCCCAAAGAACGTTCGTCGCAAGAGTAATAGTATAAGTGTGTGACATGTGAGCTAAAATGAAATGTGCGCGACATCTTTTGTTTTTTAGAAGTTCTGAGGGTAGGGTGTGAAGAGCACATATGTGCGTGACGTCTACCTGCAGATAGATGGTGGGTGCAACGTGTGAGTCTATGAGAGGACTCGGGAGAGTCGTGACTCGTGAGGGTGCATGTGCGTGAGAGGGAGGGGGGCACGTATCAATGCAATGCATGTGTCCATAAATCATTATCCGACAAACATTCGCCACAAGCCTTTTCCTGACGAACGCCGTAAGAACCGTTAGATCGGCATCCGACAGTGTCAGTTTTGCCATGTCATTTAACAGAACAAACACTCCTCCTACACACAAATCTTCCACGTGAGTGTTAGCAACTGCCATATGCTCCCTCTATTCCGAAATGCAGTGCATATAGCTTTATTAAAAATCCGAACCTCGCAAACTTTTACCAAGTTTTCGTGTACCAAATTGCACATGTAGAATACCCTGTATATATCATTTCATTCATCTTCGGGAGGTAACTATAAAGATGGGGGAGGAGTCTACAAAATAAGACCATCGTTTCACCCACATCAATTTCAACTATCCTTTGGTGTCGAGGAATATCATAGGAACTCTATATGATATGATTTTTATAGGATTTTTTCCTTTAGAGCCAATTGGTTCATAGGAATAGATTCATATACTCCACATTTCAAAGGAAATAAACATGATATCATTCCTCTAGCTTTAGAGCCACTTGGTTCAAATGAATGGATTCCTATACTCCCTTAATTTCAAAGGAAAATAAACATTAGTGTATATTCAATAGAAAATTTCCTATGATCTGAACCAAATTACATATCTTTTCTAATCCCTCCTCATAGGAATTGAGATACATGTCATCTCTAGATTCAATAGAAAAGTTCCTATGATGTGAACCAAGTGACATCTCTTTTCCAATCCCTGCTCATAGGAATTGAGGTGCTCCATGTCATCTCTTTCCCTACAACTTCCATGTATACATCTTCTATTCCTAAATAGATAGTACAACCCACTAGTAGCTTTTTTCCAAAACATGCAACTATGGCACAAGAACTATATAGTGTGCCAATAACTTTGAAAGATGGTCGCTGGATGAAGCTAAACCGACAGTGCAGAGATGGCGAATCCGAACACTACTGGCCGTTGGATATCATCAACATTCCACCAGATCTGCCACATGTACAATTTAGAAGACTCCATGGTTGAACTTAAGCATAATGCACAAACCTCAAAACACAAGCACTTCTCCTTTGTTCTAGAATCTTCTGTATCATAATTGTTTTTTTTCTAAATGAATTGCCATTATTTGTTTTTTTACTTTATGCTTTACAATGCACAACCCCATGAATCTTAAGATTTTTATAAAACTAATTGATTTTGAATGAGAT
Organism: Triticum dicoccoides; assembly: GCF_002162155.2. NCBI lineage: Eukaryota > Viridiplantae > Streptophyta > Magnoliopsida > Poales > Poaceae > Triticum > Triticum dicoccoides. Next base: position 451,622,257 of record NC_041385.1, read on the forward strand.
GAACTATAAGAACTAAACGAACATCTACATCATGCATATATGACTCAAAGCTTTACATGCTATAGTGTGTATTTATTCATAATTTGGTTTCAAAATATCATGCGTTCAACGCATCATTGCCTTTCGGTCGAACCTACGTCCACAATTTTTTGTACGTACTATATCTCAACTGATCCCCGAACCCAAAATGTTGCCTCGTTCCCGTAAAACCAAGCGGCCCACACATGCGTCGACTCGAACCCATTTACTACGACGTGGCCCCGCACGCCATAGTACTCCTACGAACCCTACCGCCGCACTCATCATTGGTTTTCTTCAAGAGGACGAGGGAGAAGCCGATTTGTAGTGGAGGCGCTTTCAAAAAAAAGGATATGTAGTGGAGACCCCTACCCTAGGGTGCCGTAGGTAGCTGCCGCACACATCATTGTTTTCTATTTTCTTTATGCTCTTGCGCCCTAGAGTGAAATGATGGTTGCTTCGTCCGTCCAGCTTAATGCGGGAAAGGTGGGGCTTTGTGATTTGACCCCTCGTCGCTCATTTTCTACTACTGCGACGCTACGACTGGGGTGCCTCCAGTTCCAACCGCTGCTCCAAAATGTAATTTGGTGCATCGCACGTGGAACAAGTGGGTGGATGAGCCACATGTCAGCCAAAGGGGTCCTGTTAAGTGTGTCGCCGTTTCGTGTGCGGACTGACCCTGCTTGAGTTGCTACGCCAACACGAGAGGAGCATCCTACCACTTGGTTTTGCTCCTTGGTGAATCCCGACTATATTGATCTAAAAAGATACGTGCTGAACTACCCTCTCCGTCTCGTTTTTTTATTTTTAGGCATCTCAGTTTATAGGGCATGCACGTAGTTCTATGTCATCCATTTGACTAACTAAATATGAGTTACTATTATGTCACAAAAAGTACTACTATATCATTGGATTCTTAAGAGGATGTAGTTGTATTTAAAAGTTGAGGGTGGGGCTTTTCCTGCGCGGTAGGCGGGGCAGTTCTGCCTAGTCGGTTCGACAGAGACGCCAGAAGACGAGGGAGTAGGCTGCTGCAAACGTAGGGCTGTGTGATTTGATAGCGAGCTACTGCTGGAAAGGTGGGGCCCCGTGATTTGACTTGCTATTATCATTTTAACTGTGGCGCTATGACCGGCGTGAGTCTCCCGATTCCTGACCACCTCCATACAGGTGCCTGTCCCAATGCTCCACCATGTAGTTGAGGCTGGCTCTTGCATGAGAGCCCACTTCTCCACTTTTTCCTTGCCTCTTTCCTCCACACATGCAAAAATGCCATGTAAAGCGGGCTTATAGCCCACTATTGTAGTACTTACCTACTCCTACAGGTGCTAAGCTTGCCACATCGGCATAACATCTGATGTGACAAGTTTGGTGACCCAAGGAAGAAATGGTGCTAAGCGCGTGTACCTAGGTGAAAAGACAATTTTGAGTCTATAGCTAATTAAATGAAGCAAACTTAGCAACACCATTTCATCGGAAGAGGTCACTCCTTGGCAAATGCAATAAATAGTAGTACTCCCTGTGTCCTAGTGTCAAAAATGTTCTTATATTATGGGACGGAGGGAGTATGAAGAAAGAGATAGAGAGGAGTAAAAAAATAAATACACTTATAGCCAACCTTATAGCTAACCTTGTTGTAGTATGAGTGACTAAGTGATGACTATGTATGACATGCCGACATGAGATAGCCTAACGCACCATGTTAAATCTCCAACGGCGCGACCGCGCGAGCGACACGACGGTCGTGGTAGGCGCGACCATGATACGGGCTGCTGGCAGCCCTTGGATCTGAGATCAAACGGTCGCATGCTAAGTTGCTGAAAATTTCAGAATAACCCTCCAGGATAGGATATTCACCCATAGGTCTAGAATCACGCCATGCAACCGTTCGATCTCAGATCCAAGGGCTCTCAGAAGCCCGTATCATGGGAGAATGGAAAGCCACTACCCTGCCGTTTGCACGCTGGCAGTTCGCTCCTACTCCTCCCGCACGTCCTTCAATACTACGGCGGTTCGCTCCTAGTTGTCCCGTCCATTCACATTACGGCAGTTCCACTAATCCTAACCCTCCTCCCAAATCCATGGCGCCCCAAATCTCCACGATCGGCAGTGAGTACAAGGTTAGAACCATCACCGGCGATGAGTTCGACATCATCTACACCCGTTCTTCCGCGATGGTGAAAGGATGCCTCTCTCGCTTTAAACGCATGTTCGAAGACTCAGATGATGAGCGGGTCGGTGGGCTAGATGTTGAGTACACCACAGTCCTGGGACGAGAGAAGGATCTAAAGGACGAAGAGAGGAAGAAGCTCGCCGTGATCCAGGTTTGCGTGCATGACTTATGTTGGTCTACCACATATGCCATGCCGATGTTGAATGCCTGGATTTTATGGACTTCCTCGAGAGCAACCTAGTCAAATTTGTTACTGTAGATTTTGGTAACGACAAAGAAGTCCTGGGTCAGATAGGCCTCGTTGTAGGCAACACCTTTGACCTCCAGAAGAATCGGCTGGTGTCCTCTCGTCAGCCTTCAATGCTGACCCTGGTAGGAGCCATGGTTCATCCTTCGTACGGTAAACTGGAGAAACCTCATTACACGTTTCATCGTTATGCATGGCAGTGGAATGTACTAGATATAGACCACATCCAGTACGCTGCAATGGACGGCTACCTTTGTTTCAATATCTACAAGGGTTGGATGAAGAGCAAGAGCCAAGTGTGCGGTTCAAGCAAAGAAGTATCGACCAAGAGGAAGAGGGACAAGGACGAAGTCGAGGACGTGGACGAGGACTCCTCCGAGTGAGTAAGGTGTCAGTATTGTTGCTCATGGTGGTTCTAATGTAGTGTCTATCGGATTAGTTGCATAGTTTAATTTTAGGTGTGCTTAGTTGAATTTGAGGGGTGTGTTATGCTGAGCCCAAGCAGAACTATGTTATGTTTCTTCTCGTTACTTTAACTCCTCAGTATGATACATACTACTAGTATTTCTTTAATAGAATTTAGCACCCTAATTAAGCATGTACTAGCTTTTTTAATAGTACTATATGCATAATTTGGCGACAAGCGCTCTCTATATGTACCACCTTTTTTTTAATTTCAATTTTTGCTCCACGGGGCAATCCATCGATAGTACTACTGTACAAAAGTATACATTTTTTAAAAGGATGGAGTGCTGTTCATCACATATATAGCCAGTTAAATTCTCAACCTAGAACGACGTGCATGCCATGTAGTAAACCGATATAGAGGAAGTATAGTAAAAATGAGGTGATTTTACCGAGCGATCGGCGGGGGAGCATGGCCTGTCATGCGGTCCCACGTGTCATGATGTACCAAGGCGATGCACGTGTCCCTCTTGAGGCAGAAGCAATACTACGTGGTTTGAGATGATGGCGAACTGAAGTGTGAAATAATGGTTGCTTCGTCCGTCTGAGAAGGTGCAGCATTGTGATTTGACGTCTGATTGCTCATTACTACTACTGGGCCGGTACGAGTGGGGTGCGCCCCCCTGCTGTTCTGCACTGTTATTTGGTGCTTGACATGTCGACCCGGTTGCTATATGTCCCACATGTCGGCGATAGGAAGTATAGAATTCATGAAAGGGAGCGTCGAGGGAGGAGTATACTACAGAATTCATGAAAGGGAGCGACTTAGTTTTGGAAAAATCTATTTTTACGGAGTATGTACCCACTAGGGTTTATAGGGCTCATCTAAAAAACATTCGTTTTTCCGTTTGATAAGTCTCAATTCTACTATACTAGTAGTAGTACCATTACATGTTGGATTTCGAGGTGCGTTAGATCACCCGATACAAGCAGTGTCAAGAGGAAACTAACCAATGCATGTACAAGTTCATGGAAATTTAGTGGGCATTCATGCATTCGTTCTAATTAATGCCTCGGTAAACATAACTTCTTGAGAAAAACGAGCGTACTAATTACTTGTGCAAACTACGAAATTAATTCGACCACTCACCGTCTACCTTGGTTGGAGAGATTTTGAAATTGAGCCGTAAGGCTGGTCATAGTGGGGAGTAACTTAGACTAGTAACATGCATATGTTACTAGTCTATGTTACTACTTCTATAGTGCATAGTATCATAGATTAGTATCATATGTGGTCTCATTTATTGTCATGCATGACACATAGTAGCATCACATTTATTATGTTACGGTATCTACCTATGTTACTATAACCATCTCTCTCTTCTTTAATTGCCTTCCACATAAGCATGTTTGCGAGTCCCAAGTACATGATACTACTTATGTTACCCCCACTATGGCCAGCCTAAACTGGAAAGGAGGGAGTAGTAACTTTTGTCTCGATTACTATTTGTGGCCTTGTATAGATGCAAAATGTATTTTTGTATAGTGGCCTTGTATAAGTAAATGGAGGGAGTACTAACCAAGGTACCTAGTAGGGACGAGGTGTAAACGGAGGGAGTAGTACTCCCTCCGTCCAGGTGTGTGGTCGTCTTACAAAAACCAAATAATCCCAAAACACTTAGGCGCGGTGTATTAAATTCTACCTCGTTCTTGTTTCTTGACATATCAACCAATAAGAGATGTGGGGTGTGCATGCTTTTAATGACTTGAGACTACCAAACACGACATGCAATGGTTAGTTCATTGCATGCAATGCTATTAATTAGCAAATGAACATTAAGTTCTCTCATTTTCTCCTCCTCCTTGGTCACGATGCACAACCTAAGATGACTTACTCACCTAGACGGAGGGAGTAAAATTTTCTCCTCGTGCTGCGAGCCACCGCGCGCGTGGGCGAGGGAGCGGGCGTAAGGCGTATAGTAGTAGGAGTACTACTACTACTCGTAAGCAAGCTTCGCCTCATCCTGCGAGCCACCGCGCTTGTGGGCGGGGGAGATGGCGTACTAAGCAAGCTTATCCTCGTTCTGCGAGTTGACGGGACACATCAAAAGTACTCCAGTGTATAGGGCCTTGCCTCTAAGGTAGGCCCCACATGGTTTGTCTCTTTTTTAACATAACACGTCAAGTCGCAATTTGTTTGTTCACCCGTGGTAGACGATCCTCCCTCCACCAAGTGGACAACCAGTACACGTGCCAAATTACCATGTGGGCTGCCTTTTTCATACAGAAATGAGCTCCACCGTGTACCCGTGCGGGTGTGGTTGGGAAAGAGACGGGAGTACGTGCGCCGTGCGTGCACCTCTTCTCTTCATGCACGTCCCCCACCTACGTAGTGTGTGTGAGAGAGATACAAACCTAGACATAATGTGCCGTCCAACCCATGCCTCCGCCCAGTCCGACCACCAGTCACCACCACGCCCCACTCCTCCTCACCTTATCTCTCATCTTTCTCCCTCCATTTTTATATACAAGGGGCCACTATAAAAATTACAATTTGCAGATATACAAAGCCAGTAACACTAATCGATGCAATATTAATGGTGTTTGACTCATGGTACTAGCAAAGGAGGACATTAATTATCCCTTGCATGCATGCGGGAGTTTGTAAAAAAATGCATCTTGATGTTCCGTGCAATGCACGTGCATCTTGCTAGTCCATGAAAACAACACATGGCAAAATTCCACGGCAAACGAAAGATTTGAATCTGTTGGGAGGGGCTGTTTGGATCTTGCCCGGGGTAGCCAAAATATTGGCGACCCTTTTGTCCACCGGTGCCTTTGCCACCGATGAACGAGGAATGGCTCGGGTGCTCATGTTGTCATGCATCCTCCAGTGAGCATGTTGGAGACGAGCTCGCACGAGCTGTGTTTTTTTCTCCCACAACGCCGCCCGAGCCGCCCGCAGACCGACCGGCGACCCGCAATTTACGCCATCCAACCGGACGAAAGTCACGCAAACACGTAGACAAACTGATATTTCATATAAACAATGACGGAAATCATATAAAATACCGGATTTTCATACAAACATGACGGATTTCATTACTTTCAAATGAACTATGCGGTGCTAGTTCTGGATAGCACAGGTATATAATACCTGGCCTAAATGGTCGCCCGCTGATCGATTTGTGTTCCTCATGTCCGGCAGCACGATCACCGGACTGCCGGGAGCCCCGGAGGTATATACTTCAGCGCAAAGGACGGCTCGCTTCCCCACTGCCCAACTGATATCATTGGCTGGTGCCGAAGATGATGGTGGCTGGCACCGGTTCGAGTTCATCACCGGCCACTACTTTGCCATGGCCGGCACCGACTCGAGTTCATCCTAACATCCCCCTCTTCCATGGAGCCCATGCGGGGTCGACGAAGGTCCTCGCAACAAAAGGATCTGGCAAGACACATGCTGTGTACGCCGGCGTCGCCTCCACAATGGCCTTCATGGGACCCAAGCGGCGGCGGCCTCCCGTGTTCTACTTCTCCTCGATGATGGCGGCGGACGCGAAGGCGCTGGCCACCGACTCGTCGCTCTCCGCGCACCCAGCTTCTGTCGCTTCTTGCATGGCGCGGCCGGCGGCATGGGAGTCTCGGCAACAAAAACGGGAGACGCGGTACGAGGCGGCGATGTGGATGGCAAAACGACACCCGTGCGCTGCTCCTCATCGAGCTGGCCTGGAGCGGCGAGTTGCTGAAGGCGCGCCGGCTTGGGGCGGCAACTGGCTCCGTCGGGCGAGGGGAGGGAGGTGGACCAGCGAGCTGCATAACTCGTATCTGGCAAGCTACCCAGCCAGCTTGGATGCGGAATAACTACTCTTTGTAAGCCATTGTAAGAGTGGACAGAATGGTGGAGGAGATAGGGGAGCGGCGGAGGTGTGCGATTCTTGGCCGGCGTTTGGCCTTGTTTAAATAGGAGATTAAATAGATAGCGGACGAGAGGAGCTCAGCCGGCGTTGCGTTTAACGTCAGCCCGGTCATGAACGGACGTGTGTCCAGAGTGAGTTTCTCGGCTTCCACACGGGCGGGTTTCATGGTGGCTTTTGAATGCGGCACGGAGGCGTGTTCAGCCGGGCGTGCAGCGAGTGGCACCCTCAACTCTGACCTAGGACACCGTGTCGTTCTTCCACTGACGTGTGGGCTCTTTGGGTGCATGGCCTGCATGTTAGTGACCCAACACAGGCAGCGCACAGCAGAGGAACCTTTGGTGGGCCAGGGCGGTCAGAAGCGGGCATTTCATAAACTGATGATTGTTCATTGAGTGCGACGTCACCTTTTTCATGTAGATAAGCCTACTATGTTGATAGCCCATTCGATACGTTGTGATTCATAAAGACCGCTGCAAACATCAATGTTCTGCTTATCACACATAAGATTGATTTATACCCATAACCATCCATGTCCTTAACAAATGGTGCATGCACGTATAGGTTGAGCGTGTGTCTTGCGTCGTGTTCTTTGTGCATATACGCGCTGACGGGTGGGCCCTATGGTAATGTGCGCTGCTGAATGTGGATCGTTTGACTGGTCAATTGATCGTGTTATCAACAAATTACGGAGCTGTATGGTGAGCCAGCGACTATATGATCACCCTAAAATGTACTCCTATTTTATTAACACAGTACAGACTCAACCTACCATTTCTTTCTTTCATATACGGGTTGACAGGTGGGCCCCACGGTTACGCGCCCTGATGGTGCAACACTAGTTGCGCCGCGTGGAACGTTTGACTGGTCAATTGATTGTGTCATCAACAAAATACGGAGTTGTACGGGTGAGCCAGTGACCGTATAATCCTGACATGTATTTGTTTAACACGGTACAGACGCAAGGGCTCATATATACGCGCAAGCACTTACCGTTATAAGCGCACACACGCGAACCCTACCCCTATGAGCACCTTCGAGAGAGTGGGCCAGCATATATGATCTTGAGATTTTAAGAAGTCACCATAGGTGCCTCGTAGTCGAGTGGAACGTCTCCTCCCACTGAACGTGCATCGCCGGAAAATACTGAAATTAACACAAGATAAATGCGAGCACCGGGACTTTAACCTTGGTGGGCTCGAGAAACCACTATCCTCCTAACCATCCAACCACATGTTGGTTAGCACGACAAAATGTACGTGGTGACCGTGATGAGCTTATTCTGAAGTTCAGTGACCATATCGTGTTTTCGCTTCAAATACAATGACCATAAGTGTCGTCAACAAAATACGGAGCACGCATCAAATTCAAAGTCCATCAGTGTCATCAACAAAATATGGAGACGTATCGTGCGCTAGATACAGTTGTACTATTGTATATGCTTATTTTCTTAGTGGCCAATTGCATGTGTGGTGTGGTGGGCACATCATTTCTAGTTGTGGTGGGTCAACATGAAGACTCATGGGTCGGTTCCATCCTGCGCCACATATAGGTTGGACCGAGACGTGTTATACAAACACCCATGTGGAGGACTCGGCGTACAACATGAAGCTACCAGAGTCGCGGAGGACTCTATCCCCACTGGTGATAAGCCGACTATATATGATTTGTAACCCTAGGCCCTTAGTATGTTATACAAGCTTGGGGGCTAGTTCATCGATAGTATACACACACACACAATGCCTGGTATTCACGTGTACTTTGTACACACCCCTATCACTAATATACAGTAACAGGAGTAGGCTCGTTCTTCAACTGCAAGGGTCTGGTCCGAACTAGGGTAAAACTTTGCCTCGTATTACCATCCAGCCTAACAGCCAGGGATATCCTTCCGAGTGATATGATGAAATCATATCTACCAACTACTAAGAGAGAGGTGTGTCCGGGGGGGGGGCGCAATGTGTGCGAGAGATGCCTAAAGATAATGTGCGTGCGAGAGACATGTAGGCACATATATGTGTGTATAGAGGGCTAGTAGAGACCGTGCCTGTGTATATATGCATGCGGGAGAAATAGTGTTTTCCAACTGAGATTAGTGAAAAGAGTGGTACATAGTAGTCAGAAAGAGAGAGAGAGAAACAGAGAGAGCATGTGCGTGAGACACCTCGACACCCTGAGAGAGATTGTGAGCATGTGTGAAAGAGAAATGTCGATGCATATAAAGTGTGTGCACTTATGCGTTAGATATAGAGATATATAATGTGTTTGTGAGAACGGGGCGAGGCATAGTGCATCTATGTGTAAAAGGCGGTTCTATGCATTAAATTAGAATATACATGGCATTATTATTTTTGGATAAGATCATGAATTTTGCCAATTGCGTATGGACGAAAATCGGTCTATCAGACACCCATACACTATTGAATTCTAGCATGTGCGTGTGTTTATTTCATATTATTGATCCATAGAGTGAGAGCGGTTTGAAATACAGGCAATGGATGCTTTTGCAATTCATATATAAACATTAATTAGTGCACTCCATGTTGTTAGTGTGAAGCACTTTATACATTTGTCACTTGCATGGATACATTCCAAATTGCTAGCTATGAAATAGAATACATGTTGAATTCAACGTAAAGGGGGTTTTGAAGATTCGAATTCATAGGAAGTGCATTCATCTATTTGAACCCGAGATAATGGCATTTGTAAATCAGATGTAAAAGGGGGCATCAATCTTTGTTGTGAGTTTGAACATGCTATATATATTCATACGCATATCTAACTTTTTATTTTTTTGCAACCAAGGAGATTATATCTGGAACCATGCATGAACTGAGGTAAGTTGCATATTTTTTAATATATACACATGTACAATGTATATTCAAATGTACCCCCTCCATTCCAAAATAATCGTAGCTTTAGGATTTCCAAGAGTAAAGATTTGTGAAGTTTGACAAATCCCGAAAGTTCAATTCAAGAGAACCGAAAACGTTAATGCTTCTGCTCCAAAATATTGAACGAAGCGCCAAATAGGCCTCTGGTCACCCGAAACCGCGCGAGACTAATGTTTGGTGATAGGAAATTAGTGTCCTGACTCTGGCCCGTGTAGCCTATCGGCCTGATGTCCAAAGGTCTAAACCAGGGTAGGTTTGTAACTTCACCAAGACGCCAGTCTCAGCCGCCTCCGAGAAGCATTCATACGCCGTGGGCGCCTAAACACCCATGTGCTCGGCCAAAATCTATCCCGCCGACATTTGGGACACGTGACATGACTGTCCTACCCCCAACCCGTAATGTGTCCGAAATTTTAGATGGGGGCAAAGTTTGTAACTTTCCCCAAATTTCAAACAAGCGCCTCTCAAACTGAAACATTGTTCCCCCTTAGTTCCCCGCCTCCCTCCATGTCCCCATTCATACTCCGTGGGCGCGAAAACGCCCTTCCACCAGCCGTGAAACCCCAGCCTCCTCCGTCCTCCACCCCATAGTGGCCAATCAACCACCGCCCTCCTCCATCACGCCGGAGCTGGTACCCCGACGTCGTCGTCCAACACAACCGCAACCGCAATGCCCTCAAGGACTTAGCAGCTGAAGCCGAGGCAGAGCTGCCTCCACAACGCCAACGCCAATGTGCGCCGTACCAGAACCACTCTGACCATGTCGTCCTGCGCCTCACTGCTGCGGCTCCATTGTCGCAATAGTCCACCGCACCGGAGCTATTCCTTCTACGCCGTTGTTCGCCGCCTCGGATCTGCTTCTCCGCTGCCGACTGACGGCCACCGCACCGCACTCAACAGCTTGGCCATGGGTTCGTCCAATGCTGCACCGTCCTCCACAACTTCTGGTTTCCGACGAACAACAAGAAGATCGTCAGAAAAATAGAAGGAGGACACAACACTGCCAGCAGAAAGAGGTGCTCCTCTTCCCTTATTCATGCAAATCTTACGTCTCTGCTCACACCATATTCATCCCACGAAAGAAACTATTAGAGCACTTCTTACTGCATCTTCTTCGTGATACTAAATGCACAAGGTTTCCTCCCTTTTACTATTTCACCTTTGCTAGAGGTCAGTAGCCCGCCTGGATTTCAATTCAGGGTCTGTCGAACCGCAATTAAAAGAAGCAACACCCTCTTAGGTGCGCGGAGCACCTAGTCTGCCTGTTCCCCGGGGAAGCGGCGCATAGGTGTCTATCATAGGGCTGTGGGGCGCAGGAGCTGCTTGCGCCCGATCTAGAGGTCGGCGGGGCTTGAATGGATGGCCGGGGGTGGTGCCAAGCACGGCGGTGTGGTGAGGTCGAGGGGAGGGCGCAGGCAGGGGAGGAATATTGGGCCGATGGTCGCTGGCGTTTCGAGGAAGATCGTCAACACTGACTGGCTGGAGGTAGATGAAGGCGATCTGCCTGTTCTTTGTACATCGGACGGTGCAGAAAAAATGGACTGACCTATTTTCTTTCAGTCGACTGTTATTTTCATAGAATCCTATAGTAATTTAGTGTGTCGTGCATGTTGTAGAGCTATCATATGTCTCCCGTCATTTATTTCTCACCGGCCTGCTATCTGCTACCTTTACATTGTACTAATTGTGCACACACTTCACCCATACTCACACTATTGTTTTTTATGCATGGGTATTTCAGACTCTGACGCAGTGTTGATGAATGCAGAAAAGAAAATACAGAAGTCGCTCCAGTGTAATTCAAAGATAAGCACTAAGCATTTTAGTGCTCTAATGGGTGCAGTGTCAGCAGTTAGAGACAGTAAACGTAACTCTGCAGTTGATGATCTCAATTGCCACACACAACCATCCCAGGTGCTTGCTTTAACTTCGCGCTGTCAAATGTGGTTGCATGTTGCATATGGTATCTAGCTTGTATTGCTTCCAATTTGGTTAAATTGCATCTGCTTACTTTACACATTATACCTTTCACAATGACATGCCTTCCTGTTTTTGATACATACTACATATGTCTATTAACCATGTTCGTACATCAAACTAATGCTATTTTGTATCCCTCGTCAATCACTTATGATGAGACAGTCACCCGGGTGGGTTACTGTGAGACACCCTACTCTTTTAAAGAGTGCAGTGTCATCCTCCCCACATGATTCTCAAGAAACAACAAGGCTAAATGAAGATAGTCAACGTAGCTCTCTGGTTGATCACCGCAATTCCCCCACACCACCATTGCAGGTGCTTGCTCTTACTTGGCAGTGTGATATGTGGTTGCATGTTGCATATGGTGTCTACCTTGTAATGCTTCTAATTAGGGTAAATTGCATCTGCTTAGTTAACACATTATACCTGTGAATATGACATGCCTTCTTGTTTTTGGTACATACTACATCTTTCTATTAACCATGTTCTTACATCAAACTACTTTTCTTGTGTATCCCTCATCAATGCTCCTAATTTGTTAAATTGCATCTCCTTAGCTTACTAATTATACATGTGAATATGACACGCCTTCCTGTTTTTGGTACATACTACATCTGCCTATCACACCATGTTCTTACATCAAACTACTGTTCTTGTGTATCCTGCATCTATCGCTTATGATGAGACAGTCACGCACGTGGGTTAATATGAGACGTAATACTCTTATAAAGAATGCAATTTCATCCTCTCCACATGATTCTCAAGAAACAGCAAGCCTAAATGAAGATATTGAATGTAGCTCTATACCTGCAGACCGCACTTCCCCTACACCACCATCATAGGTGCTTGCTCTAACTTCGCAGTGTGATATGTGGTTGCATGTTGCATACGGTGTCTAGCTTGTAATGATTCTAATTAGGGTAAATTGCATCTGCTTAGTTTACATACTATACCTGTGAATATGACATGCCTTCCTATTTTTGGTACACACTGCATATCTATGTGTTAACCTTGTTCTTACATGAAACTACCTCTCTTCTGTATCCTGCATCAATCACTTACGATGAGTCACCTTTATTCGTTGCATATTGCATATTTCTAGCCTGTTGCCATGTATTGCTTCTAATTTGGTCAAATACATTTGTTAGGGCACCCTTTTAATTTGGCAGAGTGATATTGGATTCATCTTTCATATGGTTTCTAGCTTGCATCGATTCTAACAAGTTCAAGCACCTTGTGCTTAGTTTACACTTTATACATCATACATGTCAATATGCTACGCCGTCCTGTTTTTCATACATATTCCATCTTCCTATCATGCGGCTTCCTTACATGAAAGTAGTGTTCGTCAGTATCATGCATCAATGAGTTCTGAAGAGCAAATTTTATTCTTTTTTCTTGTGGGTTTGACTTGACAAGGCAAAATCAAGAAAGAGGTAGGAAAAGAGTAAGGAAGGCGATGATGGTGGTCCTCTGCAGCAACGTAAATGGAGCATCTGTACCGATTCTCCTTGTACTGATAGTGCATTACAAGGTCCAAGTCTCCGCTCCCCTACTCCACCATCCAAGGTGCTTGCTCTAACTTGGCAGTGTGATATCTGGTTGCATGTTGCATATGGTGTCTAGCTCGTATTGCTCCTAATTAGTGTAAACTGCATCTTCTTAGCTTACACATGATACATGTGAATATGACACGCTTTCCTGTTTTTGGTACATATTATATCTGTCTATCACACCATGTTCTTACATGAAACTACTCTTCTTGTGTATCCTGCATCAGTCACTTATGATGGGACACCTTTAAGTTGGCAGTGTGATATTGGTTTGCGTCTTGAATATGATTTCTAGCATGTATTGCTTCTAGTTTGATGAACTCCACCTATGACGAGACAATTTTAACTTGGCAGAGTGATATTGATTGCACCTTCCATATGGTGTCTTGCAGTGTTTCTAATTTTTTGAAGTGCCTTCTGCTTAGTTACCATATCATAGGTGTGAATATGTCAAGCCGTCCATTTTCTCGTACATATTCCATCCTCGTATCATGACTTTGCCTTTCATCAGAGTAGTGTTTGTCAGTATCATGCATGAATGAGTTCTGAAGAGCGAATGATATTCCTTTTTCTTGTCGGTATGACCTCACAATGCAAAATCAATAAAGCTGAAAGAAATTGGCAAGGCATTGGATGATGGTGGTCCTTCCGAGCAACTGAAACGGAGGTTCTCTATAGATTCTACTCTGCCATCCTCCCAACAAGATTCGCAAGACAACACAAGGCTAGAAAGTCAACGTAGCTGTGTAGATGATGAGCACATCTCCCCTACTCCAGCAGCATAGGTGCTTGCTCTAACTTGGCACTATTATATGTTTGTTGCATATTGCGTATGATGTCTAGCTTGTATTGCTTCTAACTTGAATTGCATCTGCTTACTTTACACATAATGCCTGTGAATATGACACGTGTTCCTATTTTTAGAACATACGTGTACACGATGAGCACATCTCCCCTACTCCACCATCATAGGTGCTTGCTCTTACTTGGAACTGTTATATGTGGTTGCGTTTTCCGTATGATGTCTAGTTTGTATTGCTTCTGATTATGTTGAATTGCATCTGCGTAGCTTACAACTTATACCTGCAATGATCACTTACCCATAAGACACATTTAACTTGGGATTGTGATGTAGGTTGCATCTTGCATTGTCTTCTAGCTTGTACTGCTTCTAATTTCTTGAAATGGCACTTACGACAAGACACTTTTTACCTGATAGAGTGATATTGGTTGCGTGTTCATATGGTGCCTAGCTTTCATTTCTTCTAATTTTGTTGAAATGCCCTCAGCTTACTGTTTTTTCATACATATTCCATCCTCCTATCGTATGTGTGAATATGAAACGCTGTCTTTTTTGTATATATTCCATCCTCCTATCATGTGCTTACCTTACATCAAAGTAGTGTTTGTCTGTATCATGCATCAACCAGTTATGCAGAGCTAATTTTATTCATCTTCTTGTGGTTTTGACTTCATAAGGCAATATCAGAAAATAGGAAGGAAAAGAGTAAGTTAGGGGATGTTGGTGGTCCTCCGCACCGACGCAAATAGAGACTCTCTAGATTTGCCATTGCTACTGCTAATGAAGTTGAAATCCCAAGTCTACATGATGAGTTCATCTCCCGTACTCCACCATCGCAGGTGCTTGCTCTAAGTTGACAGTGTGATAATTGGTTTCATGTTTCCTATGTCGTCTAGCCTGTATTTCTTCTATTTTGATTAAATTGCACCTGCCGAGTTTATACGTTATACATGTGCATATGACATGGCTTTCTGTGTCTAGAATACACTGCATCTATCTATCATACCATGTTCTTACATCAAAGTACTGGTGTTGTGTATCCTACATCAGTCACTCATGATTGGACGCTTTTAACATGGCAGTTTGATAGTGTTTGCATCTTGTATTGATTTCTACGTTGTACTGCTTCTAATTTTCCGAATTGCCACTTATGACAAGACACTTTTAACTTGGCAGAGTAATATTGGTTGCATCTTTCATATGGTGTCTAGCTTGCATTACTTCTATTTTCTTGAAAATCCTTCTACTTAGTTTGCACATCGTAGCTGTGAATATGTCATGACGTCCTGTTTTTCTTACATATTGCATCCTCATACGGTTGTCTTACATCAAAGTATTGCTTGTCTGTATCATGCATCAATGAGTTCTGAAGAGTGATTTTATTCTTTTGTGTTGTGGGTACAACTTGACATGGCAAAGTCAAAAAAGAGCAAGGAAAATAATATAGTAGGGAGTGCTGTTACTCGTCTGGTGAAACGGAAAAGGATCTGTCGTCGAGATTCTGCTGGTACTTATAGTGTAGTAGAAGGTCCAAGTCCACCGGCTAAATCTACAAACACAGTATCACCTGCTCCTCCAGCTGCAGCATCCGCTTCAATTGTACCAGCATCTCAACCAGTTACTCGTTTGTTTGCTCCGGAACTGGCCAGTTCCCAAGCTGCCTTCACACCTAACACTACTTCTGAAGCACTGCTGACACAACATGACTTGGCAAGATCAGATGAACCTCATGAGCATCAACACCAAGATGGTACCTGACCGAGTCAAGTTGCAGTTGCATGCTCCTTTATATGTACTCTCATAGTTTGATGTACACTAACACTTTCCATATTTGTTGTTGAACTAGCACCACGGCGCAAGCGGAAACAGACATCAGGGATAATGCTTGACAGATTAACAAAATCTAAAGGAGGAAGAATGGAGATCCATTTTGAGGCAGGTTTAAAAAGGCCACGTGATGCTACAAAGTCAGCCAAGTTAGTATCAGACGCAGCCGTTGCCGTTAGGTGTCATGCACGTATCCTACCAACATGGATCCAGTATAGGAATGAGAAAGACAATACCCAGTTTAACACCTTCCTTGACCATTTATCCATAAGTAATGTTATTCATCGCAATTAGTAATATTGTCTTGCTCTGTCCCATACTTTATAGCTTCCTCCTAATAAGACTCACATTCTTTTTTCAACAGATGAGGTTCAAGTTGGATCCAAAAGATGATGCAACTAAACAAGCATGCACTCATGTTTTTCAGTCTGCTCTGCGACAGTATCGGTACCACCTTAGAAAATCTCACTTTGAAGGCAAGGCTAACAATGAAATCTCCCAGACATCTCCAGTGGAATATATTACAGATGAAGACAGGACAGCCCTCGTTAAACACTGGTCTGATCCAAAGTATCAGGTAGGCTATATGTATTTGATCAGACCACATATTGAACTTGTATTTATGTATGTGCATTACAAGTGTATCTTGTTCTAGGCTAACTATTTGAAGAACAAAACCAACCGTTCTAAAGTGAAATTCCAATAGACAACAGGATCTCGTAGCTATATTGCACACTGCGAGGCTCTTGTAAATAGCTGCTACTTCCATCTTTTTTGTGTGCCATATTATCGTATCTATATTGATTTGTTCCAAATATAGAGGAAAGCCCGTGCGGACCAAAAAGAACCTGAACCAAATGCAGTGCAAATCTTCAAGGATTGCCACACCAGCAAGATGAAGGGCATGAGCACACCAGTTCAAGCTGCTGTTGTAATTCCTTACTCCTCCTACCTTGAACTGATTGGTACTGCGATGTGTTCATTTAACTATTTGGTTTGCAGCCAATGTCAGTTACTCTGTTCACTTTTATACACAGTTGTCTTAACGTATCATTTCACCTTACATGGTTTAAAAGAGATGAAGGATATTCTTTTGGTCTTGATCTATAATCTAGTTGTTATGTTCACGTGCGCACACAATGATAAACTAGCATGTTTGTTTTATATCTGTTTGCGCATGATATGAATGATGTCAAACTATGTTCATCCTACTTTAAACCATGTCTCTTTATCCTTAGATGTCAACGAATGTGAGGAAATAGACAATACAGTAGGCATGATACATGGACGTATGTTCCGAAAGTGATTTTATTATGTAGTTGGCACTACAATACATACTAATGTATTACAGTAGTTCACCAAAATAAGTTATGTATAAACGTTTAACCTACTTTGTTTGTTTTTGTCTCATTAGTAAATTATCTGGTACACTAATCTACAAGTTCAAACTTTCAGGAAGCTATGGAACAAATGATTGAACAGCCACAACCACCTGAAGGTGACGAGGCTACGACAGGCACAATGTCACCTCTTACTGCAGTGCGTCAGTATCTCTCCACTAACAATGCAAAAAGCACCTTCCTGCGTAATTCTGGGTTGGTTGTCAAGGTAACCTCATCCAAATCGCCTTCTGAACAAAATCTTCCTGCTAGACAGAGTGATATATCTGTGCTCCAGACACAAGTCCAATCCCTAATGGATGTTGTTTCGGAAACAATAATAGTGGTTGAGAAATGTCGTCAAGATATTAATGGTTTTGAAACCAGACTATCAGACATTCACTCCGTTGTTCAAGAGCAATGGCGGAAAAAAGGTGGAGATTGTGTTGCTCCATCAGATTCTACAGCCTGAAACATTAGCACTCAGGTCAAATGATTTGTGCTTCTATACATCTGATGGTGCTTCTATCTGGAAGGACTATAAACTTTATGCCAACAGGCCTTTTGTTGTATGGTTGGAATTTATTTTGTTGTGATACCACATTTATGATGCTGCCACAGGCTGCAGTAATTACGACCCTATTTTTGTATAGTGTAGGTTTATCTTAGTAATGTATTCGGCTGAAAGCTTCGTAGGAGCCCAACATGCCAACATTCGTTGGGCCCATTCCAATTGGGCAAAAAATTATTACGGGCCGAAATTGGCATGTAGCCCACTAAAAATATCTGGGCCTAAATCAGCATAAGCTTTCATATTTTTCTGGTAAGCATGTGCCCATAGTGGGCCTTTAACAGGCCTAAACATAATTTGGGCCCGCGGTAAAATTAGGCCTTTTACAGGTGTAAATATCTCGAGCCCATAAAAACATGGGCCTTTAATAGACCGAAAGTGAGATTAAGCCCTGATTGTGCCAAATAACCCACTGGACTTAGCAGGCCGAAATGGTGGCCCATTTACGATGCGGATCTTTGACAGGCCGAAATTCGGACGGGCCGTAAATGCGTCGACCTAATACACGGGCCTTTAATGGGCCGGAACTTCGGTCAGGCTAGATTATCACCATTTTTATATGGGCCGTTAATGGGCCCGATATGACACTGGGCCACCTATGGCCCATTGTTTACGTGCGGCGTTAACACGCCGGAAATGACAACAGGCCGAAAGTGGCCCAAATCTATAGTGGGCCTCTAACAGGCCGAATGTCAGACATGGCCGAATATGACCCAAATCCTTTACGGTCGTTTATGGGCTGAAAGTTTTGATTGTTGGAAATATGCCCTAGAGGCAATAATAAATTAGTTATTATTATATTTCCTTGTTCATGATAATCATTTATTATCCATGCTATAATTGTATTGATAGGAAACTCAGATACATGTGTGGATACATAGACAACACCATGTCCCTAGCAAGCCTCTAGTTGACTAGCTCGTTGATCAATAGATGGTCACGGTTTCCTGACCATGGACATTGGATGTCGTTGATAACGGGATCACATCATTAGGAGAATTATGTGATGGACAAGACCCAATCCTAAGCCTAGCACAAAGATCATGTAGTTCGTATGCTAAAGCTTTTCTAATGTCAAGTATCATTTCCTTAGACCATGAGATTGTGCAACTCCCGGATACCGTAGGAATGCTTTGGGTGTACCAAACGTCACAATATAACTGGGTGGCTATAAAGGTGCACTACGGGTATCTCCAAAAGTGTCTGTTGGGTTGGCACGAATCGAGACTAGGATTTGTCACTCCGGTTGATGGAGAGGTATCTCTGGGACCACTCGGTAGGACATCATCATAATGTGCACAATGTGACCAAGGGGTTGATCACGGGATGATGTGTTACAGAACGAGTAAAGAGACTTGCCGGTAATGAGATAGAACAAGGTATCGGCATACCGACGACCGAATCTCGGGCAAGTATAATACCGCTAGACAAAGGGAATTGTATACGGGATCGATTGAGTCCTTGACATCGTGGTTCATCCGATGTGATCATCATGGAACATGTGGGAGCCAACATGGGTATCCAGATCCCGCTGTTGGTTATTGACCGGAGAACGTCTCGGTCATGTCTGCATGGTTCCCGAACCCGTAGGGTCTACACACTTAAGGTTCGATGACGCTAGGGTTATAGGGAATACATATACGTGGTTACCGAATGTTGTTTGGAGTCCCAGATGAGATGCCGGACGTCACGAGGAGTTCCTAAATGGTCCGGAGGTAAAGATTTATATATGGAAAGTTGTTGTTCGGGTTCCGGGAAAAGTTTGGGTTTTTCTGGTATTGTACCGGGAAGCTTCCAGAAGGTTTCGGAGGGGTCCGGAGGTCCGGAAATTGTTCCACCACGTCCAATACAGCAGCATGGGCTATAAGGGGGCACCCTAGCCTTAATGGGCCAGGGGAACCAGCCCCCCCCAAGGCCCATGCGCATGGGAGAGGGGAAACCCTAAGGGGGAGGGCCTCCACTTGACTTGGGAGGCACTCCTCCCCCCTTTGGCCGCCGCCACCAACCCTAGATGGGATATAGGGGGGCCGGCCCCCTTATCTCCCCACCTATAAATAGTGGAGGGGTGGGAGGGCAGCCGCACCCCAAAGTTCTGGCGCAGCCCTCCCCCTCTCCCAAGTCCTCCTCTCGCGCGGTGTTTGGCGAAGCCCTGCAGGATTGCCACGCTCCTCCACCACCACCACGCCGTTGTGCTGCTGCTGTATGGAGTCTTCCCCAACCTCTCCCTCTCTCCTTGCTGGATCAAGGCATGGGAGACGTCACTGGGCTGTACGTGTGTTGAACGCGGAGGTGCCATCCGTTCGGCACTAGGATCTCTGGTGATTTGGATCACGATGAGTACAACTCCTTCAACCCCGTTCTCTTGAATGCTTCCGCTTAGCAATCTACAAGGGTATGTAGATGCACTCTACTTCCCCTTGTTGCTGGTCTCTCCATAGATAGATCTTGGTGACTCGTAGGAAAATTTTGAATTTCTGCTACGTTCCCCAACAGTGGCATCATGAGCTAGGTCTATTGCGTAGATTCTATGCACGACTAGAACAGAAAATAGTTGTGGGCGTCGATTTTGTTCAATATGCTTACCGTTACTAGTCCAATCTTTTTTCGACGGTATTGTGGGATGAAGTGGCCCGGACCGACCTTACACGTACACTTACGTGAGACAGGTTCCACCGACTGACATGCACTTGTTGCATAAGGTGGCTAGCGGGTGCCAGTCTCTCCCACTTTAGTCGGATCGGATTTGATGAAAAGGGTCCTTATGAAGGGTAAATAGCAAGTGGCATATCACGTTGTGGCTTTTGCGTAGGTAAGAAATGTTCTTGCTAGAAACCCATAGCAGCCACATAAAACATGCAAACAACAATTAGAGGACGTCTGACTTGTTTTTGCAGGGTATGCTATGTGATGTGATATGGCCAAGAAGAATGTGATGAATGATATGTGATGTATGAGATTGATCATGTTCTTGTAATAGGAATCACGACTTGCATGTCGATGAGTATGACAACCGGCAGGAGCCATAGGAGTTGTCTTTATTTATTATATGACATGCGTGTCATTGAACAACGCCATGTAATTACTTTACTTTATTGCTAACCGGTAGCCATAGTAGTAGAAGTAATAAATTGGCGAGACAACTTCATGGAGACACGATGATGGAGATCATGGTGTCATGCCGGTGACGATGATGATCATGGAGCCCCGAAGATGGAGATCAATAGGAGCAAAATGATATTGGCCATATCATGTCACTATTTGATTGCATGTGATGTTTATCATGTTTATGCATCTTATTTGCTTAGAACGACGGTAGTAAATAAGATGATCCCTCATTAAAATTTTAAGAAAGTGTTCCCCCTAACTGTGCACCGTTGCGAAAGTTCGTCATTTCGAAGTACCACGTGATGATCGGGTGTGATAGATTCTAACGTTCACATACAACGGGTGTAAGCCAGATTTACACATGCAAAACACTTAGGTTGACTTGACGAGCCTATCATGTACAGACATGGCCTCGGAACACAAGAGACCGAAAGGTCAAGCATGAGTCATATAGTAGATATGATCAACATGAAGATGTTCACCGATGATGACTAGTCTGTCTCACGTGATGATTGGACACGACCTAGTTGACTCGGATCATGTAATCACTTAGATGACTAGAGGGATGTCTATCTGAGTGGGAGTTCATAAGATGACCTTAATTATCCTGAACATAGTCAAAAGATTCTTGCAAATTATGTCATAGCTCGCGCTTAGTTCTACTGTTTTAGATATGTTTCTAGAGAAAATTTAGTTGAAAGTTGATAGTAGCAATTATGCGGACTGGGTCCGTAAACTGAGGATTGTCCTTGTTGCTTAGTAGAAGGCTTATGTCCTTAATGCACCGCTTGGTATGCTGAACCTCGAACGTCGTCTGTGGATGTTGCGAACATTTGACATACACGTTTTGATAACTACGTGATAGTTCAGTTAAACAGTATAGAGTTTAGGCACCAAAGACGATTTCGAAACGTCGCGGAACATATGAGATGTTTCGAGGGCTGAAATTGGGATTTCAGGCTCGTGCCCACGTCAAGTGGTATAAGACCTCCGACGATTTTCTTAGCCTGCAAAGTAAGGGAGAAAAGCTCAATCATTGAGCTTGTGCTCAGATTGTCTGAGTACAACAATCACTTGAATCGAGTGGGAGTTAATCTTCCAGATGAGATAGTGATGTTTCTCCAAAGTCATTGCCACCAAGATACTAGAGCTTCGTGATGAACTATAACATATCAGGGATAGATATGATGATCCTTGAAGTACTCGCGATGTTTGACACCGCGAAAGTAGAAGTCAAGTAGGAGCATCAATTGTTGATGGTTAGTAAAACCACGAGTTTGAAGAAGGGCAAGGGCAAGAAGGGATACTTCATGAAACGGCAAAACAGTTGTTGCTCTAGTGAAAACCCAAGGTTGAACCCAAACCCGAGACTAAGTGCTTCTGTAATGAGAGGAACAGACACTAAAGCAGAACCACCATAGATTCTTGGTAGATAAGAAGGCAGGCAAGGTCGACGGAAGTATATTGGATGTACATTATGTTAATGTGTACTTTACTAGTACTCCTAGTAGCACCAGGGTATTAGATACCGGTTCGGTTGCTAAGTGTTAGTAACTCTAAATAAAAGCTACAGAATAAACGGAGACTAGCTAAAGGTGAGCTGACGATATGTGTTGGAAGTGTTTCCAAGGTTGATGTGATCAAGCATTGCACGCTCCCTCTACCATCGAGATTGGTGTTAAACCTAAATAATTGTTATTTGGTGTTTGCATTGAGCATAGACATGATTGGATTATGTCTATAGCAGTTCGGTTATTCATTTAAGGAGAATAATGGTTACTCTGTTTATTTGAATAATACCTTCAATGGTCTTGCACCTAAAAGGAATGGTTTACTGAATCTCGATCGTAGTGATACACATTTTCATGCCAAAAGATATAAGATAGTAATGATAGTACCACTTACTTGTGGCACTGCTATGTAAGTCATATTGGTATAAAACACATGAAGAAGCTCCATGTTGATGGATCTTTGGACTCACTCATTTTTGAAAAGTTTGAGACATGCGAACCATGTCTATTGGTGTATACGCATGAAGAAACTCCATGCAGATGGATAGTTTGGACTCACTTGATTTTGAATCACTTGAGATATGCAAATCATACCACATGGGCGAGATGACTGAAAAGCCTTGTTTTCAGTAAGATGGAACAAGATAGCAACTTGTTGGAAGTAACACACTTTGATGTGTACAGTCCAATGAGTGCTGAGGCACGCAGTGGATATCGTTATGTTCTTGCTTCACGGATGATTTGAGTAGATACTGTATATTTACTTGATGAAACACGAGTCTGAATTATTGAATGGTTCAAGTAATTTCAGAGTGAAGTTGAAGATCATCGTGACAAGAGGATAAAATGTCTATGATATGATCATAGAGATGAGTATCTGAGTTACGAGCTTTGGCACACAATTAAGACATTGTGGAAATTGTTTCACAACTAACACCGCCTGGAACACCATAGTGTGATGGTGTGTCCAAACATCATAGATGCACCCTATTGGATATGGGGCATACCATGATGTCTCTTATCGAATTACCACTATCATTCATGGGTCAAGCATTAGAGACAACCACATTCACTTTAAATAGGGCACCACGTAATTCCGTTGAGATGACAGCGTATGAACTATGGTTTGGAGAAACCTAAGTTGTAATTTCTTAAAAGTTTGGGGCTGCGACGCTTATGTGAAAAACTTTCAGGTTGATAAGCTCGAACCAAAAGCGGATAAAATGCATCTTCATAAGACACCCAAAACAGTTGGGTATACCTCCTAATTCAGATCCGAAAGCAATAGGGATTGTTTCTTGAATCGGGTCCTTTCTCGAGGAAATGTTTGTCTCGAAAGAATTGAGTGGGAGGGTGGTGGAGACTTGATGAGGTTATTGAACCGTCACTTCAACTAGTGTGTAGCAGGGCACAGGAAGTTGTTCCTGTGGCGCCTACACCAATTGATGTAGAAGCTTATGATAGTGATCATGAAGTTTCGGATCAAGTCACTACCGTACCTCGTAGGGTGACGAGGATGCGTACTACTTCAGAGTGGTACAGTAATCCTGTCTTGAAGGTCATGTTGCTAGACAACAATGAACCTACAAGCTATGGAGAAGCAATAGTGGGCCCATATTCCAACAAATGGTTAGAAGCCATGAAATCCGAGATAGGATCCATGTATCAGAACAAAGCATGGACTTTGGTGGACTTGCCCGTTGATCGGCAAGCCATTGAGATAAATGGATCTTTAAGAAGAAGACGTACGTGAACGGTAATGTCACTGTCTGTGAAGCTCGACTTGTGGAGAAGAGTTTTTCACAAGTTCAAGGAGTTGACTACGATGAGATTTTCTCATCCGTAGCGATGCTTAAGTCCGTCGGAATCATGTTAGCATTAGCTGCATTTATGAAATCAACCAATTGGATGTCAAAACGAGTTTCCTTACCAGTCTTCGTAAGGAAAGGTTGTATGTGATACAATCAGAAAGGTTTGTCGATCCTAAGGATGCTAAAAGGTATGCTAGCTTCAGCGATCCTTCTAAGGACTGGAGTAAGCATCTCGGTGTTGGAATGTACGCTTTGATGGAATGATCAAAGATTTTGGGTTAGCACAAAGTTTGTGAGAAACTTGTATTTCCAAAGAAGTGAGTGGGAGCACTAAAAAATTTCTGATAGGTATATGTTGTTGACATATTGTTGATCAAAAATGATGTAGAATTTCTAGAAAGCATATAGGGTTATTTGAAAAGTGTTTTTCAATGGAAAACCTGGATTAAGCTACTTGAACATTGAGCATAAAGATCTATGAGGATAGATCAAAAACGTTAAATGGTACCTTCAAATGAGCACATACCTTGACATGGTCTTGAAGGTGTTCAAGATGGATCTGTCAAAGAAGGAGTTCTTGCCTCAGTTGTAAGGTATGAAGTTAAGAGTTAAAGCTCGACCACAGCAGAAGAGAGAGAAAGGACGAAGGTCGTCCCCTGTGCTTCAGATGTATGCTCTATAGTATGCTATGCTGTGTACCGCACTAGAAGTGTGCCTTGCCATGAGTCAGTAAAGGGGTACAAGAATGATCCAGGAATGGATCATTGGACATCAGTCAAAATTGTCCTTGGAGTAAATAAGGACATGTTTCTCGAATATGGAGGTGATAAAGAGTTCGGCGTAAAGGGTTACGTTGATGCAAACTTTAACACCTATCCGAGTGACTCTGAGTAGCAAAACCGGATACGTATAGTGGAGCAACCATTTGGAATAGCTCCAAGTGGAGCGTGGAAGCAGTATTTACAATATGACCTAGAGATTTGTGAAATACATACGGATCTGAATGTTGCAGACCCGTTGACTAAAACCTTTCTCACAAGCAAAACATGATCAAACCCCAGACCACATTGAGTCTTAATCACATGGTGATGTGAACTAGTTTAGTGACACTAGTAAACTCTTTAGATGTTGGTCACATGGCGATGTGACCTATCAGTGTTAATCACATGGCGATGTGAACTAGATTATTGACTCTAGTGCAAGTGGGAGACTATTGGAAATATGCCCTAGAGGCAATAATAAATTAGTTATTATTATATTTCCTTGTTCATGATAATCGTTTATTATCCATGCTATAATTGTATTGATAGGAAACTCAGATACATGTGTGGATACATAGACAACACCATGTCCCTAGTAAGCCTCTAGTTGACTAGCTCGTTGATCAATAGATGGTCACGGTTTCCTGACCATGGACATTGGATGTCGTTGATAACGGGATCACATCATTAGGAGAATGATGTGATGGACAAGACCCAATCCTAAGCCTAGCACAAAGATCGTGTAGTTCGTATGCTAAAGCTTTTCTAATGTCAAGTATCATTTCCTTAGACCATGAGATTGTGCAACTCCCGGATACCGTAGGAATGCTTTGGGTGTACCAAACGTCACAACGTAACTGGGTGGCTATAAAGGTGCACTACGGGTATCTCCAAAAGTGTTTGCTGGGTTGACACGAATCGAGACTGGGATTTGTCACTCCGGTTGACGGAGAGGTATCTCTGGGCCCACTCGGTAGGACATCATCATAATGTGCACAATGTGACCAAGGGGTTGATCACGGGATGCTGTGTTATAGAACGAGTAAAGAGACTTGCCGGTAACGAGATAGAACAAGGTATCGGCATACCGACGATCGAATCTCGGGCAAGTATAATACCGCTAGACAAAGGGAATTGTCTACGGGATCGATTGAGTCCTTGACATCGTGGTTCATCTGATGAGATCATCGTGGAACATGCAGGAGCCAACATGGGTATCCAGATCCCGCTGTTGGTTATTGACAGGAGAACGTCTCGGTCATGTCTGCATGGTTCCCGAACCCGTAGGGTCTACACACTTAAGGTTCGATGACGCTAGGGTTATAGGGAATAGATATACGTGGTTACTGAATGTTGTTCGGAGTCCCAGATGAGATCCCGGACGTCACGAGGAGTTTCGAAATGATCCGGAGGTAAAGATTTATATATGGAAAGTTGTTGTTCGGGTTCCGGGAAAAGTTCGGGGTTTTCTGGTATTGTACCGGGAAGCTTCCAGAAGGTTCCGGAGGATTCCGGAGGGGTCCGGAGGTCTGGAAATTGTTCCACCACGTCCAATACAGCAGCATGGGCTGTAAGGGGACACCCTAGCCTTAATTTGCCAGGGGAACCAGCCCCCCAAGGCCCATGCGCATGGGAGAGGGGAAACCCTAAGGGGAAGGGCCTCCACTTGACTTGGGAGGCAGTCCTCCCCCCTTTGGCCGCCGCCCCCAACCCTAGATGGGATCTAGGGGGGTCGGCCCCCTTCTCTCCCCACCTATAAATAGTGGAGGGGTGGGAGGGCAGCCGCACCCCAAAGTTCTGGCGCAGCCCTCCCCCTCTCCCAAGTCCTCCTCCTCTCCCGCGGTTCTTGGAGAAGCCCTGCAGGATTGCCACGCTCCTCCACCACCACCACGCCATTGTGCTGCTGCTGGACGGAGTCTTCCCCAACCTCTCCCTCTCTCCTTGCTGGATCAAGGCATGGGAGACGTCACCGGGCTGTACGTGTGTTGAACGCGGAGGTGCCGTCCATTCGGCATTTGGATCTCCGGTGATTTGGATCATGATGAGTACGACTCCTTCAACCCCGTTCTCTTGAACGCTTCCGCTTAGCGATCTACAAGGGTATGTAGATGCACTCTCCTTCCCCTCGTTGCTGGTCTCTCCATAGATACATCTTGGTGACTCGTAGGAAAATTTTGAATTTCTGCTACGTTCCCCAACATTGATGGCCTGTAAATGGGCCCAAATGAAGCCGGACCTTTAACAGGCCGGAAATACACTGGGCGGTAATTCGGCCCTATTACTTAGCGAACAGTTATTGGGCCAAAAGTGACCATGGGATGCATTGATGACAAGTTTAGGACAGGTCGTTGATGGGCCGATTTGACAGAAAATGTTGGGCCTTTAGCTGGGCCAGCCCATTATGGTCTGCAAATCCGTGTGGGCCTTTAGCTAGGCCGGCCCATTATGGTCCGCTAAATTTTGTGGGTCTTTAGCTGGGCCGGCCCATTATGGCCCGCTAAATTTTATGGGCCTTCGGTTGGGCCGGCCCATTTAAACTTTGTGGGCCACTTTTGGGCCGGTCCACGTGTCAACATATCATAGGTCATCTCGGCCGTTGGATGAGTGACACATGTGCCAAGCAGAGCTGACGCGTGGATCCGTCAGCCAATGAGAATTTTACACATGGAAAATCAGCATTGGTCGTGGCTGTTAACGGGTTATCAGATCCAAAATCCGACCTGATAGCTTAACGGTGTTCCGTTACAGTGGATGCCACGTGTTGGTCACCCTTGACGAAAGCACTTCTGTGACGCGCGATTTATCGTCATGGAAGTGGACATTTCCGTGATGATAATTTTGGTAATGTCATGGAACACTTCTACGACAGCACATGTATGACTATCTTGATTCTGTCATAAATTTGTCATGGATATACATGCATGACAGAAAATGCGGCCTACTATGACAAACACGTATCATCGCAGAAGTGTATTTTTTTTGTAGTGACAAGAGCAAGGAGTTCATCATCAACACACCATTTGTTACTTCTTGGAGAGTGGTGTCTCCTAGATTGGCTAGGTGTCACTTGGGAGCCTCCGACAAGATTGTGGAGTTGAACAAGGAGTTTGTACGGGCAAGGAGATTGCCTACTTCATGAAGATCTACCCCTAGTGAGGCAAGTCCTTCATGGGCGACGGTCATGGTGGGATAGACAAGGTTGCTTCTTCGTGGACCCTTCGTGGGTGGAGCCCTCCGTGGACTCGCGCAGCCGTTACCCTTTGTGGGTTGAAGTCTCCATCAACGTGGATGTACGATAGCACCACCTATCGGAACCACGGCTCAAAAATCTCCGTGTCTCCAATTGTGTTTGCCTCCTCAAACTCCTCCCCTTTACCTTCATATGCAATTGTGTTACATTCCGCTGCTATACTCTAGAATTGCATGTGTAGGTTGATTGCTTGACTTGTGCTAAGTTGCTAAAATCTGCCAAGAATTAAAATTGGGAAAAGGCAAAAAATTTATTTGGTCAAGTAGTGTAATCACCCCCCTCTAGACATACTTGTGATCCTACAACAGTAGCTGGTGGAGGCAGGAGGGAGACGCTGAGGATGAACAGTCGCAGGTGAGGCTAGAGGAGGTCGATGGTGGATGAACAGTAGCCCGTGGAGGCTAGAGCGAGGCAGTAGACAGCGGATGAACAGTACCTGTGGAGTCCCGTTTTGCGGTATGCCACACCACTCCCGATGAACAGGACCCCGTTTCGACCGTAGGAGGTTGAAGAGAAGTCTGTTTCCTTTGTTTTGCGGTACGCCACACCCCTCCCAATCAACAGGACCCCGTTTCGACTATAGGAGGTCGAAGAGAAGCCCATTTCCTCTGTTTTGCGGTACACCAGACCCCTCCCGATGAACAGGATCCTGTTTCGACCATAGGCGGTTGAACAAAAGGATGTTTCCTCCGTTCTATGGTACGCCAGGCCTCGTTGTGGCTATTCCGTCCAAGCCGGTTGGCTGCCGATGAACATGACGCAGTTTCTCCGTTCTGACCCATCCGGTTGGCTGCCAATGAACAGGACATCGTTGCTGCCTCTCCATGTACACGAGCCCTGGCCGTACGTATGCGCGAGTAGGCGTTCGAGACCCCGCCCATATGTATGTACGTGGTTGTACTTACTTTCTTGCACCCTGGCTGTACGTACATGTACATGATATAGACGGGAATGTGTGACATGCTACGTCCGCGCCTCTCCTATGACACGTTCCCTTCCTTACTCGGCCACGGTTCATCACTGCAGCCTCCACATAGACCGATCAACCAACATGTACGTACACATTCGCGAGCAGACAAACAACCCTATGTATAGTTTGACCGGTTGGGTCCCAACTGTTAGGGAGGTAAGGAGGCACTTCCTTGCGTGTGAAGATATAGCTGGTGGGTCCTAGCTATCAGCGAGAGAATCATATTTTTTGCTCGTAATATGGACGCACTTCCTTGCGTTCGAAGATGTAGCTGGTGGGTCCCAGCAGTCAGGGGGAAACATTTTTTTCATCAAATACGATGACCCATCCGGTGGGTCCTTGTTGTCAGGTGGAGGAATCATTATTTTGTGTGTAATAAGGAGGCACTTCCTTGCTTCGGCCATGGACCCAGCTGTCAGCCTCTCCCTGTATAGTCCTCTTCCGATGGAAGTCGTTCCTTGACCACATTGACCACACCGCACCGAGAGCACCAAGCCGGTGGACAATGGAGAGGCCTAGAAGGGGACGACACGGAGCCGGGGAAGACGCGGCAGTGGATGCCCACACGGAGAGGAGTATGAGGGTTGACTGGTTCAACTGTTGTGTGAGCCTACCGTCGCTGCAGAATAACAGGAGTTGTGGGTGAGTAGAGGGATGGCTTGGCCAGAGGTTGGAGTAGGTGGGGCGGTGAGGACTGCGCGGCAGCAGAGCCGGTCATGGGAGGCAGCGGCAGGCGACACGACCGGCTCTGGTTTGGGCGGCTGGAGCAAGAATACCAGAGGTTGAAGAAGCACTACGGCCGTTGGATGGACATCATACGGTCATTGGAGCTAGAATCGTTCATATTGACTAAGTTGACAAAGCCCTCTATACGCGTCAACTTAGTAGGCCTGCAAGTCAGCTTCCCACTATGGCGGGTCCCAGCTAGCGGGGGGAGTATTCAGTTTTTTGTGCGTAATAAGGAGGCACTTTCTTGCGTGCGAAGATATAGCTGGTGGGTCCGAGCTGTCAGCGGGAGGAACATTTTTTTCACGAAATACAGAGGCCCTTCCGGTGGGTCCCAGCTGTCAGGTGGAGGAATAATTATTTTGCACATAATAAGGAGGCAATTCCTTGCGTGGGGCCGTGGACCCAGCTGTCAGCCTCTCCACGTGCAGTCCTCTTCCGATGGTTGTCATTCGTTGACCCTGTTGACCACGCTGCCGAGAGCACCAGGGCGGTGGACCACGGCGAGGCCTAGGAAGGGAACAACACAGAGCCAGAGAAGACTCAGAAGTTGTTTCCAACATGGAGGGGAGTACGAGGGTTTACTGCTTCACCTGCAGTGTGAGGCTGTCATTGCCGGAGAATAACGGGAGGTCTGGGTGAGTAGAGGGATGGCTAGGCCATCGATGGGAGTATGGTGGGGCAGTGAGGCATGTGCGGCAGCACAGCCGGCCGCGGGAGGAGGGAGCAGGCAGTCCTGCCGGCGCTTGTTTGAGCGGCTGGAGTAGGAAGAACAAAGATGGAAGAAGCATGACGGCTATTGGATGGACATCCAACAGTCACTGCTCTCGTGTGTTGACTAAGTTAACATGACGTTCCGTGTGCATCAACCTTTTTCTAGGAAAGCGTATGCGTCAACCTATAGTAGGCGCACAAGTCAGCCTCAAATGTGTGGAAAACAACATACAACCCATCTGCCATTATTTCTATTAATTTACATCTCATTTGCTAATTCTTAAGGATTTTTTTGGAGCCCATATTCTTTTTGTTAGCATTACATCCCATATTTTGGCCACGGTTAAATATTATACGAAATTTTGCATATTTCGGTGTGGTCCCAACTGTTTTTAATCCTAAAATTTCAAGACACATTCAAACTAATTTGAAAAGTAAATTTATATCAATATAAAATCCAAATAATTTTCCACGCATAAAAATCAATGGAATTTAAAATCTTGAAGTGAAAAAAAAGAAATTTGAAACTAATTCCTGGTTTGATGTGTTTTAAAAATGTACAACCCATTTCTCATTACTGATAGCCCATTTTCCAGGCAAGCTGAATGAAACTCTCCTCGTCTTTAAAGATTTGCAGCCCAGTAGGGCTGACAAAGCAACTAGGCCTCGGTTGGGTATTTCTTTAAATAAAGTAGAACTGGGCTAGCCATTTTCGGCAAGAAAAAACATAACTGGGCTCACGATGTGGTAAACATAAATAAAACCCTGGCTAGATAGGCCACAGCTCCCGCACAGCCCCATTGTTACCCTGATCCGTATCTAAAACTAGCATAAATAACAATTGCTTGTTCCTAAAAAAAGTAAATAACAATTGCACGACCTGCTGGGTCCCTGGTGTTAGTCGGTCGTTGTGTAATTCTCTCATTTATTGACTACGTTGACAATGGCGTTTGCCCCAGATGTCCAACCATTAGGAGAAACCATTTTTTTGGCTTGTAATAAAGAGGCACTTGCTTGCGTACTGCCATGACCCTGGGGGGTCCCTATTGTCATCCTCTCCACGTACAGTCATATCCTTGTTCCTCTTGGTTGTTGACAATGTTGGCAACGCAAGAGGGCGGCGCACCTTGCACGGCGAGCGAACCAAGGTGGAGGACGACGACGAGGCCTCGAACGGAATGAACAGGAGCCGTGGAAGATGCACTAGTAGGGAAAAGCATAGCAGTAGCGCGCGTATTAGGTGTATCAGTAGCACGGGGAACCATGCTACGGATACGGCGCTACAGCTAAAATGTAGCAGTAGTGCATGCTCACACATGCTACTGCTATACATGTATAGCAGCAGCAGGCTTTTGGACAAAGCGCTAATGCTAATATCTGCAGCGCTTTAAATTTGGACGCGCTACTGGTAAGGGCGCGCTGCTGCTAACTCTACTCCCCTCGCTACTGTTAGTTTTATTAGTTTTATTTTTTTTCTGCATATTTGTTTTATTTTGAAAGCTTTTTTTGGAGATATGCCCTAGAGGCAATCATGTATGATGATATTTCCTTGTGTTTATGAATAAAGATAGTCCTTGGACATTATCAATGATGTATATCAACAAGTACGTGACTTGTTTGTGGGACTATGCATTGTATGATTACTGTCCTAAAAGGTCCCTAGTCGAAAGGGTTGTGTGGACATGCAGCCAACTAAACTAACATATGACACGGTGGATGGCTCGGTCTCACTAGCCATGGAGCATTTGATGTTAACCGGATAATATGGACTCGGAAGGATCTGGTCGGATTCAACATAGTTGAATCCGAGTCGAGATAAGGTCCGAGTTGGACAGACCCAACTACGAGACGCAGTGATATGTCATCTATGAGTCTCTAGTACAACATACGTTCTATGTCCTAATACCTGAGCTGGCGCATGTACTCGGGATGGTGACAAACCTGCTTTGGGCCGACCAAACGCTACTCCGTGACTGGGTAGTTACAAAGGTAGGTTTTAGGCTTGTCCAGACCCATGCTGCGAGACATGGTCGAGCAAGATGGGATTTGCCCATCCGATCAGGAGAGATATACTCTGGTCCCCTCGTGTGATCTGACCAGGATAAGCATGGCATGCGACAAGGATTATGAGATAGAGTTCGGGCTAGCACAATGATGATAGTCTCGCATTGAGCCTGACAACATATACCGTGAGGCAAAGAGAACAAAAGTGTGACACATTGTACAGGTTCGCCTAACCAGCTTTATAGTCTGCTTGGTGGTCGGCATGCCTTGCTAGAGGCCGCTACCAACCGTGCAGTTCGGAGGTAATCCGTACTACGACCAAGCCGACTTGAACCGAAGGGGTCGCACGCTCAAGGGAAGGAACCTACGAGGTCGGATCCGAGGACACTGGTCGGATGTGATCCGAGCTGTATTTGGATTGTGGCCAAGTAGACTTGTGGGCTTTAGGGTCCGTGCGAGGCCCAAGTGTTGAGACCATGACGGACACATATATAAAGTGGAGGTGCGGCACACTCATGCGGTTAATCGATTTGGCGTTGTCACTAGGGTTTGCATGTGTTGCGAATAGCCACGTCCACTCGCTGCCTGTTGTGTGATCGGACCTAGAAGTTTGCCGCACGACATTCCTCCTCCACGCGCGGATACCGTTAGAGGCGGTGAACTCGTGCCGCTCCGGCGAACTTTTTCGTGGGATACGATCGGCTACGTGGGAGACCGGCAAGGAGGAGGACTCCAGGAACGCGAGGTGACCCCGGGGACGCATTGCGTCAACTCTACTTCTGCTGCACGACACTGCGCGTCTAGTGGTAACGATCTATGATCCATCTCCCGTAGCATGTTCCTGGTTGTTCTGCACGTAGGAAATTTTAATTTGCAGTCGATGCACCCTACCATAGAACCCAACAGTGGTATCAGAGCCTCTGTAATAGGATTTGAATTCAGATCATATGCATATTAGATATGTGGAGGCGGCAGATGAGATCTGTTGTCGTTGATAAGATCGGCTGTGTACACGGTTGATGAGATCAACTGCACATGGGGATTGATGTGGCTATGTTTTCTAATGATCGGAATCGATGAGGTCGTGACACAACCTACCCCTATCGGTCGGTATCCACCATCGGGGTTCATAGTGAAACGGAAATCCGAATCGGATTCGCGATGATCGATAAGATCGGTCATATCAGAGAATTCATGATGACCGGTAGAATGTGATTCTATGCATAACTTTGTTTTACAGGTTTGATGTGAGTAGTATGGCTCATATGTATGTGATTCATGTGTGTAAATTATACATGGCATGCGTGTCATGTTTGTCAGCAGGTAGGAGCCAAAGTGTTGTCATTATATTGTAACTCTATACATGACCTACGTGTCGACTTGTGACTCTATGTAAAATTCAGTTGTACTAGTTGGATAATAGAGAACAGGTTGGTGGCTTGGCGTCCCGGCGAGACAAACAAGATGGAGTTCCTAGATGTTCATCGGAGTCGGAGCCGACCTAGAAGAACGTCCATGAAGGAGCCATACTATTTCACAATATGTTTTTATTTGTGATTGTTATGCTTCTTTGTTTCTATGCATGTTAGAATGGTAGAAAGATCCCTCATGAATATCAAGTAAATTGCCATTGCCAATGTTGCACCTTCGCATGTCAAGTACGTCTAGAAGTGGGCTCATAAAATTCGGGTGCTGCTAGGTGTCCTTGACCTGAAGGGTTTGTGTCGGACACGGACATGCACTTCATCAGGTTAATTTGACAAGGCTATCAAAACGGTTTTGGGACTTGTGGCAGAGAAGGTTGGGAGCCGGGGTATAAGATACCTTCCCGACCAACAGGTCTGCGGAGGGATGCTGACTACAGTGGGAGTATTTTTGTTTAGGCTAGAATTACTCTAGATAAACACATTGCTTAGTGATTGCATATTTTCTGTTGTAGATCAATGGCACCACCTGCTCAACCCAACTTTGCATTAAAATCAATTCTAGAAAAGGTAAACTGAATGGAACAAACTTTACCACCTGGTATAGAAATCTAAGAATTGTTCTCGAGCACAATAAAAAGGAACATGTTCTAGAGGATCCACTTCCAGAGGAACCTGCCGATAATGCTAATGCCACAACCAAGAATGCCTACCAGAAACTCGTTGATGAATCAAACGAGATCAACTGCCTCATGCTGGCTTGTGTGGATCCCGATTTGCAACAACTTTTGAAAGATGTTGGAGCTTTCGATATGATCGAGAGTTTCAAGAGCATGTTTCAGGTACAGGCTAGGACCGAGAGGTTCAATGTCTGGTGATCCTTGATGGATTCTAAGCTGAAGGAAGGTGATCCACAAAGCCCGCATGTGATCAAGATGATCGGATATGTGCAAGCTTTGGATCGGTTGGGCTTCCTGCCCTTGGATGAGCTGGCTACTGATGCAGTTCTGGGTTCTCTTCCACCCAACTATGGGATGTTCATCTCAAACTATCATATGCATGGCATGGATAAGAAGCTCACTAAATTGTATGGGATGCTCAAAGTGGCAGAGCAGGATATTAAGAAAGGCACGCATCAAGTGTTGATGGTGCAGAAATCGGCTGAGTTCAAGAAGAGTTGGTCCAAGAAAAAGGCTAAGGTAAAGGGCACGGAGACAGTAACCTCCTCCGCTGCACCGAAGTCTGGACTAGACTCGAAGACCGTTTGCTATCACTGCAAGGAAACCGGCCACTAGAAGAGGAACTATAGCAAGTGGCTTGCAGAGCATGGCAAGAAGGCTGGGAATGCTGCTTCAGGCAAAGGTACACTTGTTGCATATGTTATAGACATTTACCTTGCTGACATACCAAGTAGCTATTGGGTATTTGATACCGGATCGGTTGTTCATATTTGCAACTCGATGCAGGCGCTGGTAAGAACTAGGCGTGTGGCACAAGGGGAGATTGACATTAGGGTCGACAACAAAGCAAGAGTTGTTGCGTTGGAGGTCGGCACGATGCAGCTCCAACTTCCTTCTAGATTTATTTTGGAATTGAATAATTGTTATTACATTCCTGCACTTAGTCGAAACATTATTTCTGCCTCATGCTTGATGAGTTAGTGTTATGAATTTAATTTAAAGGACAATGGTTGTTCATTTTATTTGAATGGAATGTTCCACGGCTATGCACCCATTGTTGATGGGCTTTTTATACTGAATCTAGAATAGGAACCGGTCTATAACGTGAATGTCAAGAGACATAAGCCTAATGAGATAAATCTGACATACTTGGCATCGCCGGCAAGGACACATTAGTCTGAAACGCATGAAGAAGCTCCATGATGATGGGCTCCTAACTTCGTCTGACTTTGAGTCATTCGAGACATGTGAATCATGCTTGCTCGGCAATATAACTAAATCTCCTTTCGCAAAGATTTGCAAGAGGGCGCCCGAGCTGTTGGAGCTTATACACAGTGATGTGTGTGGTCCAATGAGCACAACTGCTAGAGGTGGCTGCACTTTGTGACTTTTACCGGTGACTTGAGTAGATATGGATATATCTATTTGATGAGGCACAAGTCGGAAACCTTTGAAAAGTTCAAAGAGTTTCAGAACAAGGTTGAGAATCAGCTCGGCAAGACTATAAAGCTTCTACGATCTGATGGTGGAGGTGAGTACATGAGCTAGGAGTTTGATGAATATCTGAAAAGCTGAGGTATAGTACCTCAGCTCACACCTCCGAGTACGCCACAGAGAAACAGTGTGTCACAACGAAGGAATAGGACCTTGTTGGACATGGCCCGGTCTATGATGAGCGAATCGGATTACCCTTGTCATTCTGGGGATACGCTCTAGAAACTGCAGCTTTCACACTTAACAGGGTACCATCAAAATCCGTAGACAAGACACCGCATGAGATGTGGACCGGGAAGAGTCCCAGTTTGTCTTTTCTAAAGATTTGGGGTTGTGAAGCATTTGTCAAGCGAGTTATGTTAGACTAGCTTACACCCAAGTCGGATAAGTGCATATTCGTGGGATACCCGAGGGAAACCTTGGGATATAGCTTCTATAACCGGGAAGAGAACAAAGTGTTTGTTGCTCGGAATGGGGTTTTCCTTGAGAAAGAGTTTCTCAGTCAGGAGGCTAGTGGGAGGACGGTCCGACTCGAAGAAATTCGAGGACCACTCGGGGATGGCTCGGCTGGTGATGAGATCATACCCGAGTCACTTAGGGAACCCATAGTGGAAGCGCAACCAGAACCATGGAGGTCGGAAAGATTGCGCAGAGTGTGTGATGTATTGTTGCTAGAAAGCGATGAGCCAGCCACGTATGCGGAAGCGATGGTGAGCCCAGATTCCGAGGCATGGCTGGAGGCCATGAGATCCGAGTTAAAGTCCATGGGTGAGAATCAAGTCTGGAACTTGGTTGATCCGCCGCCTGGCATAACGGTCATTGGTTGCAAATGG
Source organism: Triticum dicoccoides (assembly GCF_002162155.2). Taxonomy (NCBI): domain Eukaryota; kingdom Viridiplantae; phylum Streptophyta; class Magnoliopsida; order Poales; family Poaceae; genus Triticum; species Triticum dicoccoides. The sequence goes on from NC_041385.1 coordinate 451,659,306, forward strand.
GTCTTTAAGAAGAAAACCGATGTGGATGGAAATGTTCAGATCCACAAAGCCCGGCTTGTCGCTAAGGGTTATGGACAAGTTCAAGGAATTGACTACGACGAGACTTACTCGCCGGTAGCGATGCTGAAGTCGGTGAGGATCATACTAGCTATAGCTGCATATTTCGATTACGAGATATGGCAGATGGATGTCAAGACGGCTTTCCTTCATGGAAATTTAACCGAGGACATGTATATGATACAACCCAAGGGTTTTGTTGATCCGAATAGTGCTAGTAAATATGCAAGCTCAAGAGATCCATATATCGGTTGAGGCAAGCATCTCAGAGCTGGAATATTCATTTTGATGAGGTCGTCACTAGTCTCGGTTTCATCAAAAGCAATGAGGACGCTTGTTTATACAAGAAGTTAAGTGGGAGCTCAATAGTGTTTTTGGTCTTGTATGTGAATGACATATTGTTGATCAGGAACGTTGTTACGATGCTAAACTCGGTCAAGGAGTCATTGAATGGCAAGTTTTTGATGAAGGACCTTGGTGCGGCAGTGTATATTTTAGGCATTAAGATCTATAGAGATAGATCGAGGAGGCTGCTCGGCTTAAGCTAGAGCACATACATAGATAAAGTGTTGAAATGGTTCAACATGAGTGAGGCGAAGAAAGGGTTCTTGCCACTCTCACATGGTATAAGGCTAGGCAAGACTCAGAGTCCTTTGACATCTGATGAGCGAAGCAGGATGAGTAGGATTCTGTATGCCTCGGCAATTGGATCCATCATGTATGCCATGATATGTACACAACCTGATGTTGCTTTTGCAATAAGCCTAACAAGTAGATACCCGGACAACCCAGGTGAGAGTCACTAGGCAGCGGTAAAGACTATTTTGAAGTGCCTGATTAGAACTAAAGTGATGTTCCTAGTTTATGGAGGTGAGAAAGAGCTCGTCGTAAGGGGTTACGCCGATGCTAGTTTCCAAACCGATAGAGATGATTGTCGACCACAATCTGGATTCGTGTATGTCATGAACGGAGGAACAATTTGCTGGATGAGTTCCAAGCAAGATAAGGTGGCAGATTCTACCACCGAAGCCGAATACATTGCAGCTTGTGAAGCTGCAAAGGAAGGTGTTTGGATCCGGAACTTTCTAGATGATCTTGGTATTTTACCGGCCTCGGTAAAACCGTTGCACCTTTATTGGGATAATTCTGGTGCTATCGCACAAGCCAAGGAGCCGAGGAATCACCACAAGGTGATACACATAGATCGGAAATATCACTTGATACGAAAGATCGTAAAGAATGGTGATGTAGAGTTATGCAAAATTCACACGGATGCAAATGTTGCAGATTCATTGAATAAGTCACTTCCACAACCCAAGTGTGAGGGGCACGTTAGAGCTATAGGCATTCGATGTCTATTTGATCGACTCTAGTGCAAGTGCGAGACTGTTGGAGATATGCCCTAGAGGTAATCATGTATGATGATATTTCCTTGTGTTTATGAATAAAGATAGTCCTTGGACATTATCAATGATGTATATCAGCAAGTACGTGACTTGTTTGTGGGACTATGCATTGTATGATTACCGTCCTAAAAGGTCCCTAGTCGAAAGGGCTGTGTGGACGCGCAACCAACTAGACTAGCATATGACATGGTGGATGGATCGGTCTCACTAGCCATGGAGCATTTGATAATAACCGGATAATATGGACTTGGAAGGATCTGGTCGGATTCAGAGTCCGAGTCGAGATAAGGTCCGAGTCGGGCAAACCCAACTATTAGACGCAGCGATATGTCATCTGTGAGTCTCTAGTACAACATACATTCTATGTCCTAAGACCTGAGCTGGAGCATGTACTCAGGATGGTGACAGGCCTGCTTTGGGCCGACCAAACGCTACTCCGTGACTGGGTAGTTACAAAGGTAGGTTTCAGGCTTGTCCAGACCCATGCTGCGAGACATGGTCGAGCAAGATGGGATTTGCCCCTCCGATCAGGTGAGATATACTCTGGGCCCCTCGTGTGATCCGACCAGGATAAGCATGGACATGCGACAAGGATTATGAGATAATCTAGTTTGTGGTCGGTATCACTGGAACGAGAAAGAGGTCGGGCTAGCACAAGGATGACAGTCTCGTCTTGAGCCCGACAACATTTATCGTGAGGCAAAGGGAACATAAGTGTGACACGTTGTACAGGTTCGCCTAACCAGCTTCATAGTCTGCTTGGTGGTAGGCATGCCTTGCTAGAGGCCGCTACCAACCATGAAGTTCGGAGGTAACCCGAACTGCGACCAAGCCGACTTGAACCTAAGGGGTCGTGAGCTCAAGGGAAGGAACCGACAAGGTCGGATCCGAGGACACTGGTCGGATGTGATCCGAGCTGTATTCGGGTTATGGCCAAGTAGATTTGTGGGCTTTAGGGTCCGTGCGAGGCCCAAGTGTTGAGTCCGCGACGGACGCCTATATAAAGTGGAGGTGCGGCACTCTCATGCGGTTAATCGCTTTGGTGCTGTCACTAAGGTTTGGATGTGTTGCGAATAGCCACCTCCACTCGCTGCCGGTTGTGTGATCGGACCTAGCAGTCCGCCACACGATGTTCCTCCTGCACACACGGATACTGTTAGAGGCGGTGCACTTGCGCCGCTCTGGCAAACCTATTCACGAGATCCGATCGGCTACGTGGGAGACCGGCAAGGAGGAGGACTCCGTGAACGCGAGGCGACTCCGAGAACGCACTGCCTCAACTCTAGTTCCGCTGCATGGCACTGCACGTCTAGAGGTAACGATCTGCGATTCATCTCCCGTAGCATGTTCCTGGTTGTTTTGCATGTAGGAAATTTTAATTTGCAGTCAACGCACCCTACCGTAGAACCCAACAACTTTATACAATAATCTTTAGCATCATATAAAATTACACATAAAATGAAATCATAGCATCAAATCATGTCATCATCATAATCATCATCCAACACAAAGTGGTCTCTCGTCATCATCTCGAAAATAACGATACAAGTTCTTGCAACTACATCGTCATCCGTCTAAACAATGATATATGTGAGAAGAGCTATCCCTCTCTCGCACTAGCGTGAACCTAAACTAACTAATGGCTGTTGCTCGGAAACCGGAAACCGGTACACCTGGGCCTAACACTCCGGCCACTCGTTGTATACTCCTGGCGTAGCACTTCTTTGCCATCGATGATTTATGCACCCGCATCGTCACATGAGTCGATGATATGCAACATATATAGTTGAGCAACAGAAAGAGATAGATTTGGAAAAAATAGAAGCAACATATCATAAGCATAAATAACAAAGTTCATCGTACCCAAAATGCCCTTACTAGAGTGATCTTCGCTAGTCGAGGAGGACAGTTTAATTACATAACAAATAAAGTTTCATTGTGCATACTCAAAGTTTCGTCATACATAAAGTATGGACTAAACGGACACATTGTCATATATCGACAATCACAACATGTCGTGCCATCCATCGAGACGCTAAGCGGCTATGTGTGTTCAGACATATTCCCGCGACATTTGCCCTTCCTCGTAGAACAACCCTGTTTTTTCGAGGACCTCCTTCATGATGATTTGGGAAAGTTCGCGCTGGATGTGATAGAACTCAGCTCGAAACCGATGATCCTCGATATCTACTATGTTAATTGCCCATTGCAGAATATGGGCATCCCGGATGTAGGTGACATGCGAAGGTTCTGTTGATCCGGTTTGTACTCCAGCATGTGGTGTAGGACATATAATCCATCACTAAGAGTATCACTCGGTTGCTGGATGCAGCAGAAGTCGGTCTTATGGATGAAGGCGGGCATGCTGCTCCTCTTCTTCTTGTCCTTGATCTCTCCACCCCGTACGTCGTAGAAAAACATAGCATTGTCGAGAACAGACTTGATGTGGGTGTAATCATTTTTGTTCATGTTCTTTGACGAGTCCAAGTAAAGAGCATGGGAGTATCGGGGGTAAAGGATGATGAGGACGACGCGCCCGTGGCTGCACAAAATAAGTACACCTCAAATTAATTAGCCTCCACTTTGCAAATGAATGATTGAAATCAAAGGAAGGATATCCGCGTGGATGACTTACAGGGGATGATAAGGCACAAGAATCTTCTCCTTGTCCTTATTGGCGACCATGAAATTGACGATGTAGTCCCTCGTGTATTCATGGTGCTTTGCGCAGACTGCCAAGAAGCTCTCGCGCATGAAGTACGGGTCATCAACACAGATATAAGGTATCTAATCAATCCTGATGATGTAGTTCATGTACAAGGCATAAAGGCGGACAAACGTAAAATCTAGCTTCTTCAAGTGAAACATGTCGAAGATGTAATCGAATCGAAGGAAGAACTTTTCTGTGGGTAATGAGTCGACATACAACCTTTTCCGCGGCACGTTAACCACGTCGAGTGGGTATCCTAGATTTTCTGAGGCGATTAGGCTTTTCTCTCTCCGGAGCACATCGTCATGAAGTCTCCTTAGATCGTCGTGTATGACCTATACCGATGCCTCAGGTAGGATTGGTTGACTGGGGATATGGTATTTCACCACACCGCGGATAGGTATACGGTCTTGAACCCGAGGCTGCGGAGGCAGATGGATCTTAGCAGCAGCTTTATTACTGCCTTTCCTCGCTCTCTTCCGATGCTTATTTGGAGGAAGGTCATCCACAGTACGTTCAGGCTCCGGAGGCGGCAATTCAGGCACCGAGTCATGACGCTCAAACCCTAAATACTGATAGTGCTGAGCCATCAATCCTCCGTCATCAAAGGCGCCAATATTGAGATACTGTTGCGTGTCATCTTCATCCTCATCCTCATCTATGGCGACGTCATCAACGACTAATGGAGCCTCTTCGTCACCTAGTCCGCTATCACCCAGCATGACAGGCGACGCTAATTGGGTAGGTGGGGTGCTAATGTTCATACCTTGCGGAGGCTGCATGGTCGTGGGTGTGCTCCCAGCCGCCTCCAACGAAGCAAACCCTTTGGCCAGAACAGGACCCACATCTTGCAATCGCCAAGCTGCCGCGGGGTCTCGTCGTCATCTCCCCCTAGTACCGGAGGAACCAAATTCTCGTGGCCCGGTTTGACACTGGCCATGGAAACCTTGAAGACATCATGGGGGATCGGCCGGTTGTGGAACAATTGTTCCTTCGGCTTCATTATCATCGCCTTCCCCATGTCCACCATCTGGCCGTTGATGTCGTACAATATGGTGCACGGGGCGTCGGCCTGCAAAGACATGTCTGGATGTAAGATATCTAAAAGGCAACGGAAACGGGGGATTATACATTCATTGAAGAGGGCCGGTGTGATAGGTACCGTGAGGGCGTCGAGCTCAGCCAAAGATGAAGCACCGCCGAGCACGTCCGAGATGGAGGACGGGCTGCTATGAGCAGGTGCGGGAGCCGGTGCGGGAGCAGGTGCTAGTGCCGGTGCAGGTGCTGTTGCTGGTGCTGGTGCAATGCTAGTCGAGCTGCTCCCAAAGAAGTCGGCAAGGGGAAAGTCCACAGCATCTTTTTCTGGATTTCACCTGCTCCAACCGACGATAGCCGGAACCAAGACTGTCAGCTCCCGTTTTACGGTAGCTGCCACTGTTGCGACTGTCTTAGCTGAATTCTTCTCAACTGCAACCTCAACCTTTTTGTCGATGCTTTCTTCAGTTAACCTCTGTCTTTCCTTTTTCTCCTCCATGGTCTCACCATAGTACTTCTTCCACGTGGCGCTATCTCTGACACCGTGCACGCGACCATACGACTGTCGAGTGTCCACCGGGAGTTGTTTCAATATGTTCAACGCCTGGTTGAATGGGGTGTCCCACTTGGGCCTCGCCAACGCCTCAGACAGCGAGTCGCTTTCGGCCGCAATCCTATGCTGCTCTATGTGCAAAAGGAACAAGGATCGTTTACAAATATGACTAAACGTGCAGTCGAATTGATCAGAAATTAAAATTACCAGCAGTCTCATGAACTCCGTTGTGACCGGGTCCGTCTCGAAAACCTTCTTAGCTGGGTCCCAACGGTACCGGGCCCCGAGGACGTCATACTCCTGCGAGACGGTGAACTCCGCCAATCGGTCTGGGATACCTAGACTTTCGTGTTCCGTGTCCTCCTTGCCCCATATGGACCTCTTCCCCGCGTAACCACGGCTTCTGAGGTGGTGGCTCCCCATGTTCCTCTCTTGAAGCCCCTTCATGTACTTTGACTTTTTTGGCATCTTCGGCATCGCAAGCCGCCTTGAATAGTCGAAACTGCTCTTCCGTGATTCTCGGGTTTTCCTTTACAATCTCTAAGTAGGGTTCCCTTTTGTCGATGGCGTGTTTCACCCTTACTTTCCAGGCAACCAACGCGTCGCTAAACTTGGTCATGGCGCGTTTGTTTATCTTCTTCATTGTCGGGTCTTTCTGTGGATCTTTATATTGGATTTCATCCCGGCCTGGGAACAAGAATATCTGGTGCAGCAGGGTTAGGAGGGAGTGCTTTTGGCATGTTCTTTAGTTTCGCATCATTGATGGTGGCGCACGCCCGTATGATGCAGCCTATTTGATTGCCGTAGCTGGAGCGCGCTTCCGCAGGCAGTTCTGGCTCAAAATTACCGTCGTCCACCTCCGTGACCACTAGTCTAGTAGTGAGGATCTCATTTGGGCATCGACATATCCTCTTAGATTTTGGTTCTATGGCTTTTCCAGTCTCGGTTCCGGTCTTGGTGCCAGTCTGGGTCTTAACGCCAGTCTCGGCGCTAATCTCGATGTCGGTCTCGGATGAGACAGGTGGGCCCAGCAACAACAACCATTGATCGTTGGCAAGCCTCAAATATTCGTCTACCACCAGGTAGACATCATCGCAATCACGAGAACCCTGTCCTTCATAGTTCCTAGCCATGTTTCCTATGATTAAATCTATTCAATTATTTCTAGACCTAATAAAATGAATAATGACATAAAAATGCCTATGTTTTGCAGGAACGTTGATTCCTTCCTGGTGCGGCAAATCACGGGCACTCGATATGTCCTAGTTTGTGGCACAAGTCATCTCGAAATTCATGGAAAATTTCGGCATGACCTTTGCTAAAAAGTGGACAAATCGAGCACCTGAAATTTGCCGGAATGGAAATGAATCAACATTCCGGCAAAACATAGGCCACTCGGCTTCATTCCCTGGAAACAACAAAAGGCCACTTGCGCACAATCGAGGAATTTTCATATATCATGACCACTTCAATGTTTCACACTTCAAGAAAATCTACGCAGATGTCAAATTATGAACTACTTCAGCATATACAAGTTTGTCCTAAAAATAATATCTAGTTAAGTACTTAAGCGTATACAAATTTGTCCTAAAAATTTAGTTAACTACTATTTCATTCATTTAGATCATTTAGTTAACATCTACTATACCACTGCTGCCCTAACCTAATTTACATGTACTTAGTTACCTAACCTAGTTAGTTAACCAAATTAACCTAAATTAACATCTACTTAGTTACCTAACCTAATTAACATCTACTTAGTTACCTAACCTACTTCACTAACTAAAAAACATCTAATTAACAGTACCCATACTGCCCTAACCTAATTAACATCTACTTAGTTACCTAACCTAGTTAGTTAACCAAATTAACCTAAATTAACATCTACTTAGTTACCTAACCTAATTAACATCTACTTAGTTATCTAACCTACTTCACTAACTAAAAAACATCTAATTAACAGTACCACTACTGCCCTAACGTAATTAACATCTACTTAGTTACCTAACCTAGTTAGTTAGCCAAATTAGTTAGCAGAACATCTAAAAACATCTAATTGACCTAGTTAGTAAACCAAATTAACCTAGCTAGTTCACTTAGTTACCTAACCTAGTTAGTTTAGCTAAATTAACCTACCTAGTTCACTCGGTTAACCTAATGAGGTAAATTCACCTAAGTTAACCTAGAGGGAGGGGTGTGGGGCTTACATAGAGGATGGACGACGAGGGAGCAGGCGCGGCAAGGAGCGAACGACGGTGGTAGGGGCAACGAGGGAGCAGGGGCTCCGGTGACGGCTCTGGCGGCGATGGGGCTGGGGTGGCGAGGAGTGGACGAGGGTGACTCCACGGGCGCGCGGCTCTAGTGATGGCGATGGCGGCGACGGAGGCAGGGCTACGAGGGAGCGCAGGGGAGGCAATGGAGAGGTTGGGGATCTGGCGAGAAGATTGGGGATTTGGGGGAAGGAGGGATGCCCGAGAAGCGGTAAGTCAAACATAGTAGTAGCGGTTTTACGAAACACGCCCTATATCTACTGAGCTATATCGTTTTCTGCAGAAACGCCCTACAACTATAGATAAGTTAGCTATAGCGCGTGTTGGTGGAACACGCTATAGTTAAAGTAGCAACAACACTTTTGTAGAAATGGCGCTGCTGCTATTGCTTTCATTTTTTCCTTTCTTTAATTTTCCTTTCCTTTTTTCCTTTCTTTTCCTTTTGTTAGTTGCTGCATTGTCGCCCTAAAACGTGATGCTACTATTTTTTTAGCAATAGCACGGTCCTTAGAAGCGCGCTGATACTATACCAAGCCTGGCAGCAACCGTTCTGGTCGTCGTAGTAGCAGCGCGTTTTGTGGTGAACGCGCTACTGCTATCTTTATGTTAGTAGTGCACTATCCAGACAAGTGCTACTGCTATGTAGCAGTAGCGCCTCACTTTAACAAGCGCTAATGATAAGTGTCTGTGTATAACCTTTTTCCTAGTAGTGATGCACCGTTCTAGTCGCAGGCGGAGGGGGATACGAGGGTTGAAAGGTTCAGGTGTGGGTGCGTGTCAAGGCTGACATCGCCACAGAATAATAGGACGTGTGGGAGAATAGAGGGAGGGACTGGCCAATGTTTGAGGGTTTGCTAGGGTGGTTGTCGGTGTCAAAACCGGCATATCTCAGGTAGGGGGTCCCGAACTGTGCGTCTGAGGATCAAAGGCAATATGAGGCAGGGGACACTATGTTTACCCAGGTTCGGGCCCTCTTAATGGAGGTAATACCCTACTTCCTGCTTGATTGACTTCGATGAGTATAGGGGTTACAAGAGTTGATCTACCTCGAGATCGTAATGGCTAAACCCTAGATGTCTAGCCTCTATGATTGTGTTCTTGCCCTACGGACTAAACTCTCCGGTTTATATAGACACCGGAGGGATCTAGGGTTGTACACAGAAAGGAAGGTGCATGATCCGAACGCCAAGCTTGCTATCCATGCAAAGGAGAGTCCCATCCACACACGGGGAAAGGTCTTTAATTTCACATTTCCACGGCCCATTAGTCCAGCCCATATCACATAGCCCGGACGTCTGAGGACCCCTTAGTCCAGGACTCCCTTAGTAGCCCCTGAACCAGGCTTCAATGACGACGTATCCGGCACGCAAACTGTCTTCGGCATTGCAAGGCGGGTTCCCCTTCCGGATACTCCAAAGCAGCTTTCCGCACAAGAGCTGTATCTGGCCTAGCTTAACACATACAATCCTAAGCTGTAAAAATCAACAATACTTAAAATAAGTCACTGTTGGGGATCGTTGCAGAAATTAAAAAAATTCTACGCATCAGCAAGATCAATCTATGGAGTGACTAGCAACGAGAGAGAGGGGAGTGCATCCTCATACCCTTGAAGATGGCGAGACGGAAGCGTTACAAGAACGCGGATGAAGGAGTCATACTCGAAGCGATTCAGATCGTGGTGGATTCCAATCTTAGCGCCGAACAACGACACCTCCATGTTCAACACACGTGCAGCTCGGTGACGTCTCCCGCGCCTTGATCCAGCAAGGAGGAGGGAGAGGTTGAGGAAGAAGGGCTCCAACAGCAGCACGATGGCGTGGTTGTGATGGAGTGACAGTACTCCGGCAGGGCTTCGCCAAGCTCTTACGGAGGAGGAGAGGTGTTGGGGAGGGGAGGGGCTGCGCCTTTGATGTCGTCTGCAGCCCTCCCCTCGCCCCTCTATTTATAGTAGAAGGGGGAAGGGGGGCCGGCCCCTCTAGATGGGATCTAGAGGGGGCGGCGGCCAAGGGGGGAGGGGGCTTGCCCCCAAGCAAGGGGAGGCATCCCCCCCTTAGGGTTCCCCCCAACCCTAGGCACATGGGCCCTAGGGGGTGGCACCCAGCCCTCCAAGGGGCTGGTTCCCTTCCCTCTACAGCCCATGAGGCCCTCCGGGACAAGTGGCCCCTCCCGGTGGACCTCCAGAACCCCTCCGGTGGTCCCGGTACAATACCGGTATACCCCCGAAAACTTCCGGTGACTGTATGATGACTTCCCATATATAAATATTCACCTCCGGACCATTCTGGAACTCCTCATGATGTCCGAGATCTCATCCGGGACTCCGAACAACATTCAGTAATCACATACAAATCTTCCTAATAACCCTAGCATCATCGAACCTTAAGTGTGTAGACCCTACAGGTTCGGGAATCACGCAGACATGACCGAGACAGCTCTCCGGCCAATAACCAACAGCAGGGTCTGGATACCCATGTTGGCTCCCACATGTTCCACGATGATCTCATCGGATGAACCACAATGTCAAGGATTCAAGTAATCCCGTATACAATTCCCTTTGTCAATCGGCACCTTACTTGCCCGAGATTCGACCGTCGGTATCCCAATACCTCATTCAATCTCGTTACCGGCAAGTCACTTTACTCGTTCCATAATGCATGATCCCGTGACTAACCACTTAGTCACATTGAGCTCATTATGATGATGCATTACCGAGTGGGCCCAGAGATACATTTCCGTCATACGGAGTGACAAATTCCAGTCTTGATTCGTGCTAACCCAACAGACACTTTCGGAGATACCCGCAGTGCACCTTTATAGTTACCCAGCTACGTTGTGACGTTTGGTACACCCAAAGCACTCTTACAGTATCCAGGAGTTACACAATCTCATGGTCTAAGGAAATGATACTTGACATTCGAAAAGCTTTAGCAGACGAACTACACGATCTTGTGTTATGCTTAGTATTGGGTCTTGTCCATCACATCATTCTCCCAATGATGTGATCTCATTATCAATGACATCTAATGTCCATAGTCAGGAAACCATGACCTTCCGTTGATCAACGAGATAGTCAACTAGAGGCTCACTAGGGACATGTTGTGGTCTATGTATTCACACATGTATCACGGTTTTCGGTTAATACAATTATAGCATGAACAATAGACAATTATCATGAACAAGGAAATATAATAATAATCATTTTATTATTGCCTCTAGGGCATATTTCCAACAGTCTCCCACTTGCACTAGAGTCAATAATCTAGTTACACTGTGATCAATCGAACACCCAGAGAGTTCTGGGGTTGATCATGTTTTGCTCGCGGAAGAGGTTTAGTCAACGGATCTGCAACATTGAGATCTGTATGCACTTTGCAAATATCTATGTCTCCATCTTGAACATTTTCATGAATGGACTTGAAGCGACGCTTGATGTGCCTGGTCTTGTGAAACCTGGGCTCGTTGGCAAGGGCAATAGCTCCAGTGTTGTCACAGAAGAGAGTCATCGGCCCCGAGCATTGGGAATAACTCCTAGGTCGGTAACGAACTCCTTCATCCAGATTGCTACATGTGCTGCCTCCGAGGCTGCCATGTAGTCCGCTTCACATGTAGATCCCGCCATGACACTTTGCTTGCTACTGCACCAGCTTACTGCCCCACCATTCAAAATATATATGTATCTGGTTTGTGACTTGGAGTCATCCAGATCTGTGTCGAAGCTAGAATCGACGTAACCCTTTACGACGAGTTCCTCGTCACCTCCATAAACTTGAAACATATCCTTAGTCCTTTTCAGGTACTTCAGGATATTTTTGACCGATGTCCAGTGTTCCATGCCGGGATTACTTTGTTACCTTGCTACCAAACTTACGACAAGGTTTACTTCACGTCTGGTACACAGCATGGCATACATAATAGACCCTATGGCCGAGGCATAGGGGATGACACTCATCTTTTCTCTATCTTCTGCCGTGGTCGGTCCTTGAGCTAAGCTCAATTTCACACCTTGCAACACAGGCAAGAACCCCTTCTTGGACTGATCCATATTGAACTTCTTCAATATCTTATCAAGGTATGTGCTTTGTGAAATACCTATGAGGCGTCTCGATCTATCTCTATAGATCTTGATGCCTAATATACAAGAAGCTTCTCCAAGGTCCTTCATTGAAAAATACTTATTCAAGTAGGCCTTTATACTATCCAAAAGTTCTATATCATTTCCCATCAAAAGTATGTCATCCACATATAATATGAGAAATGCTACAGAGCTCCCACTCACTTTCTTGTAAACGCAGGCTTCTCCATAAGTCTGCATAAACCCAAATGCTTTGATCATCTCATTAAAGCGAATGTTCCAACTCCGAGATGCTTGCACCAGCCCATAGATGGATCGCTGGAGCTTGCATACCTTGTTAGCATTCTTAGGATCGACAAAACCTTCTGGCTGCATCATATACAATTCTTCCTTAAGATAGCCGTTAAGGAATGCCGTTTTGACGTCCATTTGCCATATCTCATAATCATATGCGGCAATTGCTAACATGATTCGGACGGACTCCAGCTTTGCTACAGGAGATAAAGTCTCATCGTAGTCAACCCCTTGAACTTGTCGATAACCCTTAGTGACAAGTCGAGCTTTATAGATGGTAACATTACCATCTGCGTCCGTCTTCTTCTTAAAGATCCATTTATTTTCTACCGCTCGTCCATCATCGGGAAAGTTTGTCAAAGTCCATACTTTGTTTTCATACATGGATCCTATCTCGGATTGCATGGCTTCAAGCCATTTGTTGGAGTCTGGGCCCGCCATCACTTCTTCATAGTTCGAAGGTTCACCTTGTCTAACAACATGATTTCCAGGACAGGGTTGCCATACCATTCTGGTGTGGAACGTGTCCTTGTGGACCTACGAAGTTCAGTAGCAACTTGATCCGAAGTACCTTGATCATCATCATTAACTCCCTCTCTAGTCGGTGCAGGCACCACAGGAACATCTTCCTGAGCTGCGCTACTTACCGATTCAAGAGGTAGTACTTCATCAAGTTCCACTTTCCTCCCACTTACTTCTTTCGAGAGAAACTCTTTCTCCAGAAAGGACCCATTCTTGGCAACAAAGATCTTGCCTTCGGATCTGAGGTAGAAGGTATACCCAATGGTTTCCTTAGGGTATCCTATGAAGACGCATTTTTCCGACTCGGGTTCGAGCTTTTCAGGTTGAAGTTTCTTGACATAAGCATCGCATCCCCAAAGTTTTAGAAACAACAACTTAGGTTTCTTTCCAAACCATAATTCATACGGTGTCGTCTCAACGGATTTAGATGGTGCCCTATTTAAAGTGAATGTAGTTGTCTCTAAAGTGTATCCCCAAAATGATAGCGGTAAATCGGTAAGAGACATCATAGACCGTACCATATCCAATAGAGTGCGATTACGACGTTCGGACACACCGTTACGCTGAGGTGTTCCATGCGGCGTGATTTGTGAAACAATTCCACATTTCCTTAAGTGCGTACCAAACTCATGACTTAAATATTCTCCCCCACGATCTGACCGTAAGAACTTTATTTTTCTGCCATGTTGATTATCTACCTCATTCTGAAATTCCTTGAACCTTTCAAAGGTCTCAGACTTGTGTTTCATTAAGTAGACATACCCATGTCTACTTAAGTCATCAGTGAGGGTGAGAACATAACGATAGCCACCGCGAGCCTCAACGCTCATTGGACCGCACACATCAGTATGTATAATTTCCAATAAGTTGGTTGCTCGCTCCATTGTTCCGAGAACGGAGTCTTGGTCATTTTTCCCATGAGGCATGGTTCGCACGTGTCAAATGATTCATAATCAAGAGACTCCAAAACTCCATCTGCATGGAGCTTCTTCATGCGTTTGACACCAATGTGACCAAGGCGGCAGTGCCACAGGTATGTGGGACTATCATTGTCAATCTTACATCTTTTGGTATTCACACTATGAATATATGTAACATCATGTTCGAGATTCATTAAGAATAAACCATTGACCAGCGGGGCATGACCATAAAACATATCTCTCATATAAATAGAACAACCATTATTCTCGGATTTAAATGAGTAGCCATCTTGTATTAAATGAGATCGAGATACAATGTTCATGCTCAAAGTTGGCACTAAATAACAATTATTGAGGTTTAAAACTAATCCCGTAGGTAAATGTAGAGGTAGCGTGCCGACGGCGATCACATCGACCTTGGAACCATTCCCGGCGCGCATTGTCACCTCATCCTTCGCCAGTCTCCGCTTATTCCACAGCTCCTGTTTTGAGTTACAAATATGAGCAACCGCACCGGTATCAAATACCCAGGAGCTACTGCGAGTACTAGTAAGGTACACATCAATAACATGTATATCACATATACCTTTGGTGTTGTCGTCCTTCTTATCCGCTAAGTACTTGGGGCAGTTCCGCTTCCAGTGACCGTTTCCCTTGCAATAAAAGCACTCAGTCTCACGTTTGGGTCCGTGCTTTGGCTTCTTCCCGGCAACTGGCTTACCGAGTGCGGCAACTCCCTTGCGTCCTTCTTGAAGTTTTTCTTACCCTTGCCTTTCTTGAAACTAATGGTTTTATTGACCATCAACACTTGATGTTCCTTTTTGATCTCCACCTCCGCTGATTTCAGCATTGAAAATACCTTAGGAATGGTTTTCACCATCCCCTGCATATTGTAGTTCATCACAAAGCTCTTGTATCTAGGTGGGAGCGGCTAAAGGATTCTGTCAATGACCGCCTCATCCGGGAGGTTAATGTCCAGTTGAGACAAGCGGTTGTGCAACCCAGACATTTTGAGTATATGCTCGCTGACAGAACTATTCTCCTCCATCTTACAATTGTAGAACTTGTCGGAGACTTCATATCTCTCGACCCAGGCATGAGCGTGGAAAACCATTTTCAGCTCTTGGAAAATCTCATATGCTTCGTGCTGCTCGAAACGTTTTTGGAGCCCCGGTTCTAAGCTGTAAAGCATGTCGCACTGAACCAGTTTGTAATCATCAACACGCGACTGCCAAGCATTCATAATGTATTGGTTCGCTGGGACGAGTGCTTTACCTAGCGGTGCTTCAAGGACATATGCTTTCTTGGCAGCTATGAGGATGATCCTCAAGTTCCGGACCCAGTCCGTATAGTTGCTACCATCGTCTTTCAGCTTGGTTTTCTCTAGGAACGCATTGAAGTTGAGGTTGACATGAGCGTGGGCTATTTGACCTACAAGACATTTTGCAAAAGTTTTAGACTAAGTTCATGATAATTAAGTTCATCTAATCAAATTACTTAATGAACTCCCACTCAGATAGACATCCCTCTAGTCATCTAAGTGATACATGATCCGAGTCAACTAGTCCGTGTCCGATCATCATGTGAGATGGACTAGTCATCATCGGTGAACATCTTCATGTTGATCGTATCTTCTATACGACTCATGTTCGACCTTTCAGTCTCTTGTGTTCTGAGGCCATGTCTGTACATGCTAGTCTCGTCAAGTCAACCTAAGTGTTTTGCATGTGTAAATCTGGCTTACACCCGTTGTATGTGAATGTTAGAATCCATCACACCCGATCATCACATGGTGCTTCGAAACAACGAACTTTCGCAATGGCGCATAGTTAGGGGAAACACTTTCTTGAAATTATTATGAGGGGTCATCTTATTTACTACCGTCGTTCTAAGCAAATAAGATGCAAAAACATGATAAACATCACATGCAATCAAATAGTGACATGATATGGCCAATATCATTTTGCTCCTTTTGATCTCCATCTTCGGGGCGCTATGATTATCATCGTCACCGGCATGACACCATGATCTCCATCATCGTGTCTCCATGAAGTTGTCTCGCCAACTATTACTTCTACTACTATGGCTAACGGTTTAGCAATGAAGTAAAGTAATTACATGGCGTTATTCAGTGACACGCAGGTCATACAATAAATAAAGACAACTCCTATGGCTCCTGCCGGTTGTCATACTCATCGACATGCAAGTCGTGATTCCTATTACAAGAACATGATCAATCTCATACATCACATATATTTCATTCATCACATCCTTTTTGGCCATATCACATCACACGACATATGCTGCAAAAACAAGTTAGACGTCCTCTAATTGTTGTTGCAAGTTTTTCGTGGCTGCTATAGGGTTCTAGCAAGAACATTTCTTACCTACGCCAAAACCATAACGTGATATGCCAATTGCTATTTACCCTTCATAAGGACCCTTTTCATCGAATCCGATCCGATAAAGTGGGAGAGACAGACACCCGCTAGCCACCTTATGCAACTAGTGCATGTCAGTCGGTGGAACCTGTCTCATGTAAGCGTACGTGTAAGGTCGGTCCGGGCCGCTTCATCCCACAATGCCACTGAAACAAGATAAGACTAGTAGTGGCAAGTAAATTGACAAATCGACGCCCACAACAAACTTGTGTTCTACTCGTGCATAGAAACTACGCATAGACCTAGCTCATGATGCCACTGTTGGGGATCGTTGCAGAAATTAAAAAAATTCTACGCATCACCAAGATCAATCTATGGAGTGACTAGCAATGAGGGAGAGGGGAGTGCATCTTCATACCCTTGAAGATCGCGAGACAGAAGCGTCACAAGAACGCGGATGAAGGAGTCATACTCGAAGCGATTCAGCGGTGGATTCCGATCTTAGCACCGAACAATGACACCTCCGCGTTCAACACATGTGCAGCCCGGTGACGTCTCCCGCGCCTTGATCCAGCAAGGAGGAGGGAGAGGTTGAGGAAGAAGGGCTCCAACCGCAGCACGACGGTGTGGTGGTGATGGAGTGGCAGTACTCCGGCAGGGCTTCGCCAAGCTCTTGCGGAGGAGGAGAGGTGTTGGGGAGGGGAGGGGCTGCACCTTTGATGTGGTCTGCATCCCTTCCCTCACCCCTCTATTTATAGGAGATGGGGGAAGGGGGCCGGCCCCTCTAGATGGGATCTAGAGGGGGGCGACGGCCAAGGGGGGAGGGGGTTGCCCCCCAAGCAAGGGGAGGCGCCCCCCTTAGGGTTCCCCTCAACCCTAGGCGCATGGGCCCTAGGGGGTGGCGCCCAGCCCTCCAAGTGGCTGGTTCCCTTCCCTCTACAGCCCATGAGGCCCTCCGAGACAGGTGGCCCCTCCCGGTGGACCCCCGAAACCCCTCCGGTGGTCCCGTTACAATACCGGTATACCCCCAAAAACTTCCGGTGACTGTATGATGACTTCCCATATATAAATCTTCACCTCTTGACCATTCCGAAACTCCTCGTGATGTCCGGGATCTCATCAGAGACTCCGAAAAACATTCGGTAATCACATACAAATCTTCCTAATAACCTTAGTGTCATCGAACCTTAAGTGTGTAGACCCTACGGGTTCGGGAATCACGCAGACATGACCGAGACAGCTCTCCGGCCGATAACCAACAATGGGATCTGGATACCCATGTTGGCTCCCACATGTTCCATGATGATCTCATCGGATGAACCATGATGTCGAGGATTCAAGTAATCCCGTATACAATTCCCGTTGGCAATCGGTATGTTACTTGCCCGACATTCGATCGTCCGTATCCCAATACCCCATTCAATCTTGTTACCGGCAAGTCACTTTACTCGTTCCATAATGCACGATCCCATGACTAACCACTTAAGCACATTGAGCTCATTATGATGATGCATTACTGAGTGGGCCCAGAGATACCTCTCCGTCATACAGAGTGACAAATTCCAGTCTCGATTCATTCTAACCCAACAGACACTTTCGGAGATACCCGCAGTGCACCTTTATAGTCACCCAGTTACGTTGTGACGTTTGGTAAACCCAAAGCACTCTTACGGTATCCGGGAGTTACACAATCTCATGGTCTAAGGAAATGATACTTGACATTCGAAAAGATTTAGCAGACGAACTACACGATCTTGTGCTATGCTTAGTATTGGGTCTTGTCCATCACATCATTCTCCCAATGATGTGATCTTGTTATCAATGACATCCAATGTCCATAGTCAGGAAACCATGACCATCTGTTGATCAACGAGCTAGTCAACTAGAGGCTCACTAGGGACATGTTGTGGTCTATGTATTCACACATGTATCATGGTTTCCGGTTAATACAATTATAGCATGGACAATAGACAATTATCATGAACAAGGAAATATAATAATAATCATTTTATTATTGCCTCTAGGGAATATTTCCAACAGTCACGTCCACGGGCCACTTCTTCGGCGAGATGTTATGTTCTGGCCTTATTATTATTCTGACCGTTTTACAGCCCCGTTTCACATTTCGAGGCACAGCTAATGACACGTCTTGTCAAAGCAGAGATCGTGTCCTCTTATCACGGGATCCTCATCAGTAGGGGTTTTTGGTAATCCAACCATGTCGTTCACACGTCCCCTTGGGAATAGGTGAGGTTTAAGGCTTATGAGGGGGCGCTTGATATTCGCTGCCTCTATAAGAGGACAAAGACCCATCTGTTCACCTCACGCCTTATTCTTCCTCTGCCTTTCAATCCCTCGAGCTCCAGCGCCCAAGTTCTAAACTTTCCCTCCGCCCCAACTTCTCCAGCAATGGTCGGATCTGGCTTTCAGGGCAAGTGGATGGCCTCCTCCATAATGGAGAAGAACATCCGAGATCTACGGGAGGCGAGGTACCTAACTTTGGAGATCAAACATAGGCTTCCAAACCCAGGACAGTTCATCCCCACCCCGGAGCCCGGTGAAAGGGTGGTTTTTATCCCTCACTTCCTCCGAGGACTCGGGTTCGCCCTTCACCCCTTCGTCTGAGGTCTCATGTACTACTACATGCTGGATTTCCACGATCTTGTCTCGAATTCCTTCCTCCACATCTCAGCGTTTATCGTCGTGTGTGAGACATTTCTCCGCGTCCCTCCACACTTTGGTTTATGGCTCAAAGTTTTGAATGTGAAGCCGAAGGTGGTTGAAGGCCAACACGCCGAGTGCGGCGACGCCATGGTGAGAAAGCTCAACCATGTTACCTAGCCGAAAGGGAGATTTGTGGATACTATCAAGGTGTGGCAGAAGGAGTGGTTCTATATTATCGAACCCCACCGCACCAAGTGGGTTGCTGCTCCTGCTTTCAGATCTGGACCTCCGCTGCAACTCGCATCCTGGACCAACAAGGGTCTAGATTGGGGATCCCTTGACGAAGTGTCAACATTGCAGAAGCATATCAAGAGCATGATAAAAAAAGGACATCCCCCTTGCTAATGTGATTCAGGTGATGCTTATCCGCCAAGCTCTTCCTTGCCAATGACGGCCTCTCAAAATGTGGGAGTTCAATCCGGAGGGGCCACGGACCCTGTAGCACTTCTTTGGCACGACGCACAAAGGGATCTGGAAGCTACTCTTTAAGAAGCAGAAGACGTGGCCACGGACGTCCAACGACACTGGCCTCGACTGCAATAATCCGGCATCCCCAGTAAGTATCATATTTCCAAACACTACTTAGCTTGTCGATCTTAGGGAGTGGTCCTGAAAATTCCATCTCCTGAACAGGATTGGATAAAGAAGGCCGAGCGGATTAAGTGTCCGACCCCGCTCCTCGAAAACCCAGCCAATCCTCTATTAATGAAGATGCTGGTCCCGGCGCTCTACCAGGCGCCAGCAAATAAGGACAAGAAGAAGAAGACCAAGGAGGTCGAAGGTGGCCTCCATCCCGAAGAAACTTCGGGCGCCGTGTCCCGAGGAACCGAAGCTCTTTCCTCTCATGAGGAAGATGAAGACGAGGGCGGGGAGGAGGAGGAGGAAGTAGAGAACCTCCTCCCAAAGGGAAAAAGAGAGCGGCCTCCATAGATTTGAAGGAGGGGGCGTCTAAGAGGGGAAGGGTATCCCTCTCAGATGACTCGGACTCGGGCACCGAGGCCGTTCCCAAGCACCGCCCCCGAACCAAGCCCCTTGCTGAATCATGAGTACCTTAAGATGCCTTATATACATCTAATATTTTTATAGATTATAAGAATAATATCAAATTTCATGTTCCAGTCCGGCCCGTGAGATTCCTCAATAATCGTCATCATCGGGGGATCTTTCGCCGGAGAAGATGGAGAGCGAGACGCGTCCACGAGCTTCCTCTCCTCCTAGGGTGTACGATCCCGAGGTGTCGTCCCAAAGGATTTCTCTGGGCTCTGGAGAAGTGCGGGAGGAGACCAATGCGGCACCGGAGGCTGCCGAGAACATGGGGGCGTAACCCCTATGAAGACCGGCCACGGGGGTCCTGGATCATCCGACCCCCAGCCGGATACTATTCCGGAGACCCAAGCGGTTCTGGAATCGGATCGGCAGCCCCCTCTACAGGAGGGGGATACGGCGACCTCTACGAATGCAGAGGCGTCGAACATGCTGATGGATGCACTGCAAAGTGGATCCGTCTTGTAGGAGCACCATACCTTAATGGGTACGGTGGTTGAAAAGGTTCAGTCCGCTAAAAGCGGACTTAATGAAGCCTTCACGAGCCTACTAACAGGCTTCGAGGTATGCGATGTAACGTCTTTTAGCCGCTTTCCATAAAAATCCGCCTATATATAGATAGTAGCCCCTGAGACTCTGTTTGGCCAATGAAGAAGGGTGAACAGAGGGTCTATAGAAATCCGCGGGAAATAACATACTTATCCTTTTTTTATAAAAATCAGGCTTCACTATTAGCGGCGACCGCTCAGGCCGCCAAAGTTTCCGAACTGAAGCGGAAACTGTAGCTGGTTGATGAGGATAATATCCGGATTAACAAGCAGCTCAACGAGGCGCAATGTATGTTTTCAAGTGCTCCATTGTCAATTGAATTAGTCTGCAAATGCTAAGTTGAAGCTCAAGCTCTGCTATATGCATAATTGCAGATGGCGCTACTAAGGTCGAAACCCTCAGGAGTGACCTTGCCCGTGCAAAGGAGTAGGCAAGGGTGAGCGATGCGGCCACTGAGAAAGTGGCCGCCGATTTGAAGGACGAATAGGCCACCCGGCGTCAGTTCGAGGAGCGTGTATCCAATATTGAGCAAGAGCTCAAGGACGCAACTCGCAAATGCGAGCTCCTTGAGGAGAAGCATCAAGCAAAGGAGGCCGAACTCGCCAAGGCCCTTGAGGACACCCAAGAGGCGAGGTCCGAATCCCGAGCGGCTCGCGAGGAGCTCTGACAGGCCGGACAGATAGCGGCTGGTAAGCCCTTTCTTTTACAGTCTAAGTTTGGCGATTAGAGGTGTGCCTTACTTAATCGACTATGGAGCTCTCCAGACGCCTTTGTGGATCTTCCGAAGAATGTCGCTGACACAGCGCAATTCTACCGGGCCCAGGAGGGGCATGCGATAGAGAAGCTGTTCTGGTCGCAATTTGTGACGCAGGAGCGCTCGACACTGCTGAACGACCAAATGGCGCACTGGGCCGAGCTATATAAGATGTCCGTAGAGGCCATGAAGGAGGTCATACTTCGGTTGTGGTCGGCTGAACCCGCTCCGAGCAGCTATTTTGGCCTAGTGCGATGACTCATCGATGCCGTGCCCTGAATTAATGCCATCAAACGGTCGGTGTGCATTGAAGGTGCACAGAGGGCCTTCGCCCGCATCAAGGTGCACTGGGCCAAGATGAAAGCCGCCGTTGTCGTAGTGGAGGGTCCCCGAAGGCAAGGACCACCGCATGCCAGAGCGTTATTTAAACGATGTCCTCAAGGTTGCTCGCTTTATAGAGGGTCAATGCTCAAAGGATATTACATTCGAATGAATGTATCCGAATGACCCGGTCGTGTGTATTATAGATATTAAGGCTTTGTAGTATATTTGTGCCATTATCTGAAGTTGTTTTCCTCCTATGCAGCCGTTTTTGTATGCCTGAGAGTTTTCCAGTCGTCAGCTTTGACCCCCTTGTAGATACTACGGGGGTGTTCGGAATAGCACATGAGCCCTCTTGACCGAACGTCTTGGTCCGTGATGGTGGTGTCAGTGCAGCGAACCATGCAATCGGACTATACGGCTTTACCGCTCTCACTTAGCTATAGGAGTTTGACGATGGGGCTATAAAATAGCCCCTAGTATGTATGTGACTATCAAATGCGGATGTGTTACGTATATGACTAAAAAAATAGTCCGTCGTTTAATACGGAAAAAATCCTTAAAGATTTCGTAAGTCACCGAGCGGCTGACCAGCTCTCACCACATCATGACAGTCAATTTTCGGCTTTCTCTACTAAGGTGCATGACCGGACGAACCAGAAACACAATCGCAATAGCTCTCCCTTTACTACCCTAGTCGAACAAACAGAACGTAAGGTAGCAAACACAGGAGCCGGGCAACCCAACTATTGACCAAAGACATGATTCGGAGCCGATGCATATAATGCCTAAGTTCGGGACGCTGAAGTGTGCTATAAAGCTGTTCGGCTTTTGTTGAGTGGCACATATGTGGCCGTATAGAGCCCCTGGCAGTGGGTGTCTAGGTATGTGAGACAAGACGGAGTATAGCTTATAAATAAGGTTGATACCGAAAAAATTGTCCCTACTAGGATCTGATTGATACGTCAAAGCATGATCTTACAGAGGGTACCATAAGCACCTAAATCATTTTACATGTCGGGGGTCTAATAATAAGGAGAAAAGCTCAGTACAGGTCCTTTAAATAAGCTTTGGTCCGAAGAATTCTTTGGAAATCCTGTCGCACGTTTGCGCCACTTTCTCCTTGTAGAGAGGGGTTTGTTGAAGGGAACGGTCTTCGGTTATCCGCACGAAACCGGGCTCGAGGAGAGTCCTTGCAAGTCCGTATGGTATATAGGTGCGAGCACACCTGTGGTAGGAGAGAAAAATAATCGAAGAAAGGTGGAAGGTCATATAGGGTTGAACCGTACTATAGACATGTTCGTATTTGTGCCTCCATTGATGACAAAGGTATTTTGAGTGTGTAGTGATGCGTGCATGGTACGAATTTCGTGGTTGTGCACGGCGATCGACGGAGGCGAAACTACTAGTCTAGCTCCGGAGGTACCGAGCCGTCGGCCTGTGGGACTGACCGGACTTTTTTAGCAAAGTTCGGTGGCTTGATTGCCGATGAGGTGTGCAGCTTAACGGGGCCGCTCTGTACTTCGGCTGCGAGAGCCGCAGTGTGCTCCTCGGTGCGGAGGGAGCATTCCATATTTCTGTTGACCATTATGATGCAGCATCGACCGGGCATCTTGAGCTTTAAATAAGCATAGTGCGGCACCGCGTTCAATCAAGAAACAGCGGTCCGACCGAGCAGTGCGTGATAGCCACTTCGGAAGGGTATGATATCGAATCAAGTCCACACTGCGGAAGTTGTCGGGCGAGCCGAAGACAACGTCCAATGTTATTGAGCCCGAGGAACGGGCCTCTACGCTAGGTATTACCCCTGTAAAGGTGGTTTTAGTGGGTTTGATCCTTGACGGATCGATACCCATTTTGCGGACGATGTCCTAGTAGAGTAGGTTAAGGCTACTGCCACCGTCCATGAGGACTCATGTGAGGTGGAATCCGTCGATGATTGGGTCGAGGACAAGAGCTACCGAACCTCCATGATGGATACTGGTCAGGTGGTCCTTTCGGTAGAAGGTGCTCGGGCAAGCCGACCATGGGTTGAATTTTGGGGCAACCAGCTCTATGGTGTAGACGTCCCTCAGTGCACGCTTGCGCTCCCGTTTGGGGATGTGGGTGGCATAGATCATATTCACCGTTTTGACCTCGGGGGGAAATTTCTTCTGCCCCCCTGTGTTTAGTGGGCGAGGCTCTCCTTCGTCGTCCTTGCTGGGTGGCCTTTTCCCCTTGTGTTCGGCGTTGAGTTTGCCAGCCTGTTTAAAGACCCAACAGTTTCCGTTGGTGTGATTGGCAGGTTTTATCAGGGGTGCCATGAATCTGGCAAGGCCGATCAAGTATTCTATCCAAATTGGATGGACCGTCTTTGTTTCCTTTGAATGGCTTCTTCCGCTGACCGGATTTGGAGCCCTTGAATCCGGCATTGACCGTCGTGTCTTCGGTAATATTTCGACGCTTGTGCTTGTCGCATCGTGGCTTTTCATTGTCCTCCCTGGCTTCAGAGGTGCCTGGGTCACTGGTGCTATTGCTTCTACGAGCTAGCCAGCTATCTTCCCCCGCGCAAAAGCGGGTCATAAGTGCGGTGAGGGCTGCCATGGACTTCGGCTTCTCTTGGCCGAGGTGTCTTGCGAGCCACTCATCTTGGACGCTGTGTTTGAAGGCCGCGAGGGCTTCAACGTCCGGACAATCCACAATCTGGTTCTTTTTAATCAAGAACCTGGTCTAGAGCTTCCGGTGTGATTCACCGGGTTGTTGGATTATGTGACTAAGGTCATTGGCGTCCGGGGGGCAAACATAGGTTCCTTGGAATTTGTCTCTGAAGGCGTCCTCCAAGTCTTCCCAGCTTCCAATAGAGTTTTCAGGAGGCTGTTCAACCAATGTCGTGCTGGTCCCTTGAGTTTTAGGGGGAGGTACTTCATGGCATGTAAGTCATCACTGCGGGCCATGTGAATGTGGAGAAGAAAGTCTTCAATCCATACTGCAGGGTCTGTTGTGCCATCGTATGATTCAATGTTCATGGGTTTAAACCCTTCTAGGAACTGGTGCTCAATTACCTCATCGGTGAAGCATAGGGGGTGTGTTGGCTCTGCTATATTGGGCAACGTCATGATTCAGTTCGGATGGAGTCTGTATGCGGTTTTCGGCCCGGGTGAGGTTGTGTTTATTGCGCCAGGCCTGATTGCCGTCTTCTTGTGCTAGTGCACGCCCCCTTGATCCATAAATTGATCTAGTATTGCCGGCTCTATTGTCCAGGTCCTATCATAGGTCATGCGTGTATCCTAGCCGCTGCTTCTCTGCCTCTGGGGCGAGGTGGCGCGGGTTGGTGTTCGGCTTGGGTTGCCGCTCTGTCCCAAACACGAGGTGGTCGGTCAGGCCCGTCAGCAGTGTTACATGATGTCCGTATAGGCTCTGGGACCTCATCATCGAATGAGAGAGCAACATGTGCTTTGGATAACTCTTAGTTGGGCGCTCGAGGTTGTATTCCTCGGCTACCAGGATATTAGTCCATCTGTCATTGAGTAAGTCCTGGTCGGCTTGAAGTTGATGCCGCTTCTTTTTCAGTCTTCTTGTTGTGGCTATTAGTCGGCGTTTAAAGTGCTCTTGTTTGAGGGGATCCTCTTGTATGATGAAGTCTTTGTCGTCAAGGCTCTCATCTTCTTCGGAGGTCGGTAGGTTGTTACTATCCTCCGAGCCTTTGTTCCCGACAGGATCATCGGGGTTGACTTGCCCCTCTTCCCAATCATCCTGTTCAGATGTTGGCTCGATAGGGGCGTCTTGATCTTTGGTGTTATCCGGGGTATCATTGTCTCCGGCGCCGGTATTGCTGTCTTTTTCGCGATACAATTTTGATAGGTGCCTCTGACGTCGACGCTTCATAGGTGCTTCAGCAGGTTCATCCTCTAGATTCATCCCATTGTCACCGTCATCCTCTTTCAGTGTGTCCACCATGCATACGTCATATGAGGAAGTGGTCGTCCATCGTTCGGTAAACGGCGGGTTCTGGCTTTGCTCCTCTTCGACATCATCGTCCATACCGTCGATGTCTTCGGAGGCGTAATCTAGCATGTCGGTTAAGTCATCGACAGTGGCTATAAAGTGGGTGATGGGTGGGACGTAAATTCCCTGCCCACAACCCCTAGTGTGGGTTGGGCGTACTTTGACAGTGATCATTCTGTAATGGCGAGGGATCGCATTAAGTCCAGGGCCCCATTTAAGAGTGAGGTTTGGATAGGGAAGAGAGAGCCCGTGGGGCAGGGCGGAACAGGAGTTCCTCGTCTGAGCTCGTGTAACACGGACCTCGAGAATTCAGATCTGATGTTCGGGGATGAGTCCGGCTTTATGTTTATAAGGGGAGGCTGATATGACTTCGGGCCTGCCGATGAAACGATCTCCTCGATTTCTTCGATGCTGAGCTATATGGCTGCGAAGAGTTCGGCGGGCTCTAAACTCCCATCTTCGGACTCGGTGAGGTGTTCTGGATCTAAGGCCGGAGCTGCGGTTGAGGCCGCGAACCCTTGGAAGATCAAGTCTCCTCGGATATCAGCGACGTAGTTTAGGTTTCCAAAACTAATCTGATGACCAGAGGCATAGTTGTCGATCTGCTCCAGATGGCCAATTGAATGGGCATGCCGTGCGAAGCCACCGAATAGGAAGATTTGGCCGGGGAGAAAAGTCTCCCTTAGCGCCATATTGATGTGGCTGGTTGATGGAGCCATCGAGCCTTCTAACGACGACACAGTAGAACTCTCAATGAAAGCACCAATGTCGGTGTTAAAACCGGCAGATCTCGGGTAGGGGGTCCCGAACTGTGCGTCTGAGGATCGAAGGTAACAGGAGGCAGGGGACACTATGTTTACCCAGGTTCGGGCCCTCTTAATGGAGGTAATACCCTACTTCCTGCTTGATTGACTTTGATGAGTATAGGGGTTACAAGAGTTGATCTACCTCAAGACCATAATGGATAAACCCTAGATGTCTAGCCTGTATGATTGTGTTCTTGCCCTACGGACTAAACCCTCTGGTTTATATAGACACCAGAGGGATCTAGGGTTGTACATAGAAAGGAAGGTGCATGATCCGAACTCCAAGCTTGCTATCCACGCAAAGGAGAGTCACATCTAGACACAGGGAAAGGTCTTTAATTTCACATCTTCACAACCCATTAGTCTGGCCCATATCACATAGCCCGGATGCCCAAGGACCCCTTAGTCTAGGAGTCCCTCAGCGGCAGAGGCACAACCAGGCATGGGAGGTGGGAGCAGGCGGAACCGACGGGGTGGTTTGGTTTGGGCGGCTGGAGGACGAAGACAAGAGATAGAAGATACATGATAGATGTTGGATGTCAATCCAACGACTGGTAGGCAGAATCGTTTTTTGCTAGTAAGTTGACACCACCTTGGATAGGCTTTTTCCTCGTGGGTCCCAAAATGTCAGAATCCAAATCTGTCATGGCGATGCAGCCTTTCTTATGAAAATTTATAGCCCATTTGGTGTGCTAATTCAAAATAGGTTTGTGGATTTTTTACAATATTTCTCTCTTAATTAAACAAATGGCAAGCCATTTGCCTTGTTTCAAACAAAATATGACAGTCACAGCCATGTTGAAACCCAGATTACAAACTGTACAAAATAACGATGGTTAATTATTCATCAGGTTTTGACAAAACCCAGACTGAACATGCATGGCAATAACATCTAACCCGACCATAGTTTTTGGCAGTCACAAACAAATGGGTCGGTCTGATCCATAAAATCAACATCATGTGCCAAAATATTTACTGCCATATGACGACAAGTTGTTGTAAATAGAAGACGAGCACGTTTAGAAGCCCATTTGTCGACCTCAAACTTCTTTTTTTTGCTGTTCAATATATCCATCCGTGAGAAATTTCTTGTTGAAAAACTTAAGCCTCATGGACAATAGTAACCTCACATTCAACAGGAAGAATGTGACAAATTTTCTGTTTGCCTGATTGGATGCATAACCTTCGATCATTATTGTCCTCAAACGAATGTCATGAGAACTGAGAAAATCCCGGTGCTTATTACACCACCGATTCGTTATATGTTTTTCTCCATGTGTTGCTGGCTATGTAGACATGAAGGTCGGAAATAGTTAAGGTCCATAAAAAGAGTATGTCGATAGAGCGACAGCCGGACGGTAATTCCAGTACAATATATGTGGGCATTCAATGTGCATGAAATAATCACCTTCATATAGACATGGAAAGCATCGCAGCAAGCCAATAATTTGTTCACATCAATACTAAACATTTTGATATATAAGATCTTGACAGAATCCAACACCATTCATAGGCTATCGATGGACGAACTCTTCATTGAGCATATAACATAATATTAGTATCAAAAGTGTACTCCAAGATGATATAAAACTTATGTGCACAATTTAAAAATGCAACTTGTGATTACAAAAGTGTGGATGATAATATACAATACATGAATAAGTGTGGAGCTAAACACAATGTCATGATGTAGAAACGGATCACGAATTACACCCAAGGCCTCAAGTTTAGGTGCAGAGATGATAGTTATTTGTGAATGTTTATAACAATAATCAAGGAGCAACCTTTGAAGTGAAGGGGCATCTTCGATGATGAGTTGGTGTCCTTCAGAATAAATTCCAATGCTTTTAAGGTGAGGCGACTTTATTTGAAGACAACTGATATGGATTTCTATTCCCAAAACAAACAGCAAGCGCTCCAGGGCAGGGCAACTGGAGTGGATGATGCTGTGCAGTGAGGCCTCCAACAGATCAACCACCACGAGCAAAAGTCTTTTTAGTAGTGGGAGTTGAATAATTAGTACCAAATTGTCTGGTAGATGACACTGGGCTATGGTGAGGGTGTGGAGAGAGGAGGAAAACCACGAGATGGACAACTGTGGTGTGGGCACAAATACATGGAGTTGGGATCATGGCATATATTTTTTTTGTAGTAATGGTAGAACTCAAGCTGCTAGAGTTTTTCGAATTCAGTGGATTTCAGCCAGGCGTCCACCGTGCGGGGTATG
The DNA here is from genome assembly GCF_002162155.2 of Triticum dicoccoides. Taxonomy (NCBI): domain Eukaryota; kingdom Viridiplantae; phylum Streptophyta; class Magnoliopsida; order Poales; family Poaceae; genus Triticum; species Triticum dicoccoides. Next base: position 451,687,935 of record NC_041385.1, read on the forward strand.
GCCAGCAGGTAGTGTGCCAGGATGCAGAGGCGTTGAACGGGGCCCTGGTGGGAGGAGACGATGGCTCTGAGGAGATAAAATTTAGGAAGGACAGATATCTGACAAAGTCGATATTAAGAGGCGCGGTGCACCAGAGAGTGCGCCACCGAGATGCGAGGACTTATGTGCGGTAGTCATCCTTGGTGGGGAGAAGGGAGATGATCTCCCCAAGGATGTCATCCGGGAGATCGCTGATGCGGTCCACCAGAGATTCTACGGGTTCCTCATATCTGGGTGGGGGGCTCGCCACTTCTCCCCGTGTTGTCGGGTGCGGGATCTACAACCGACGTCTCCGCTGGCGGGAGCCTCATCTTCTTGGTGATGGGGCCTGCCAACTCCATTTTCCTTGCGGGCATCACGTCGAGCTCACGGGTTTGAGTAGATTAGCGAGAGATGAGCCTAGTGGCAGTGTGAGTGGGGAAGTAGGACGGCTGGGGTTTTCTGTAGGAGCGAGGAAGAAGAGGAAAATGCGTTTTCTATACGAGTGAGGAAGATGGTGAGAGGGGGTTTTCTGTACGAGAGAGGAAGATGGGGAATGGGGGGAATTGGGGGGCGATGGAAGCGGGAGAGTCCAACGAGCTGCAGTATAACACTACTAGGGAAAAACTTATACACAGAGGCTTATTAGTAGCGCTGCTTAAAAAGATGCACTACTGCTATTCAGCAGAAGCGCGTGCCCCGCAAAAGCGCTACTAATATGTCTGTAACAGTAGCGTGGCACATTAAAAAAGCGCTACTACTAAAAATGCCCCATCGTTGCAGACAGACTAAAGCTAGTAGTAGCGCCTTTGCGGAAAGAGCGGTACTGCTAACAAAATAGTAGTAGCATGTTTTAGCTAAAAAGCGCTGCAACTAAGAAAAGGAAAAGTAAATAAAAATGGAAAGGAAAAATGAAAACTATAACAGCAACGCGTTTTAGGAAGAGCGCTATACCTAACTTAGTTATAGCTCGTTTTTGTAACCGCACTATAGCTAACTTAGCTATAGCAGTAGCGTTTATTACCAAACGCGCTATAGCTAACTTAGCTATATCGCTTTTCCTTAAACACGCTACTGCTACATTTAACGTGTCCCTATGCGGGTGTTACTCCTTCCCCCAATTCCCCAACACTACTCCTCGATCAAACTCCCCCCTCTCCCTCGCTGCTCGTGCCCCACCAAAGCCGTCGCCGCCCTCCACACGTCGTTGTCGCCCTACGCACGCCCTACCCAGACCTCGACGCCGCGCGCCCCCTCCCTTTGCGCGCCCTCCCCCAACCTCGACGCCGCGCTCCCCCTCTCTCGGCCGCTCTGCCTACTCCTGTTTCCTACCTCCGCCGGTGCCCGAGGTGAGCACACCTCCTCCTCCTCCTCCTCCACCCCTATCTATGCTCATCTCCTAGTTGTAGATGCTTAAGTAGCTAGGGTTCATCTAATTAGTTAGGGTTCATCTAATTAGTTAGGGTTCATCAAATTAGCTAGTAGTTGTAGATGCTTAAGTAGTTAGGGTAGTAGGAGGTTAGGGTTGTAGATGTAGTTAAGTAGTTAGGGCAGTAGGGTTAGGGCAGTTAAGTACTTGTAGATGCTAGTACTTGTGCACCCAATGTAGTTAACTAAATATAATTTTTAGGACAAATTTGCATGTGCTTAACTAGGGAAATAGATGTGCTTAAGTACTTGTACTGCTAGTACTTGTGCACACAATGTAGTTTACTAAATATAATTTTTAGGAAAAAAATGTATATGCTTAACTAGGGTGGTAGGGTTTAATTACAAATGTTAGGAAAGTAGGGTTGAACTAGATTTTAATTAGGGTAATAGGATTTAGTTTAGAGAAAAAAATCAATACAAAAATATAAATTTCTATTAGTGTTGCAAGTCCAGTAGGTTCTTAATTTTTAGTAAATTTTTATTAGGAAAAAAATTAGGACATAATTTGAGTTCTAGGGTTCATAATTTGTATTAGGACATAAATTGAGTTCTAGGAGATGCAAATTTGAAGTGGTCATTCTATATGCAAATTCCTCGATAGTGTTTGCTCATGTTTATCTACTGTTGTAGTTGCTCATGTACATGTTCTTAAGTGGCCATGTTATATGCAACATTGAAGTGGTTCGATTGTGCCCAAGTGGCCTTTTGTTGTTTCCAGGGAATGAAGACGAGTGGCCTATGTTTTGCCGGAATGTTGATTCATTTCTGTTCTGGCAAATTTTAGGTGCTCGATTTGTCCACTTTTTAGCAAAGGTCATGCCTAAATTTTCCTTGAATTTCGGCATGACTTGTGCTAGAAACTAGGACATATCAAGTACCCAGGATTTGTCGCACCAGGAAGGAATCAACATTCCTGCAAAACGTAGGCCTTTTTTATGCCATTATTCATTTTATTAGGTCTATAATTAATTGACTATAGGAAACATGGCTAGCAACGATGAAGGACAGGGTTCTAGTGATTGCAATGTCTATGAGGTGGCAGACGCTTATTTGAACCTTCTCGACGAGCAATAGTTGTTGCAGGGCCCACCTGCCACATCCAAGACTGACACCAAGACCGGCGCTGAGACTAGCATTGAGACCCAGACCGGCACCGAGACTGGTGAAGCTGGTATAGAACCAAAACTGAAGAGGAGACATCGACGCCCAAACCAGCTCCTCACTACTAGACTAGTGGTCATGGGGGTGGACGACGGCAATTTTCAGCCAAAATAGGCTGCACCGTACGGATGTGCGCCACCATCAAAAATGAGAAACTAAAGAAGATACCAAATATGAAGCACTCCCTCCTAACCATGTTGCACCAGATATTCTTGTTCCCGGGCCAGGATGAAATCAAATATACTGATCCAGAGAGAAAGACCCGACAATGAAGAAGATAAACAAACGCGCCATGAGCAAGTTTAGCAATGCCCTGGCTGCCTGGAAAGTAAGGGTGAAACATCGGATCATCGACAAAAAGGAACCCTACTCTGAGATTGTAAAGGATAATCTGACAATTACGGAAGATTAGTTTGAAATATTAAAGGCGGCTTGCATTGCCGAAGCTGCCAAAGAAGAGTCGAATTACATGAAGGGGCTTCAAGAGAGGAACATTGGGTGCCACCACCTCGGAAGTCGTGGTTATGTGGGGAAGAGGTCCATATGGGCCAAGGAGGATGTGGAATGCGAAAGTCTTGGCATCCCAGACCCCTTGGCAGAGTTCACAGTCCCGCAGGAGCGTGACTACCTCTAGACCTGGTACCATTGGGACCTAGTGAAGAATGTTTTCGAGACGAACACGGTCACGAGAGTTCATGAGACTGCTGGTAATTTTAGCTTCTGATCAATTCGATTGCATATTTAGTCATATTTGTAAACGATCATTGTTCCTGTTGCGGAGAGAGCAACACAGGATTGTGGCCAAAAGCGACTCACCGTCTGAAGCGTTGGCGAGGCCCAAGTGGTACACCCCATTCAACCGGGCCTTGAACATATTGAAAAGACTCCCAGTGGACACTCGACTGTCGTATGGACGCGTGCACGGCGTCGGAGACAGCGCCACGTGGAAGAAGTACTACCGCGAGACCACGGAGGAGAGAAAGGAAAGACGGTGGTTAACTGAAGAAAACATCGACAAGAAGGTTGAGATTGCGGTTGATTAGAAATCAGGTCAGACAATCGCAACAACGGTAGCTGCTACAAAACAGGAGTTTGTTGCTTCATACGGTGTCTTGGTTCCGGCTGTCATTAGTTGGAGCAGGCAAAATCCAAATAAAGAGGCAGCAGACTTTCCCCTTTCTGACTTCTTGGGGAGCAGCTCGACTAGCGTTGCACCAGCACCTGCTCCCGCATTGGCTCCCGCACCAGCTCCTGCACCGGCTCCCGCTCCTGGTCCCGCACTGGCTCCTGCACCGGCTCCCACACCAGCTCTTGCACCGGCCCCCGCACCTGCTCAAAGCAGCCCATCCTCCGTCTTGGACGTGCTCGGCGATGCTACATCTTTGGCTGAGCTCGATGCCCTCATGGTCCATGTCGCACCGGCCCTCTTCAATAAATGTATAATCTCTCGTTTCCATGGCCTTTCGGATGTCTCACGTCGCAGACATGTCTTTGCAGGCCGATGCCACATGCACCATATTGTATGACATTAGCAGCCAGAAGGTGGACGTGGGGAAGGCGACGATAGTGAAGCCGAAGGAACAATTGTTCCACAGCCGGCTGATCCCCCCTGACATCTTCAAGGTTTCCGTGGCCAGTGTCAAACCGGCCCATGAGAATTTGGCTCCTCCGGTACTAGGGGGAGATGACGACGAGACCCCGCGGTGGCTTGGCGATTGCAAGACGTGGGTCCTGTTGTGGCCAAAGAGTCTGCTTTGTCTGGAGGCGGACGGGAGCACACCCACGACCACGCAGCCTCAGCAAGGTATGAACATCAACACCCCACCTACCCAATTAGTGTTGCCTGTCATGCCGGGTGATAGGGGATGGGGTGAGGAAGGGGCACCATTAGTCGCTGATGACGTCGCCGCCGTCCTAAAAGCAATGCATTAGATCGATGCCATGGATGAGGATGAGGATGACACTCTATAGTATCTCAATATTGGCGCCTATGACAATGGAGGATTGATGGCTCAGCAGTGTGAGTACTCAGTGTTTGAGCGTAATGAGTCGGTGCCTGAATTGCTGGAGGATGAATTTATTATAGACAACCTTCCACCAACAAAGAAGCATAGGAAGAGATTGAGGAAAGGCAACAAAGCTGCTTCTATGATCCAGCTGCTTCAAAAACCTATTGTTCAAGACTGTATAGCTATCCTCGATGCGGCAAAATGCCATATCCCCAGTCATCCGATCCTACCTAAGGCAGGGTAGATGCCCTATACGGCGATCTAAGGAGACTTCATGACGATGTGTTACGCGGAGAGAAAAGCCTAATCGCCTCAGAAAATCCAGGATACCCACTCTACATGGTTAACGTGCCGCGGGGAAGGTTGTACATCAACACATTCCCCGCGGAGAAGTTCTTCCTTCTTTTCGATTACATCTTCGACATGTTTCACTTGAAAAAGCTAGATTTTACGTTTGTCCGCCTTTTTGCCTTGTACATGAACTACATCATAGGGATTGAGCAAATACCTCATATCTGTGTCGCTGACCCGTACTTCATGCACAAGGGCTTCTTGGCAGTCTGCCCAGAGCACCATGAATATGCAAGGGACTACATCGCCAATTTAATGGTCACCAATAAGGACAAGGAGACGATTCTCGTGCCTTATCATCCCATGTAAGTCATCTGTGCGGATATCCTTCCTTCGATTTCAATCATTCATTTACATGGTGGAGGCTAATTTGAGGTGTACTTATTTTGCACAGTGGTGGGCGTGCCGTCCTCATCATCCTTTACCCCCAATTCTCCCACGCTCTTTACTTGGATTCGTCGAAGAACATGAACAAAAAGGATTACACCCACATCAAGTCTATTCTCGACAGTGTTATCTTTATCTACGGCGGATAGGGTGGAGAAATCATGACCAAGAAGACAAAGAACCACAGGCCCGCCTTCGGCCATAAGACCGACTTATTCTGCATCCTGCAACCGAGTGGTACTCTTAGTGATGGATTCTATGTCCTCCACCACATGCTGGAGTACAGACGTGATCAGTAGAACCTTTGCATGTCACCTACATCCGGTGATGCCCTTATTCTGCAATGGGCAAAGAAGATAGGAGATATCGCGGATCATCGACTTTGAGTTGAGCTCTATCACATCCAACATGAACTTTCCCAAATCATCATGAAGGAGGTCGTCGAAAAAGGGATGTTCTATGAAGAAGGGTCAATGTCGTGGGAAGACGTCCGAACACGCGTATCGGCTCAGTATCTCGACCTGAAGCCTTTCACTAAGATCGGGGACTATCTCCCTGACTTGGATGGATGGCATGACATGTTGGAGTGATTGACGATATATGACAATGTGCCCGTTAAGTCCATATTTTCTCTACGATGAAACTTTGAGTTATGCACGACGAAACTTTATTTGTGATGTAATTAAACCGTCCTCCTCAACTAGCGAAGATCACTCTAGTTAGGGCATTTTGGGTACAATGAACTTTGTTATTTATGCTTATGATATGTTGCTTTTACTTTTGCCAAGTCTGTCTCTTTCTGTTGCTCAACTATATATGTTGCATATCATCGACTCATGTGACGATGCAAGAGCACAGATCATCGATGGCGAAGAAGTGCTACGCCAGGAGTATATGACGAGTGGCCGGAGTGTTAGGCCCAGGTGTACCGGTTTTTGAGCAACAACCACTAGTTAGTTTAGGTTCACGCTAGTGCGAGAGAGGGATACGAACCGACGCCTCAAGAAGTACTACATTATGTATGATGAGACATGTCATGTAACTTGTATAGCTATATCGTGATTATGATGTGATGACATGATTTGTGTTGGATGATATGATGAGACTATTATGTGTATGATATGATGAGCATATTGCATGTTTATGATATGATTAGAATACTGTATAAAACCTATACAAAAACATCGCAAATACGCAGCAAAAAAAAGATATGAGAAAATATAGTAGTAGCGCTCTTTAGTGCTGGATAGAAAACACTACTGCTAAAGCACTTAGCAGTAGCGCTCGTTTGGAAAGCGCTATTGCTAAGTAGGTATAGCAGTAGCGCGTGTCAAAGAGCGCTACTCTTAAATGTTAGTTGTAGCATCATATCAGTAGCGCGCTGCCCGCGCTACTGATAGCCCTTAGACCTGCGCTACTGCTAGGCTTTTCCCTAGTAGTGTAAGTGGAATCAAGGAGGAAGGAGGGTTTTTCTGGGATCGTCCCCTCTTCAAGAAGAAACATGGGCTTTTCCTCGCAAAAAACAAAAACAAATGGGCTTTAAGATGGATAGGCTTTTGTATCGGCCCAGTCGGCTACCGTATTTCATACTGGAGGGCCTTAACACTAGAGGTCGCCCATTAGAGACACTCTCCAGCTTATTTCCCATTCGAAAGAAAAAAAGAGATGCCTCCAGCTTAATTATGGCTCCTCATCGGTAACATTTTTCAACTTGAAAAAAAGTTATAGCTCCTTTTTGGGCCGACTTGGCATCCACCAAATTAGAGGATGGTGTACTGCATGCAGACACTCACACTGGTAGTAACGCAGCAAAATGAGGGGGTCAAATAACATGCCCACAATATACATAGATTGTAAAGGTTGACACACTAACATTCGCACTAAACTAAGCTTCACAAGATACGGTATGCATACTAGCTAACATTCACAAGCACTTAAGTTCAGCATGTTTACACATCTAAATGATTCACAAGACTATAACCAACACAAAGCTGTGAGAAGGTGTAGAAATACAGAAAAATGATAGATGCTTCTATGAGCAAAGGGCCTCCCTGCGCATGCATTAATTTCCTGGGCATGCTTCTTTCTGCTCAGTGTTGCGTGCACTTTGAGCATGTTGGCAACTCTACAGCTAGCTTGATGACTCATCTTGCAATTTACGCTGACACATTGCAGCAAATAGAGGAGGCAATAGAGATCACTCAACATCAGACCATTTTGTGCAGTTCCACTGAAATCATCTTCATTGTCCTGAATGTGAAAAGATAGGAAAGCGTTGTACTTAAACATTGTCGCAAAATAGTAGCAGATATCAATAGCTCGGCATGACAAAACAAGATCATCTAGAGGAAGGGGATATTGACCTGTGTGAGGAAGATTATGCATAATTTTATAGGTGGTTCGTTGATTTTCTCCTTGGGATCTCCTATGATGGCGCGGAGGAAATTCTATGCAATCGATGAGCGCAATTCCTTCTGTGTGGCTGTAGAAAATTCCGACTAACCCCAATAACTTTTTTGTGTAGTTCCACTAAAATAATGCGGCGCTGTTTGCACGACCCCTACTCGCCGGCTAGGCCTCAATGGCTCAGTCTCTTTTACCTTGTGTTGACGGAGCGGCTGCAGTGCTTGTTTGCTCCTCCACACATGACAGGCTCATTCCACACTGCAAACATCAAGTCAACGTATGAATAAGCTTATTTCATCTTGCATTGGTCATTCTACCTAGTTAAGAATGTAGGAATACCTGGAGCACCATGAGGTCAGCTGCAGTAGGTTCCACTAAAATTGAGGTTTGTGCTTCCGTTTGCACAAATAAACACCATATCGAGATAGACAACCCTGTTTGCACAAATATGTAACATGGTTATTTAAGCTGACATTTTTTGCAGCGGCATATGATTAACAGCAGCATCTCATATGTTATCAATGGCTTTACAGTGACAGTATGAAAAAGTGCCATTAACTAAGAAGTGCCATCACATCAAATCAACACTGCCACTAGATTAACCGGGGATTACATTAACATGCATAACAATTGCATTATGACTATGTGATGACAGATTGGGAGTAGCACTTGATCAGTACGTGCGTGCACAGTTAACAGGAACGATCGTTCTAACAAAGGGTGATACGAAAAGGAGAAACACATCGTCGTGTCAACCATTGTGCAATTAAATTTTGTGCAGTTCAGCGGAGATGCAGCTATGTTACTGGTGTCAGAGTTTAGTGTAACGGCTCAAAACACTCTTTATGAGAAATAAATCTAGATAGAAGCATTTCGTAAAACGGTGGTGGCATTAATTCATTTTATCAATGGCAATAGATTGACAGCAGCATTACTTAACATCGACATCACATTAACAGTGGCATTGTTTCATTTTACCTGTGATGTTAGATTAACAGCAGCAGTAAGGGCATAGGGACAGGGGAGGCACAAGCACGTTTTACATCCACTTAGGCATAAAGTGGTGAGGCAGAGGTATTGCCGAGTGCGGCAAACATGCAAAGCATGTCTAGATTTGTGCATTTTTTGTTCCCGTCAGTGACCTTTCCTATGTGACCACAAGAAATCTAGACATGCTCATTCTAGGTTGCATTGTCGACCCAACACCCCCCACTTTCTGTCCTTTATCGACCAAGAGACTGGTCAGGCCAGCATCTTTATTTCCCTTTCCATCCAAGAGATCGGATTGTTAGCCAGTATCCGCAGTACCTTTTTTCCTCTAATAGTAAAAAAAATAGGTGTTGTTTGAGTGTTCGACAAGCCGACGGAGATAGCTACATGGAGAGCTTTGTAAGACTAGAAGAATATCCACATGTAGGATGCAGCGACATGGGGAGCGATCCTAACTTGATGAAAAAAGGGATGCAGCGACGTGGGAAGCTGGGCCATTAGAACAAAAACTATAAGGATAAATATTGGGTTGTCTCCCAACAAGCGCTTTTCTTTAATGGCTTTTTAGCTAGGCATGATGATTTCAATGATGCTCACATAAAAGATAAGAATTGAAACATAATGGGAGCATCATGAAGCATATGACTAACACATTTAAGTCTAACCCACTTCCTATGCCTAGGGATTTTGTGAGCAAACAACTTATGGGAACAAGAGTCAACTAGCATAGGAAGGTAAAACAAGTAAAACATCAAGATTTTCAACACATGGAGAGGAAACTTGATATTATTGCAATTCCTCCAAGCATATATTCCTCCCTCATAATAATTTTTGGTAGCATATGAATGAATTCAACAATATAACCATCACATAAATCAGTATTTTCATGATCTACAAGCATACAAATTTTATTACTCTCCACATAAGCAATTTTTTTCTCATTCATAATGGTGGGAGCAAATTCAATGAAATAACTATCATGTGAGGCATAATTCAATTGAAAATTAAAATCATGATGACAAGTTTCATGGTTATCATTATTCTTTATAGCATACATGTCATCACAATAATCATCATAGATAGCAACTTTGTTATCATAATCAATTGGAACCTCTTCCGAAATAGTGGATTCATCACTAAATAAAGTCACGACCTCTCCAAATCCACTTTCATAATTATCACAATAAAATTCAACACCCTCCAAAATAGTGGGATCATTACTTCCTAAAGTTGACACTCCTCCAAACCCACTTTCATCAATATAATCATCATAAATAGGAGGCATGCTATCATCATAATATTTTCTCATCAAAACTTGGGGGACTAAAAATATAATATTCATCAAACATAGCATCCCCAAGCTTGTGGCTTTGCATATCATTAGCATCATGGATATTCAAGCGATTCATACTAACAACATTGCAATCATGCTCATCATACACAGATTTTATGCCAAACATTTTATAGACTTCTTGTTCTAACACTTGACCACAATTTTCCTTTCCATCATTTTCACGGAAGACATTAAATAGATGAAGCATATGAGGCAACCTCAATTCCCATTTTTGTAGTTTTCTTTTTTATAGACTAAACTAGTGATAAAACAACAAACTTAAAGATTCGATTGCGAGATCTAAAAATATACTTTGAAGCACACACCTCCCCGGAAACGGCGCCAGAAAAGAGCTTCATTGATGGGATGTGAGTGCCGCTTACCTAGCCTCCCCGGCAACGGTGCCAGAAAAGAGCTTGATGCCTACTACGCAACCATCTTCTTGTAGACTCGTGTTGGGCCTCCAAGCGCAGAGTTTTGTAGGACAGTAGCAAATTTCCCTCAAGTGATGACCTAAGGTTTATCAATCTGTGGGAGGCGTAGGATGAAGATGGTCTCTCTCAAACAACCCTGCAACCAAGTAACAAAGAGTCTCTTGTGTCCCCAACACACCCAATACAATGGCAAATGGTAAAGGTGCACTAGTTCGGCGAACAGATGGTAATACAAGTGCAATATGGATGGTAGATATAGGTTTTTGTAATCTGAAAATATAAAAACAGCAAGGTAGCAAGTAACAAAGTGAGCGAAAACTGTATTGCAATTCTTTGCAACAAGGCCTAGGGTTCATACTTTCACTAGTGCAAGTTCTCTCAACAATGATAACCTAATTGGATCATATAACAATCCCTTAACATGCAACAAAGAGTCACTCTAAAGTCACTAATAGCAGAGAACAAATGAAGAGATTATTGTAGGGTACGAAACCACCTCAAAGTTATTCTTTCTGATCGATCTATTGGGCTATTCCTATAAGTGTCACAAACAACCCTAGAGTTCGTACTAAAATAACACCTTAAGACACACATCAACCAAAACCCTAATGTCACCTAAATACTCCAATGTCACCACAAGTATCCGCGGGTTTGATTATACGATATGCATCACACAATCTCAGATTCATATATTCAAACCAATACAACAAACTTCATAGAGTGCCCAAAGTTTCCACCGGAAAGTCAAGACGAAAACGTGTGCCAACCCCTATGCATAAGTTCACAAGGTCACAGAACCCGCATGTTGATCACCAAAACATACATCAAGTGGATCACGTGAATATCCCATTGTCACCACAGATAAGCACATGCAAGACATACATCAAGTGTTCTCAAATCCTTAAAGACTCAATCCGATACAATAACTTCAAAGGGAAAACTCAATCCATTACAAGAAGGTAGAGGGGGACAAACATCATAAGATCCAACTATAATAGCAAAGCTCGCGGTACATCAAGATCATGTTGAATCAAGAACATGAGAGAGAGAGAGAGATCAAACACATAGCTACTGGTACATACCCTCAGCCTCGAGGGTGAACTACTCCCTCCTCGTCATGGAGAGCACCGGGATGATGAAGATGGCCACCGGTGATGGATTCCCTCCGGCAGGGTGCCAGAACAGGGTCCCGATTGGGTTTTTGTGGATACATAGGCTTGCGGCGACGGAACTCCTGGTCTAGGTTTCTTTTTGGGGTTTCTGTATTTATAGGCATTTTTGGCATCGGTTTCACGTCAGTGGGGGTCCACGGGTCAACAACAAGACTGGAGCACCCTCCCGGGGGGGTAGGGTGTGTCCTCCACCCTTGTGGTTGACTCAGGACTCTTCTGGCCCAAATCTTTTGCTTCGGGGGCTTCTTTTGGTCCATAAAAAATCATCGTAAATTTTGAGGTCATTTGGCCTCCGTTTGGTATTCCTTTTCTGTAAAACTCAAAAACAAGGAAAAACAAGAAACTGGCACTGGGCTCTAGGGTAATAGGTCAGTCCCAAAAATCATATAAAATAGCATATAAATGCATATAAAACATCCAACATGGATAATATAATAGCATGGAACAGTAAAAAATTATAGATACGTTGGAGGCGTATCACCTGCCTTTTCATGTGCAAATGCGCTCCACCGTGAGTGTACTCGGGTGTGTGCGTGAGGGGGGAGTGAACTCTGATTTATATAAACCTTTAGGTTGTAGAGCTAGTCGGAAACAAACCCTCACCTTTAAATCCTTGAAGTTTGTACCCTGACCTATGTAATCCCGGTCATTTTTAACCTTAAGCGCATGTGTGGTTCCAGGGGTTTTAATGAGGATTAACACGGATTGTGGGGATTAAATCATGTACAAGCCAAATTCCCCTCCATTCCTCTCCAAACCCCTTGGGAGGAGGTTAAACCGAACAAGGCCTAAGACTAACCACAATGGGAGTAACTTAATTCCATACGGTATCATAATATGATACTCAACCCTTTCTTTGTTCGTTTAATTCTACGCCACCTCATCAAATTTGCCTAATTGGCATCCATGATACTAATTATGATACTCCCATTACAACTAGCATGGTAGAATTAATATACCTAATCTAAATGGTCGCCGCCCCATCTCTTTGTCCTCCTCCAGCAACCGGCCGGAGAAGAATAGTGCAAGACACAGACTGTTTTCGTCGGCATCGCCTCGGTGGTGGCCTTCATGGGATACAATTGGCGATGGCCTCCGGTGTTCTACTTCTCCTTGATGATGAAGGAGGGCAGGGATGTGCTGGACATCACCTCATCGACATCCGCGTAGCCGTGTAGCGGCATAGCCATGTCACCTCCTTGACATCTGCAATGGCTTCTTTCTCTGCCTACCTGGTGTGGCTATGCGTGTGTCATTGATGTCGGACATCGCAGCTGCACACACTGGAGGCGATGCCGACGCGGCGGCGTCAAGGGCAGCAACGATGCCCGTGCCGCCGTGCTCCCCGACAAGTCGGCATGGAGCAAGTTAACACTCTTCCCCAAGCTGTATTGGAGAGGCCAACTATGGAACCACGCGCTGGCTTAGCTTGGCAACTGCCTCCGACGGGCTAGGCGAGGTAAGTGGAGCAGCGAGCTGCCTCGCTCGTAACTATCGGGTTCGGCGGGCCACCCAGACGGCTTTTATGCTGGAGAACTGCTCTTTCTGCTCGTCGGATGTCGCTGAAAGAGTGGAGAAAATGGTGGAAGGAGGAGCTTGGTCGGCATTGTACTCCTGAACAGACGTGTCTGGCCGGAGTGAGTTTCTCGCATTCCACGCGGGTTTAAATGTAGGTTTTTGAATGTGGCGAGGAGGCGGGTACAACTAGGAGTGGAGTGGGCGGTGCCCTCGGTCGGCACGCCACTTCAAATGGTGGACACAATGAGAGGTCACGTCTACCCTGACCCTCTTGACCGTGGACCTTGACGGTGTACGGCATCCTGTGTCCAGATCTGAGTTGCCACGTATACGGTGTACCAGATGAATGACTCCAGGTTCGACCACCGTGATGCTAGGTGGGAGCCGAGGAACACTGTTGGAGACACCCCCTCATAATTTTCCTACATTGGTCGTTTGATTCATAAGGTAGAATGCTATAGGATTTTTTTCCTATGAAATCATGTGTTAATTAGCAATCTAGCATCCACTCCAACTATTTTTTTCACTTCCTTTGTTTTCCTGTGTCAAACACTCTGGGTTTTTTAGGGGAACACTGTGTTAATGCTATGGGATCAAGTGGACATGCCATTCCAATCCTTTATTTTTCATATTCCTGCGTTTTAAGTTCCTACGAAGAGAGTACTTGCTCTAAATGATGTGCCGCTGCAAGAGCAGCCTAGCTATATTAATTAACCATGCTCTAAAAAGGTGGACCAGTGTTGGCTATAGTATACTGTAGTACTAGGTTAGTAGGTGACCTTGCGCTTCGCTCTTCGCCTCTTCCGGAAGTAGAACAATAATGATGGTACTACAGTAGTACTTCTGGCAAACTGACACCAAATGAACCGTTGCACGTCCATCGCTTGTAAGCAAAAGTTTCTCCTCGTGTTGCAAGCCACTGCGCACGCATTGGCGAGGGAGAAGGCATAGTAAGCAAACTTCTCATCATTCTGCGAGTTGACGGGACACATCAAAGTTATTTAGTACTCTCTCCAAAATGGCTGACCATGTCCATGGCTACCATCTCGTGCTCTGTCATTGAGTGCATGCACTATTCACGTGCCATCGAGGAGAAAAAATATTGTGTAGTAGGTTCCATCGAAGTGCATGACTCACTTACGCATTGCTTATCTAATTATCTCCATTTTCTTGCATGACACGTGCACCTTGATGCTAGATGTCCCGTGTGTTGGCAAAAGGATGAACAAAGCTCACGTCAAAAAAATAGAGTGGAAGAACATAGATTCCCGACGACCGAGAAGGAGCACGAAACCTCATGGTGGAGCGTCTGCACTCATAATATTTTATATTATTCAGCGATATAAAACAACCAAATCTTTCCACATTCCTATACCATTCTATGGTGTGAGAATAACTTTGAATGTTACCTCCGTGAGACACCTAGTTATTGTATATCCAGCAGCCCGTATCACTTCTCGCTCCTCGTCCTTATAGGACGCCGACTGTACCTTATATACACTTGCTCTTTGAGCAAAGGCCTCCCTAAGCACGCATTAATTTCCTAGGCATGCTTCTTTATACTCAATGTTGCATGCACTTTGAGCATGTTGGCAACTGCAGTGCTAGCTTGCTGGCTCATCTTGCAATTGACGCTAACACATTGCAGCACACCTGCAAGGTCCACAGGTTAATTTGAGAACAAGTACCTCGAGGTAAATTTGACAAACATGCATTACAGGTTGACAGAAGTAATATCACTTTTTTTGGAAAGATGTCGTGAAGTAACACGATAGACCTTCTTTCAAGCCAATTAACATGTGTTCAAAAAACAAAATAATCAAAAAGTAATGCGATAGACCTTCGATTAACATGTGTTCAAAAAACAAGTACTCCTGCAAGACCAGAGATTAATTTGAGAACAAGTACCTCGAGGTTAATTTGACAGACATGCCTTATAGGTTGACTGAAGTCATATCACTTTTTTTGGAAAGATGTCGTGAAGTAACACGATAGACCTTCTTTCAAGCCAATTAACATGTGTTCAAGAATAAAAATTATCAAAAAGTAACGCGATAGACCTTCGATTAACATGTGTTCAAAAAACAAGTACTCCTGCAAGACCCAGAGGTTAATTTGAGAACAAGTACCTCGAGGTTAATTTGACAGACATTCCTTATAGGTTGACAAAAGTCATATCACTTTTTTTGGAAAGATGTCGTGAAGTAACATGATAGACCTTCATTCAATCCAATTAACATGTGTTCAAAAAACAAAAAATATCAAAAAGTAACGCGATAGTCATTCGCGTAACATGTGTTAAAAAACAAAAAATGTCAAAAATTACAAAACAAAGACCTCAAGGTTCAACTAATAGGACGGAGCACTATATACATTTAAGACAATTAAACGTTTATAGTATCCCATCCCATTAGTTTAACATCGAGTCCACTTCCCATTCGGTCACCCATCTGATGACTATTCTAGCCTCATCACAGTTAACTTGGGAGTTCTATTGGATGATCAATCAATAGGGAAGCTGGTCCTTGCTGATATAGGAAGCCTCTTCGCATAGTGGGTAGTAACATAAGTGTGGTAACATGCAAATCTTCATTTATTACGTTATAGACTCATATTGCACTGGGACATGTGATGTTACAGTACCTAGCTAAGTTACTCAAACTACCTCTCTCCTCATTAACTCATTGCCACATAAGCAAATTTGCTGAGTTGGACTCGATGTTACTACTGAAGTTACTCCCACTGTGGCTAGTATTATAGTATAACCGAAATAGTACTTGCTCTTTGCGCAAAGGGCCTCCCTAAGCATGCATTAATTTTCTAGGCATGCTTCTTTCTACTCAATGTTGCGTGCACTTCGAGCATGTTGGCAACTCCACTGCTAGCTTGCTGGCTCATCTTGCAATTGACGCCGACACACTGCAGCACTCCGACAAGGCCCAGAGGTTAGTTTCTCTATCATACCCGAAGGAATTTCAAAGTAAACATTTTCAGTAGGTTCAGTAGGTTGAGGAGCAACTCTTTGCTCTAGTGGTCGGGGTGAAGATGCCCCGAACAAGCCCCTCAAAGGATTAGTTTCCATAGTAACAAGTGACAGAAAATTTCAGCACACTATATAAATGTTTCCTTACCAAGTTCCACTCACCAAAGGCGCTTCACTCCCTGGCAACGGCGCTAGAAAAGAGTCTTGATGACCCACAAGTATATGGGATCTATCGTAGTACTTTCAATAAGTAAGAGTGTTGAACCCAACGAGCAGCAGAAGGAAATGACAAGCGGTTTTCGGTAAGGTATTCTCTGCAAGCACTGAAATTGTAGGTAACAGATAGTTTTGTGATAAGATAATTTGTAACGGGTAACAAGCAATGAAAGTAAATAAGGTGCAGCAAGGTGGCCCAATCCTTTTTGTAGCAAAGGACAAGCCTGGACAATTTCTTATAATGAGAAAAGCTCTCCCGAGGACACATGGGAATTATCGTCAAGCTAGTTTCATCACGCTCGTATGATTCGCGTTCGGTACTTTGATAATTTGGTATGTGGGTGGACCGGTGCTTGGGTACTGCCCTTTCTTGGACAAGCATCCCACTTATGATTAACCCCTATTGCAAGCATCCGCGACTACAAAATAAGTATTAAGGTAAACCTAACCATAGCATGAAACTAGTGGATCCAAATCAGCCCCTTACGAAGCAACGCATAAACTAGGGTTTAAGCTTCTGTCACTCTAGCAACCCATCATCTACTTATTACTTCCCAATGCCTTCCTCTAGGCCCAAATGATGGTGAAGTGTCATGTAGTCGACGTTCACATAACACCACTAGAGGAGAGACAGCATACATCTCATCAAAATATCGAACGAATATCAAATTCACATGACTAGTAATAGCAAGACTTCACCAATGTCCTCAGGAACAAATGTAACTACTCACAAAGCATATTCATGTTCATAATCAGAGGAGTATTAATATGCATTAAGGATCTGAACATATGATCTTCCACCAAGTAAACCAATTGGCATCAACTACAAGGAGTAATCAACACTACTAGCAACCCACAGGTACCAATTTGTGGTTTTGGATACAAGATTGGATACAAGAGATGAACTAGGGTTTGAGAGGAGATGGTGCTGGTGAACATGTTGATAGATATTGACCCCCTCCCAATGAGAGGATCGTTGGTGATGACGATGGTGATGATTTCCCCCTTCCGGAGGGAAGTTTCCCCGGCAGAACAGCTCCGCCGGAGCCCTATATTGGTTCCGCCAAGGTTCCGCCTCGTGGCGGCGGAGTTTCATCCCGTAAGCTTGCTTATGATTTTTTTTCCAGGGTAGAAGACTTCATATAGCAGAAGATGGGCACCATAGAGCCACCAGGGGGCCCACGAGGCAGGGGGCACGCCCAGTAGGGGTGGGCACGCCCCCCACCCTCATGGCGAGGGTGTGGGCCCCCTCATGTACTTCTTCCGCTCAATAATTATCATTAATTCAAAAAATGACTTTCGTGGAGTTTCAGGACTTTTGGAGCTGTGCAGAATAGGTTTCCATATTTGCTCCTTTTCCAGCCAGAATCCCAGCTGTCGGCATTCTCCCTCTTCATGATAAACCTTGTAAAATAAGAGATAATAGCCATAAGTATTGTGACATAAAGTGTAATAACAACCCATAATGCAATAAATATTGATATAAAAGTATAATGCAAAATGGATGTATCAAGTGCCTCTCTACTACCAGTGCGTTCAATTTCGACAGTAACATTCAGATTCCATAGTAAATTTCAGTTTCGATAGTTAACTTCAGAGTGAACAGTTTTTACCTCATCTATTGTAGTAAGGTGTTTTTTGGTGATGTAAATTTCACATCTATCAGTTTTTGGTAATGTATTTTACATCATCTACTGGAGATGCTATTAGAATCCCACTTGAGATTAACGAAGTTTGTCTTGTACTTCTTCATCCTCGACATCTTACGGCTCGCCGGAGCTGTTCCAGCAACGAAACCATCCATCAAAACAGAGCAGTGCCCTGGACGCCGTCTACAGATTCCTTAGATCTTCCTCCACACCTCCTATAGCCACCTCTACCTCAACTTCTTTAGCGACCAACCCAATGATGCTGAGGTACGACTATGGCAAAGAGGTTGTACACTTGTCGCATCACTTATTACTCTACATTCATGTTGATCCATTAGGGCTATTTTGGTTCAAAGGAAAAACTGAAGGAAAAACATAGCAATAGGAAATTTTCCTATGGCACTCTACTATTCAAGTATTCATGAATTTTATTGAAAGGAATGGAGCAAAACATCCACCTAGACCTACTTTTCAAAATCCTATGCATGAAAACAAGACCAAGTGCATTAGTGGCAAAATAACATGTTAACTGTACACGCTTTCATATGGTTTCATTTTAATTTGGCCTTGTTTCTTTGCATTCCTCTGCTCTTCCAATTCTTGTGAACCAAACACCCAAGTTGACAGAAATCCTGTGTTTACAAATGCTCTATTTCCCACATGCATTCCTATCCTATTCTGGTGTTTTTCCTATCCCTGCATTTTTAAAATCCTGCAAGCCAAAGGAGCCCTTACAGAATTACTTCAGTTACAGGTAGGTGTTGACGAAAACTTTATGTGGTTTGTCCTGCTCCTGACGCGACATCATCCACCTCACCTGAGCTGCTCCACCGACAAAAGCATCCACCAAACCAGACATCACGACTCCTGACCGTCTTTCGCCGCCTCGGATCTCCTTCCCTGCCGCCAGCACCCACCGCAACTGCATCACCATCATAGAATCAGCAGATGAACCTGAGGAGTACACGGGTCCACAAGAGAGGTCGCACTCTTTTGTTTCTGCTTATGTTATGCATTGCTTAATATTTCCTGCTACTTTATTGTCATGTTCACTTCTTAGACTCCAAGTCAGGTCCAAGTTAATGTTCAAACTTGAGTTTTAAATATACTTGTGGGGCACATATCGAAGCAACAATGAATAGTATCTCTGTCTATTATCTGGTTCATCGAGGGTATGCCTGTGTTGTTCATCTTGGGTGGGAAATAAATAGTAAAGCAATCATCATCTATCTTTTTATTAAATTAATGCTATCAGCAACCTGCTATCATTATTTTTGGATCCATCCACTGATTGTTACCATCACTCTAGATTTCTGCATGCTCTCCTTACATAATCTCACTATATTTTTTTCGTCTGCATGTCAGATATTGTACACAGTCATGCTGAACATGTAGAGAAAAATAGAAGAGTTTTGTGCGGCAATACAATATCATGCAGACATCGCTCCATGGTGGGTTCAATGGCAAACCCTCCCCCCCCCTCTCCAGATTGTAATCCAGAGGAAGATATCTGTTCTGAAGCGGATTTAGACGCAGCTGACCACTCCTATTTACCCCCCCCCCCAAGGTGTTTGCTCTAACTTGGCATGATGATGTTGGTCATATCATGCATATGTTGCCTTGCAGTGCCTACTTTCGACATCATATATGTCATCTGCTTAGTTTAGAAATGTTTTGTAATGCCACCTGTTTAGTTTCTATATCATATATGGGAATTATGCAGTCTCATCTCTTTTATCCAACCATAATATATGTGAAATATGCAATGCCATCCTATTTTACCAGGCATCATATATTTGAATGATATCTTGCCCATACTTTTCTTCATTACATTTCCATTTGTCGACAATGTTTGTACATTAAACTACTCTTCCTGTGAATCAGCCATTTGAGTGGTTGATGGAAAATTTTGGACTGAAAACAAGGTCTTCAAAGAAGACGGTGCTACCTGTCAAAAAAGATCTCTTGTTGGGTCCCGATAGCTCCTCAAAGATGGATTCAGAGACAGATGACCAGTCCTATTCCCCCACCAAGGTGTACGTTCAAACTTGGCATGGTTATACTGCCCATATCGTGCATATGGTGTCTTGCATTTCATAGTTTAGACATCATATATGTGAATGCCCTCTGCTTAGCATATAATCACAATTGTGAATTAAATCATGTGATCATGATTACTTAGATAACATATACATGAATTATGTCATGCGCCGGCATAAAAAAAGAATTATGTCATGCGAACCTTTTTACTAAAGACATCATATAATTATCTCATGCCATCTTGTTTAGTTAGTCATCATATCTTTGAATTATGTCATGCTATGCTATACAGTTTAGATAGACATCATATATGTGAAATTATGTTATGCTATCCTTTTTAGTTAAACAATATGCATGTCAACTATTTCATGCCCTCTTTTTCCCACACTATCTATTGCATATGTCTCTCATACAATATATGTACATTCAACTATGTTTCCTTTTTATCAGCCATTTGAATTGGAGCGGGTGATGGCAGTATCTAGAGGAGTAAAAACACGGTCTTCAAATAAAATAGTGCTACCTCTTGGTGGAGATAGCACCCCGGTTGTACATGCACGAGAACCAGCCCTACCACACATAACCTAGACTCTCGCAGATTGTACCCCTACTGTGATGGACAGAGAACCAGCTTCACCCAATCTAACCCCAACCCCAGCAAATAGTAACCCAGTTCCTGTTGACACAACACCATCTCCAACACAAAGCTCCCAAACAAGAGCAGTTAGTAAGGCAGCTCCAGTGCCCAAAGCGCCAGTACTACCATGGCAAACCCCAACTCCACCAGTTAGTACACCTATTCCGGTGGAGGAAGCACAAACCAGCCATTCATAGTTTAGCATCTATCGCATTTGATGTTGTTAAAACCGATGTGTGTGTCTTCCCATCATGAAAATATTATAGTGAAGATGAAGGAAAATGCCAGTAGCAGGTGTTTGTCCAGGAGTTATGTGTAAGTAATGTTATTCACAGCAATTACTTTTCTTTATCCCATTCTACCTACATGATTGTTGTAATACAACAAAGTTTTCCCATTTTTCTCTATAGAGAAGGACCGAATTGGAAACTCGGGATGAGGTAACCTGTGCTAATACCTCTGCTATCTTCAAGAATGCTTGGTGGCAGTATCGGAATTACCTGAAGAAAACATACTTCACTGGCAAAGAAACTCATCAAATTCCCTTACATCCTCTTGAGACACATTTACTAGACAATGACTGGGAACATCGTGTTCTGTATTGGTCCCGAACCAACAATGTGGTAAGGTCTATGAGCTCATTTTTTATTTTTAAGTACTATATGCATGCGTCTTACTGTACTCTGTTCATGTAGAACAAGTGCTTCAACCTGAAGAACAACTATTCTCATTTAAGATTCCATTGCTATCGTGCATACTGCTTTGCTCTTGTATCACTGTATTTACTCATACAAAATTATTTTGAAATTGAAGGATCCAATCAAAACTCCAATGGAACAACAGGTATGTTTGCGCATGTTTCTTTAACAGGTTTGCTCTTATAAATAGATCTGTTGATTTGAATTGTGTATACAGTTGACTTCTCATATCATGCACATTACTAGCATCACAATAGAGCCAATAGTGTTGTTGTACATGTAGACCCGTGGTACCCATCTGAAATCTTGTTGTGTCGTGTAGTTTCCCATGCTTTGTATTCTTTCAGTGCTACTTTGTCTTGAATTGATATGATTTGAACCGTGTCTCTATTTTGATTTGGCAAGACAATGCAGTGACCATAGGACATAGATATATGTTTGTTTGATGTTTTTATTATGTACTACTTGGCAATAGAAAACTTGGTAGTTTAATCATGTCCACCTTACTTATACGTCTCCAACGGATCTATAATTTTTGATTGTTCCATGCTGTTATATTATCATTCTTGGATGTTTTACAATCATTTTATAGTCATTTTATATCATTTTTTGGTACTAACCTATTGACATAGTGCCTAGTGCCACTTGTTGTTTTTGCATGTTTTTTACATCGCAGGAAATCAATATCAAACGGAGTCCAAACGCAACACAACTCTTGGAGGATTTATTGGGCCAGAAGAAAGCCAATGGGCCTAGGAAGCACCTGAGGGGCTGCTTGAGGTGAGCAGCACCCACCAGGGCGCGCCAGGAGGCCCAGGCGCGCCATGGGGGGTTGTGCCCACCTCGGGTGCCCTTCGAACTGCCTCTTTGCTCTATAAATACCCCAATATTCCAAAAACCCTAGGGGAGTCGACGAAATACTGATCCAGCTGCCACAGAGTCCAGAACCACCAGATCCAGTCTAGACACCGTCATGGAGGGGTTCACCACTTCCATTGGTGCCTCTCCTATGATGCATGAGTAGTTCTTTGTAGACCTACGGGTCCATAGTTAGTAGCTAGATGGCTTCCTCTCTCTCTCTCTCTCTTGATTATCAATACAATGGTCTCTTGGAGATCCATATGGTGTAAGTCTTTTGGCGTTGTGCTTGTTGGATCCGATGAACTTTGAGTTTATGATCAGATCTATGTTTTTATCCATGAAAGTTATTTGAGTCTTCTTTGATATCGTATATGCATGTATGTGGGTTCGATCTTACGGTGCTTGATCCTAGTGATAGAAGGGGAACCATCACGTATGTATCGTTGCTACTAAGGATAACAAGATGAGATCTATATCTGCCGCAATAGATAAACGGATCTCGTCTACATCATGTCATCGTTCTTATTGCATTACTCTATTTTCTCGTGAACTTAATACACTAGATGCATCCTGGATAGTGGTCGACGTGTGGAGTAATAGTAGTAAATGCAGGCAGGAGTCGGTCTACTAATCTTGGACATGATGCCTATATAATGATCATTGCCTGGATATCGTCGTGATTATTTGAAGTTCTATCAATTGCCCAATAGTAATTGTTTTCCCACCATTTGCTATTTTTCTCGACAGAAGCCACTAATGAAACCTACGGGCCCTGGGTCTCTTTCCTTCATATTTGCCTTTGCGATCTATTTTCCTTTGCATTTATTTTCAGTCTTTTAAACCAAAAATAAAAAATACCTTGCTGCAATGTATTTGTTCCGCGATCTATTTGTCCTATCTACCACTTTTAGCTCACGTTATTTGCCTACGTTGAGGCGTCGTACCCGAAAGTGATTGACAACCCCTTAACACGTCGGGTTGCGAGTATTTGGTATTTGTGTGCAGCTGTTGTTTACATGGTGTGAGGAGGTTCTTCTACTGGTTTGATAACCTTGGTCTCATCACTGAGGGAAATACCTACCGTTGCTATACTACGTCATCTCTTCCTCTTTGGGGAAATACCGACATAGTTCCAGCAGACATCAAAAGGAATTTCTGGCGCCGTTGCCAGGGAGGATCTTCAATATCAACCAGGTTCCTAATCACAAATCTCATCTCCTTGCAATTTACATTATTTGCCATTTGCCTCTCATTTTCCTCTCCCCCACTTCACAATAATTTGCCGTTTTATTCGCCCTCTTTTTCGTTCGTCGTTTTCTCGTCAGATCTATTTTTGGGTGCAATCTTGTTGCGTAGTCATCATGACTCAAGAGAACACCAAGTGGTGTGATTTCTCAAATACCAACAACAATGATTTTATTATCACTCTGATTGCTCCTCCTGCCACTAGTGCAGAGTCTTGTGATATTAATACTACTTTATTGAATCTTGTCATGAAATATCAATTTGTCGGTACTCCTAATGAGGATGTCACGTCCCATCTTAACACATTCGTGGAATTATGCAATATGCAAAAG
The DNA here is from genome assembly GCF_002162155.2 of Triticum dicoccoides. Taxonomy (NCBI): domain Eukaryota; kingdom Viridiplantae; phylum Streptophyta; class Magnoliopsida; order Poales; family Poaceae; genus Triticum; species Triticum dicoccoides. The sequence continues at coordinate 451,711,806 of NC_041385.1, forward strand.
CAAAAATTTGGTTTTCTTCTTTGCCTCGCAATAGTATCGATTCTTGGAACAAGTGCAAAGATGCTTTTATCACTAAGTATTTTCCGTCCGCAAAAATTATTTCCGTTAGAACCCAAATCATGAATTTCAAGCAACTTGAACATGAGCATGTTGCACAATCTTGGGAAAGGATGAAATTTGATGCTAAGGAATTGCCCAACTCATGGGTTAAATCTTTGGATGATCATACAAAAAATTTATGCGGGATTGAATTTTGTTTCTCGTAATCTTTTAGATTCTGCCGCAGGGGGTACTTTTATGGAAATTACTTTGGGTGAAGCTACTAAATTGCTAGACAATATTATGGCAAATTATTCGCAATGGCACACCGAAAGAGCTCCTACAAGTAAAAAAGTCAATTCGGTAGAAGAAATAAATTCTTTGAGTGAAAAAGTTGATGCTCTTTGAAGTTGGTTGTTAATAAAAGTGCTCCTATTGATTTTAATGATGTGACTTTGTCTACTTTGATTGAGCAAAATAGTGATGTCATAGATGTGCTTTTTTTCTCGCGGAATAATTTCAACAACAATGCTTATAGAGGTAGTTTTAATCCTAGGCCTTTTCCTAGTAATTCCTCTAATAATTATGGTAATTCCTATGGTAATCCCACCTACAATAATAATAGAAACACCTCTGATCTTGAGAACAACATTAAAGAATTTATCAATATGGAAAAGGCTTTCAACACTTCGATAGAAGCAAAGTTGAATAAAAATGATGATTTGTCTAGAAGTGTTGATATAATTTCTCATGATGTAGAAACTCTCAAGATGAAAAAATTTGTGCCTAAAGTTTAAGAATCAATTAAAGCTCTTTATATTTCTATGGATGAAAGTAAGAAAAGAACCGCTATGCTTAGGGCTAAAAGAGAATTTTTAGAAAAGGTGTTTTCTAGTGATTACTATCATAAAAGTGATGATGATCTTAAAGTGATTGGTGTTTCTTCTATTGATTCTTTGTTTAGTAAATTTAAGATTGATGAAAAAGGGACTGGTGAAGAGTCAACTTTAGTTAGAAGGCGTCCCTATGATTTGGAGGGTGAAAATCTTGTTGAAAAAATTGATAAAAGTGGGTTTGAAGAGGTCAAGACGTTAACTAGTGATGTGCCCACTATTTTGGATTACAAAGACTTTAATTATTATATTTTCTCTTTTATTGATTGTATTTATTTGTTGCAATCCATGATAAATGCACCCCATGCTTATGAACAAAATAAAGCTTTTACTAAACATATTGTTGATGCCATGATGAAAGATTTTGAAGAAAAGTTAGAATTAGAAGTTTCAATTCCTAGAAAATTGCATGATGAATGGGAACCTAATATCAAAGTCAAGATTAAAAATTATGAGTGTTTTTCTTTGTGTGACTTGGGTGCTAGTGTTTCTATAATTCTGAAGTCATTATGTGATGTGCTTGGTCTTACCCATATTGAAGAATGCTCTTTAAATTTGCACCTAGTGGATTCTACTATTAAAAAGCCTATGGGAAGAATTAATGATGTTATTATTCTTGCAAATAGGAATTATGTGCCCATAGATTTTTTTTCCTTGATATTGATTGCAATCCGTCTTGTCCAATTATTCTTGGTAGACTAATTTTGCATACTATTGGTGACGTGATTGATATGAAAGAAGGCAATATTAAATTTCAATTTCCACTAAGGAAGGGTATGGAACACTGCTACGTCTTGAACTAGCATTGGTTTTCCCCAAAGAGGAGAGGGTGATGCAGCAAAGTGTAGCGTAAGTATTTCCCTCAGTTTTGAGAACCAAGGTATCAATCCAGTAGGAGGCTCCTCAAAAGTCCCACGAACCTACACAAACAAACTGAGAACTCGCAACCAACGCAATAAAGGGGTTGTCAATCCCTTCATGGTCACTTACGAAAGTGAGATCTGATAGAGAAAGTATGATAAGATAAATATAGGTATTTTATAATATAGATGCAGAAAAGTACAGATGCAAATAAAAGTAGATTGAAAGTAATTATGATAAGAGATAGACCTGGGGGCCATAGGTTTCACTAGAGGAAGTGTTACGGTGGGTGAACAAATTACTGTCGAGCAATTGATAGAAAAGCAAATAATTATGACGTTATCTAGGCATGATCATGTATATAGGCATCACGTCCATAACAAGTAGACCGACTCCTGCCAGCATCTATTACTATTACTCCACACATCGACCGCTATCCAGCATGCATCTAGTGTATTAAGTTCATAAGAACAGAGCAACGCATTAAGCAAGATGACATGATGTAGAGGGATAAACTCATGCAATATGATATAAACCCCATCTTGTTATCCTCGATGGCAACAATACAATACGTGTCTTGCAACCCTTTCTGTCACTGGGTAAGATCACCGCAAGATTGAACCCAAAGCTAAACACTTCTCCCATGGCAAGAAAGATCAATCTAGTAGGCCAAACCAAACCGATAATTCGAAGAGACTTGTAAAGATAACTCAATCATACATAAAAGAATTCAGAGAAGATTCCAATATTATTCATAGATAAACTTGATCATAAACCCACAATTCATCGGATCTCGACAAACACACCGCAAAAAGAGATTACATCGAATAGATCTCCACAAGAGAGGGGGAGAACATTGTATTGAGATCCAAAAAGAGACAAGAAGTCATCTAGCTAATAACTATGGACCCGTAGGTCTGTGGTAAACTACTCACAACTCATCGGAGAGGCTATGGTGTTGATGTAGAATCCCTCCATGATCGATTCCCCCTCCGGCAGAGTGTCAGCGGAGGCTCCAAGATGGGATCTCGTAGATACAGAAGGTTACGGCGGTGGAAATTGTGTTTCATGGTGCTCCTAGATGTTTTCGGGGTCCGTGGATATATATATAGGAGAAAGAAGTACGTCGGTGGATGCCCAAGGGGCCCATGAGACAGGGGGCGCACCCCTAGGGGGCGCCCTCCTATCTCGTGGGGCCCTCAGAGCTTTCTTGACTTGCACTCCAGGCTCTCCGGATCAAATTTGTTCCAAAAATAACGCTCCCGAAGGTTTCATTCCGTTTGGACTCCGTTTGATATTCCTTTTCTTCGGAATACTGAAATAGGCAAAAAAACAGCAATATGGGTTGGGCCTCCGGTTAGTAGGTTAGTCCCAAAAATGATATAAATGTGTAGAATAAAGCCCATAAACATCCAAAAGGGGTAATATAATAGCATGGAACAATCAAAAATTATAGATACGTAGGAGACGTATCAAGCATCCCCAAGCTTAATTCCTGCTCGTCCTCGAGTAGGTAAATGATAAAAAGAGAATTTTTGATGTGGAATGCTACCTAGCATAATTCATAATGTAATTTTCTTTCATTGTGGCATGAATGTTCAGATCCTAATAATACAAAATAAAAGTTCATAAAGACATAAGAAATAGTAATACTTCAAGCATACTATTCAAGGTAATCATGTCTTCTCAAAATAACATGGCTAAAGAAAGTTATCCCTACAAAATCATATAGTCTGGCTATGCTCTATCTTCATCGCACAAAGTATTTAATCATGCACACCCCAATGACGAGCCAAGCAATTGTTTCATACTTTAATAATTTCAAACTCTTTCAACTTTCACGCAATACATGAGCGTGAGCCATGGACATAGCACTATATGTGGAATAGAATGGTGGTTGTGGAGAAGACAAAAAGGAGAAGATAGTCTCACATCAACTAGGCGTATCAATGGACTATGGAGATACCCATTAATAGATATCAATGTGAATGAGTAGGGATTGCCATGCAACGGATGCACTAGAGCTATAAATATATGAAAGCTCAAAAAAAGAAACTAAGTGGGTGTGCATCCAACTTGCTTGCTCACGAAGACCTAGGGCACTTTTGAGGAAGCCCATCATTGGAATATACAAGCCAAGTTCTTTAATGAAAAATTCCCACTAGTATATGAAAGTGACAACATATGAGACTCTCTATCATGAAGATCATGGTGCTATTTTGAAGCACAAGTGTGGAAAAAGAGATAGTAGCATTGTCCATTCTCTCTTTTTCTCTCATTTTTTTCTTTTTCTCTTCTTTTTTTTCTTTGGCCTTTTCCTTTTTTTTGGTCTTTTTTTTGTAAAGTCCGAAGTATCATCCCGACTTGTGGGGGAATCATAGCCTTCATCATCCTTTCCTCATGAGGATAATGCTCTAATAATGAAGATCATCACACTTTTATGGATTTACAACTCAAAGCTAGAACAAAATATGACTCTATATGAATGCCTCCGGCGGTGTACCGGGATATGCAATGACTCAAGAGCGACATGTATGAAAATTATGAAGGTGGCCTTGCCACAAATACGATGTCAACTACATGATCATGCAAAGAGCAATATGACAAAAGTAATGTGTGTCATATGAACGGAACGGTGGAAAGTTACATGGCAATATATCTCGGAATGGCTATGGAAATGCCATAATAGGTAGGTATGGTGGCTGTTTTGAGGAAGGAGTATGGTGGGTGTATGGTACCGGCAAAAATTTGCGCAGCACAAGAGAGGCTAGCAATGGTGGAAGGGTGAAAGGGTGCGTATAATCCATGGACTCAACATTAATCAAAAGAACTCATATACTTGTTGCAAAAATTTAGAAGTCATCAAAAATGAAAGCACTACGCGCATGCTCCTAGGGGGATAGATTGGTAGGAAAAAATCATCGCTCGTCCCCGACTGCCACTCATAAGGAAGTCAATCAATAAATAAAATTGTGCTCCAACTTCATCACAAAGCGGTTCACCATACGTGCATGGTACGGGAATCAAAAACTTCAACACAAGCATTCTTCATAATCACCCAACCAGCATGACTTTAATATTACTACCTCCATATCTCAAAAACAATTATCAAGAATCAAGTTGATCATAGCATCCAATTCACTTCCTATGATAGTTTTTATTATACCCAACTTGGATGCTCATCATTCTAGGACCAACTTTATGACAAAAGCAAATACCATGCTGTTCCAAAAGACTCTCAAAATGATATAAGTGAAGCATGAGAGACTAGAAATTTCTTCAAAATTAAGACACCACCGCCGTGCTCTAAAATATATAAGTGAAGCACTAGAGCAAAAACTATCAAGCTCAAAAGATATAAGTAAAGCACATAGAGTATTCTAGCAAATTCTAATCAAATAGGCTTCTCCCAAAAGGTGTGTTACAGCAAGGATGATTGTGGTAAACTAACAAGCAAAGACTAATATAATACACGACGCTCCAAGCAAAACACATATCATGTGGCGAATAAAAATATAGCTCCAAGTAAAGTTACCAATGAACGAAGACGAAAGAGGGGATGCCTTCCCGGGGAATCCCCAAGCTTAGGATTTTGGCTACTCTTGAATATATTGGGGTGCCATGGGCATCCCCAAGCTTAGGCTCTTGCCACCCTTTATTCCATAGTCCATAAAGACTTTACCCAAAACTTGAAAACTTCACAACACAAAACTCAACAGGAAATCTTATAAGCTCCGTTAGTGAAAGAAAACAAAACCACCACATGAGGTACTGCAATGAACTCATTGTTTATTTATTTTGGTGTTAAGCCTACTGTATTCCAACTTCCTTATGGTTTATAAACTAATTTATTAGCCATAGATGTATTGAAATAAGCAAACAACACACGAAAAACAGAATCTGTCAAAAACAGAACAGTCTGTAGTAATCTGTAGCTAACGCAAACTTCTGGAACTCTAAAAATCCTACCAAAATAGGACGTACTGGAAACTTTGTCTATTGATCATCAGCAAAAAGAATCAATGCAAAATCACGTTTCTGTGATTTATTGATTTTTTTCTCGTGAGCGCAAATTTTCTGTTTTTCAGCAGAATCAAATCAACTATCATCATAGTTTATCCTATAGGTTCTACTTGGCACAAACACTAATTAAAAGATAAAAACACATCTAAATAGAGAGTAGATGCAAGATTTATTACTAAACAGGAACAAAAGCAAAGAACATAAAGAAAAATTGGGTTGCCTCCCAACTAGCGCTATCGTTTAACGCCCCTAGCTAGGCATAAAAGCAAGGATAGATTTAACTAGTGCCATCTTTGGCACTTGATGAGGGGGATATCCTTTCTATGGCATTCAATATTCTATTCAAAGTAAGCACATGGCCATTAATGGAAGAAGTAAGATTAAGCACGTTACGGAAGTTTTCCTCCAAACTAGACTTCATCTCTTTAATAATTTCATTTTGATAAAAGCACAAGAGAATAGTTGATTCAACCTTATCATTCAAAGGGTGCCCAAATATGGTTTTCATCTTTTCATAAGTATCTATAGCATCCCTTTCAAGAAAATTTCCTTCAAAAATAGAATCTAAAACTTGTTTAAAAGAAACCGGCAAGCCCACATAAAAACTCTTTAAGTAATCTTCAATTTGATATTGTGGCACATAGCTAGCCCGAATTCTTAATAACCTATCCCAAGCATCTTTTAAAGACTCATCAAGTAAATAACAAAAAATTCCAGAGTCGTCCTCATCAAAATTATTCAAGCTCTCATTGGAGACCCCGGTGAGTCTTATATTGTCATTGTTCATGAGCTTAGAGAGGGTAGATGGGTTGTCCAAGGCACTAGAGCTTGGGAGAAAACCCTTAGTTCTTTTTGACTTAGCCATGGCAAAGGGAAGGCAAACGGAAAAGAGAGGAGGAGATTGGGAAAGAGAGGGCGAATGAAACAGCAAGGGTGAAGTGGGGGAGAGGAAAACGAGAGGCAAATAATGTAAATGCGAGGGAGATGGGTTTGTGATGGGTACTTGGTATGTCTTGACTTGAGCAAAGACCTCCCCAGCAACGGCGCCAGAAATCATTCTTGCTACGTCTTGAGATAGCGTTGGTTTTCCCCGAAGAGGAGAGGGTGATGCAGCAAAGTGTAGCGTAAGTATTTCCCTCAGTTTTGAGAACCAAGGTATCAATCCAGTAGGAGGCTCCTCAAAAGTCCCACGCACCTACACAAACAAACTGAGAACTCGCAACCAACGCAATAAAGGGGTTGCCAATCCCTTCACGGTCACTTACGGAAGTGAGATCTGATAGAGAAAATATGATAAGATAAATATATTTTTGGTATTTTATAATATAGATGCAGAAAAGTAAAGATGCAAATAAAATTAGATTGAAAGTAAATATGATAAGAGATAGACCCGGGGACCATAGGTTTCACTAGAGGCTTCTCTCGAGAGCATAAGTATTACGGTGGGTGAACAAATTACTGTCGAGCAATTGATAGAAAAGCAAATAATTATGATGTTATCTAGGCATGATCATGTATATAGGCATCACGTCCATAACAAGTAGACCGACTCCTGCCAGCATCTATTACTATACTCCACACATCGACCGCTATCCAGCATGCATCTAGTGTATTAAGTTCATAAGAACAGAGCAACGCATTAAGCAAGATGACATGATGTAGAGGGATAAACTCGTGCAATATGATATAAACCCCATCTTGTTATCCTCGATGGCAACAATACAATACGTGTCTTGCAACCCTTTCTGTCACTGGGTAAGATCACCGCAAGATTGAACCCAAAGCTAAACACTTCTCCCATGGCAAGAAAGATCAATCTAGTAGGCCAAACCAAAGCGATAATTCGAAGAGACTTGTAAAGATAACTCAATCATACATAAAAGAATTCAGAGAAGATTCCAATATTATTCATAGATAAACTTGATCATAAATCCACAATTCATCGGATCTCGACAAACACACCAAAAAAAGAGATTACATCGAATAGATCTCCACAAGAGAGGGGGAGAACATTGTATTGAGATCCAAAAAGAGACAAGAAGCCATCTAGCTAATAACTATGGACCCGTAGGTCTGTGGTAAACTACTCACAACTCATCGGAGAGGCTATGGTGTTGATGTAGAATCCCTCCATGATCGATTTCCCCTCCGGCAGAGTGCCGGCGGAGGCTCCAAGATGGGATCTCGCAGATACAGAAGGTTACAGCGGTGGAAATTGTGTTTCGTGGTGCTCCTGGATGTTTTCGGGGTCCGTGGATATATATATATATAGGAGAAAGAAGTATGTCGGTGGATGCCCGAGGGGCCCATGAGACAGGGGGGCGCACCCCTAGGGGGGCGCCCTCCTATCTCGTGGGGCCCTCAGAGCTTTCTTGACTTGCACTCCAGGCTCTCCGGATCAGATTTGTTCCAAAAATAACGCTCCCGAAGGTTTCATTCCGTTTGGACTCCGTTTGATATTCCTTTTCTTCGGAATACTGAAATAGGCAAAAAAAACAGCAATATGGGTTGGGCCTCCGGTTAGTAGGTTAGTCCCAAAAATGATATAAATGTGTAGAATAAAGCCCATAAACATCCAAAAGGGGTAATATAATAGCATGGAACAATCAAAAATTATAGATACTTTGGAGACGTATCAAACACTTCCCTAGAACAATAATTAGGCCACGATATGAATCGATCATGAGGGCATCTTATGGATCTAGAACTAAAGATGACAAAAGTTAGATCCTACACGTTATGCCTAGCTAGGGGCGTAAAACGATAGCGCTTGTTGTGAGGCAACCCAATGAATAACATTTATTTTTGCTTTTTGCTTTATGTTCTTGAGTGTTAGCACAATTATGATACTGTTATGATTGTGTTTTTTTGTGTTTTAATTAGTGTTTGTGCCGAGTAAGACCTTTGGGAAGACTTGGGTGAAAGTTTAAGTGATCTTGCTAAAAACAGAAACTTTTGCGCTCACGAGATTCGTTATCATTCTTTACAGAAGAGTGATTTTAAGTTGATTCTTTTTGCAGAGGATTAATAGACAAATTCCTCACGTCCACCAGTTTATTTCATAATTTTGGGAGTTACAGAAGTATTCCAAATTTTCATATTGCTACAGACTGTTCTGTTTTTGACAGATTCTGTTTTCTTTGCGTTGTGTGCTTGTTTTGATGATTCTATGGTTTTCTTTGATGAGTTTTGGCCATAGAAAAGTTGGAATGCAGTAGTTATAATGCAAAAACAAAATAATAATAGGTTTGCTACAGTACTTATAGTAGTGGTTTGGTTTATTATACTAACGCGTCTCATGAAGGTTTTGTTTGAGTTTTGTGTGATTGAAGTTTTCAAGTTTTGGGTTATCTTACGATGGATGAAGGAATAAGGATAAGAAAAAGGCTAAGCTTGGGGATGCCCGAGGCACCCCAAGATAATATTTAAATAAGTAGCAAGCAACTAAGCTTGGGGATTCCCCCGAGTGGCATCCCCGCTTTCTTCTAACAACCATCGGTATTTTACTTGAAACTATATTTTTATTCGTTACATGATATGAGTTTTGCTTGGAGCGTCTTGTATGATATGAGTCTTTGCTTGTTTTGCTTTGTGTTTTAAGTGTTGAATCATTGCTGGACACACCCTTTTTAGAGAGCCAAAAATTATGCTATGCTTGCTCCTATGCTTCACTTAAATTTTTAGAGCCATGGACTTGCTCTAGTACTTCACTTATATCTTTTTGAGCATGGTGTGATTTGTTAATTTTGAAGAAATGCTCTCATGCTTCGGTTAGATTTATTTGGGAGTTAGTAAATTTTTAAGAAATTCTCTCTTGCTTCACTTAGATTATTTTCAGAGAAAACAAAATTATGCTCATGATCTTCACTTATATTTGTTTGAGCTTATCAAAAGCAACATATCTATACTACTATAGTACATGAATTTTTAAACATTTGAATATGCCTTGCTCTCCCTTGTTTTACCCGCCACTTCCCAAATAGATTCATCTGTAGCCGTCAACTCTATCAAATCGTACGACATGTTTCACCTGGATTCGCCACCTAATCAATCCCGCCAAACCTGAAAACCAGATGCCTCTTCTAGAGAACTCCACAACACACAGAAGCCTCCAGGATTCACATGTATCTCCTGTGCTAGCGCGTCGGGGCGACGGAGCCATGGAGGCATAGAGTGTGCCGCCTGTCAGTGTGTGTTGTGTGCGGCCTTGGCTGCTGGATTCGGGTGCTAGCAGGCCTGCTGACGATGACTAGACGAGGCGAGCGCAATTGCCGGATGGCCCGGTCGTGTGCTGCGCCGGCGGCGACGTGGCAATCCGCTCTGCTCCACGGCCGGTCGGCGTGGCGTGACGCTTGGTTAACATTCGGCAGGCCCAGGGGGCAGATACGGAAGAAGTGACGGCGACGCGATGGCGCACCGCTGGATTGTGTTCTATTTTGGGGGAACTCTGCTTGACAGCCAGAGGCAGAGAGCTGACCTGTTTTTGTTTTAGCAAATGAGAGCTGACCTGGTGTTGACGTTTTTATTTCTTGAGCAGTTGGTGTTGGCGTTTCTGAGTGGGTCTGCTTATAGTTGGCCCAGTGGCAAGCTTCAAGGCCCGTATGCATATAGTTGATTGTCAGCCCAAAACCATAAAGGCAGGACGTAGAAGGTCGAGCGATTACGCCTCACTTCCTCAAAAAAAATAAGTGATTCCCCCTCAAATAAAAAAATGTTCAAGAAAATAGAAGGTCGGGCGGAAAGGCTATTCTCACGTTTTGCATGAATTTTATGATGCTACAGTGCATATACATGTATTGTACTCTCTCTGTAAAGATATATAAGGGCATTTAGATAACTAAATGCTCTTATATTTCTTTACGGATGGAGTATATATGGACTTATACATACCCATCTTTTTCACAAAAAATATCGATACACATGGTATAGAAAGCATTAATTCCATCTATGTCCAAGTGATGTAGAATGCATGTAGATGATTATTTTTTGAAAAAACATTGACCCCATGATGTGATTTACCGTTTTAAGAATATTAACAATAAGTTTGTCAAGTAAGTGTTAACCAAAATTACTTTATACATGTTTTGCAAATATAAGAAAATTAAATCTTTTTTTCATGAACGTTGTAACTCGACATGAGGTAGCGAAGCTAAAACTACATATAAAATGTGTTCCATTTATATTTAAAATAATCTTGTTTGTGTGAAAAATGTAATTAAAAATGCACATATGCAAAGCACGTGCCTTCGACTAGTATGAAAATAGTCCCAAAGTGATAGATATCGAAGGAGGATATAATAAAAACTTTCATGAAGATCATTGGACAAAATAAACTTGATTCTTAGTAATGATTTTGAGATATGACGATATGATATGTGAGTCATGTTGATGAGTAATTGTGCTTTAGTAAGAATATTAATGTTAAGGTCTGTGATTCCCGATGCAAGCACGAAAGTCAATAGTTATGCAATGAAATTTATATCCTACTTATGGTGCATTATTCGGTGTTACTTATGCTTAATGCTTGGGTACGAGATTTTTCGCTTTTTGGTTGGTCGCTTCTCAATCTTTTTGCTAGCCTTCATTTTGCACTAAGCATGATCACTACTTGTGCATCCAAAATCCTTTAAACCAGTTTTGCCTTATGAGTCCACTATACCTACCTATATCGGTATTTCCATGCCGCTCTAAGCAAATTTGCATGTGCCATCTCTAATGTTCAAAATAAATTTCTCTTTTGTGTGCTCTACTACTCGCGAGGCAGTAAAAGGTAGCCAATATTTTCCATGCTAGATGTGTTATTCTCACGACGAATGTTTATTCACTTGTCATTGCACAAGAGTACGGCAAAGGTACTAGGGATGCTCAGTCCCGTAACAAATAAATGAATTTACTTTATGTTGTCAAATAATAAATTTCTTGGAAAGTGTTGGTATGGAGGGCACCCGTGGATACGGCTAGCCATGGAAAGTGAAAGTTATGGTGGAAAAAGGAATAAACTTTATTTTTTTTATTTGGGAACCGCCTATTATGTATCTAGCATTGAAAGTGTTGGGATGCTCCAAGTCGTTTTCGTTGGTAGGAAAAGTATGCCTCTCAAAAATATATTTATCTCTCAATTTAATCTTTGAGCTCTGGCACCTCTACAAATCAGTACTTCCCTCCGCAAAGGGCCTTTCTTTTACTTATGCAATTTTTATTTTGAATTTGAGTCTCCATCTTCTCTTATAAAGCACCAACTAAGGGGCACTACGATCATATTTGAGCATAGGTGTAGCTAATATTCGAGTGTGCTTCATGACTGGATCAATGATTGAGCATGATGGGCTAGGGATAGCTTGCTTTAGTGTTGATATTTTGAAAGACATGGTTGCTTGTTGGTATGCTTGAGTATTAAAGTCTTCATTTCAAAATTAGACTATTACTTTGAATCATATAAAAGTCCATATGTCCATGCTATAAAAAAAGAATGTGATGAACATGTTAGGTAGCATTCCGCATCAAAAATTTTGTTTTTTATCACTTACCTACTCGAGGACGAGCAGGAATTAAGCTTGGGGATGCTAATACGTCTCCAACGTATCTATAATTTTTATTGTTACATGCTGTTATATTATCATTCTTAGATGTTTTACAATCATTTTATAGTCATTTTGTATCATTTTTTGGTACTAACCTATTGACATAGTGCCCAGTGCCAGTTGTTGTTTTCTGCATATTTCTTACATCACAGGAAATCAATATCAAACAGAGTCCAAACACAAAGCAACTCCTGAGGGATTTTTTTGGCCCAGAAGAAAGCCAATGGGCCAAGGAAGCACCTGAGGTGCTGCTCGAGGTGAGCTGCACCCACCAGGGCACGCCAGGAGGCCCAGGCGCGCCCTGGGAGGTTGTGCCCATCTCGGGTGCGACCCGAACCGCCTCTTTGCTCTATAAATACCCCAATCTTCCAGAAACCCTAGGGGAGTTGATGAAATATTGATCCAGCCGCCGCAGAGTACAGAACCACCAGATCCAATCTAGACACCGTCATGGAGGGGTTCACCACTCCCATTGGTGCCTCTCCTATGATGCGTGAGTAGTTCTTTGTAGACCTATGGGTCCGTAGTTAGTAGCTAGATGATTTCCTCTCTCTCTCTCTCTCTTGATTATCAATACAATGGTCTCTTGGAGATCCATATGATGTAAGTCTTTTGGTGGTGTGTTTGTTGGGATTCGACGAACTTTGAGTTTATGATCAGATCTATGTTTTTATCCATGAAAGTTATTTGAGTCTTCTTTGATATCTTATATGCATGATTGCTTATAGCCTCGTATTTCTTCTCCGATATTTGGGTTTTGTTTGGCCAACTTGATCTATTTATCTTGCAATGGGAAGATGTGCTTTGTAGTGGATTCGATCTTACGGTGCTTGATCCCAGTGACAGAAGGGGAACCGACATGTATGTATCATTGCTAGTAAGGATAACAAGATGATATCTATATCTGCCGCAATAGATAAATGGATCTTGTCTACATCATGTCATCGTTCTTATTGCATTACTCTATTTTCTCATGAACTTAATACACTAGATGCAAGCTGGATAGTGGTCGATGTGTGGAGTAATAGTAGTAGATGCAGGCAGGAGTCGGTCTACTAATCTTGGACATGATGCCTATATAATGATCATTGCCTAGATATTGTCATGATTATTTGAAGTTCTATCAATTGCCCAACAGTAATTGTTTTCCCACCGTTTGCTATTTTTCACGAGAGAAGCCACTAGTGAAACCTACGACCCCCGGGTCTCGTTTCTTCATATTTGCCATTGCGATCTTTTTCCTTTGCATTTATTTTCAGATCTATTAAACCAAAAATACAAAAATACCTTGCTACAATTTATTTGTTCCGCGATCTATTTATCCTATCTACCACTTTTACCTCACGTTTTTGCCTATCTTGAGGCGTCGTACCCGAAAAGGGATTGACAACCCCTTTAACACGTCGGGTTGCGAGTATTTGTTATTTGTGTGCAGGTGATGTTTACGTGGTTTGAGGAGGTTCTCCTACTAGTTTGATACCCTTGGTCTCATCACCGAGGGAAATACCTACCGTCGCTATACTGCATCATCCCTTCCTCTTTGGGGAAATACGGATGTAGTTCTAGCAGACATCACTTACTAATGAATTGGTTCACCGAAATGAGTTTCATATACTAGTACATGCTAAACCTGTTATGTGTGTGCTTGTTTCTTCTTTTATAATGTTGACAGAATATTGTGGAAGAGTGCATTATTAAGCAATGGTAAAGGAAGTAATGCAGATAAGGTTCAGGATAGTGAGACATCCTTGTTGGTCTCCAACAAAGCTGATAAAACAACTAACGAAAACTATTGAAGACAGTGAGGCAACCCCAAAGTCCTATCTTGGTGTAGTGTTCGAGTTACTGGCCACTACCGCCGGCACAAGCTATTCAAACTCATTGTCTGAATCAGTTCGATTTCTTGAGTCTTAACTACAAGCTGAGAGACATCGATCAGCGGTGTTGCGACAAAAATCTGAAGGATTGCGGAAGTCCCTCGAACATTCAGATGCATACTTTCTGGTGCAACAGCAAGCATTGGAGGATTTTAGCGCCAAACAGGATAAAGCTAATAAGCTTGCTAAGCTTATTGCCAGCATGGTGGATACCCAGGATAACGTTTCTTGAGCTCTTTTGAAGTTGTTTTAGTTATGGATTTGTTTTGCTGCCGCATTTATTTGCACTGGTGGACAATTTAGGCGGCCAGTGTATGTAATATGTGTAATAGCCGTAATAGCCTACCATTAGTTGCTTGCTTATTTATTTCTTTGTTGTCTTGTTTAGTTATTTGCTTGTAGTCACTGCAGTTCTTTTTTCGCGTTTTTCTAGTGGCCACAATAACCTATTTTTATAACTATGCCACAATAACCATGGCAACACATGGACTGTTGTAACCATGGTCTTGCTACCTGATGTAGTAACCATGGGCCTCCTACGGGTCGTAGGACCCATGGGCCTTCTACGGGCCGTAGGGTCCATGGGCCTTCTATGGGCCATAGGATCCATGGGCCTTCTATGGGCCGTAGGATCCGTGGGCCTTCTATGGGCCATAGGATCCATGGGCCTTCTAAGGGCCATAGGATCCATGGGCCTTCTACGGGCAGTATAATCGTTTCACCAAACATGGGCCATACTATACGTGGACCAATAACAGTCCGCAAAATGGGCCGCGCAATGGGCTAGAGTGGAAACCGTCTGTTTTATGGCCCGACCATAATGGGCCGTTAATAGGCCATATTTGATGATGCTATGAAAACAACCCAACAGGTTAATGGGCCACAAACGGGCCGACTGTAACCACGGGCTGAATTTGGCCCACAAGCGGAATAGCCCAGTAACGGACCGTAAGTAACAGAATTCTGGAAATGAGCCCAAGAATAAATGGGCCCTTACAAGGCCGGAAGTTAACACGGGCTGGAAACGGTCGACGGAATAATGGGACATTAATGGGTATAAAGCGATACATTGTTCATTATGGTCCAGTTTCATCTCCGGCCTTTAATGGGCCCAGAGTTACAAAGGGCCTCCAATGGACCGAAAGACATCATGGTCCATACATGGGCTGGAAGTTATAACGGGCTAGAATCATATTGGGCGGCCCAGATGACGCTACTGGGCCTAATTCTTGGATAGGACGTAACGGGTCATGAGTTAGCGGGTTGTAAATGGGCTATGTGCGAAAAAGCTGTTAACAGGCTTTTCGTGGGCCGGCCCGCTACCTTTTGACCAAGTCAAACGGGCCGGCCTTTTCACCAGAATGGGTCTCTGTTGGGTCGTGCCATGTGTCGACGTATCATAGGCGCCTTCGATCCAATGAGTGGCTGACATATGTCCTAACGGCGAGCCAACATGTGGTTCCTCTGGCCATTGAGAATTTTACACGTGGAAAATCCCCATTAGTCTGGGTTGTTAACGGGTTATTAGATCCAAACCAGAACCCGATAGCTTAACGGCGACCCGTTACGGTGGATGCCACGTGTCGGTTACCCTTGATGAAAGCACTTCTATGACACGCGATTTATCATCATGGAAGTGGACACTTCCGTGATGATAATTTTGGTAATGTCATGGAACACTTCTACAACAACACATGTATGACTATCTTGATTCTGTCATAAAATCGTCATGGATGTACATGCATGACAGAAAACGTGACCTACTATGACAAACACGTATCATCACGGAAGTGTATTTTTAGTTATATGACCTAAGCGGTAGTGCCACAAGAAAGTGCTACTATCATCATCAACTCTACATCTTTTGGCATCAATGTTATGAACATGTGTATCATCACTATCAAGATTCAATAAGAATAAACCCCTCACAATGGGTGCTTGACCATAAAATATATTACCCACATAAATAGAACAACCATTATTCTCTGATTTAAATGAGTAACCATCTCACATTAAACAAGATCCATATATAATGTTCATGCTCAACACATACACTAAGTAACAATTATTCAGGTTCATCTCTAATCCCGATGGTAAACGAAGAGCGAGTGTGCTGACGGCAATCACATCAACCTTGGAGCCATTTCCCATGTGCATCGTCACTTCGTCCTTCGCCAGCCTTCTTCTATTCCGTAGTTCCTGTTTTGAGTTGCAAATGTGAGCAACCGAACTGGTATCAAATACCCAGGAACTACAACGGGAGCTTGTAAGGTACACATCAATAACATGTATATCATGTACCTTTGTTGACGTTGGCCCCCTTCTTGCCAGCCAGATACTTGGGGTAATTCTGCTTCCAGTGGCCAGTTCCCTTGCAATAGGAGCACTCAGTTTCTGGCTTGGGTCTAGCCTTGGGTTTCTTCACGGGAGGAGCAACTGCTTTGCCACTCTTCTTGAAGTTTTCCTTCTTTCCCTCGCCGTTCTTGAAACTAGTGGTTTATTGACCATCAACACTTGATGCTCCTTTTGGATGTCTGACTCCGCAACTTTCAGCATCGCGTACAGCTAGGAGACTGACTTGTTCATCCCTTGCATGTTATAGTTCAACACAAAGCTCTTGTAGCTAGGTGGTAGCGAGTGAAGAACTCTATCCGTGACCGCCTCAGGTGGGATCTCAACTCCCAACTCAGCCAGACGGTTGTAATACCTAGACATTCAGAGTATGTGCTCACTAACAGAGTTGTTCTCCTCCATCTTGCAGGCATAGAACTTATCAGAGGTCTCATATCTCTCGATCCGGGCATTCTTCTTGAAAATAAACTTCAACTCCTGGAACATCTCGTATGCTCCATGACATTCAAAACACCTTTGAAGTCCCGGTTCTAAGCCATACATCATGGCGCACTGAACTATTGAGTAGTCATCAATACACGACTGCCAGGCGTTCACAACATCCATAGTCACTAGAGGGGGTGGCGTACCAAGCAGTGCATCAAGGACATAAGACTTTTGGGCAGCCATGAGGATAATCCTCAGATTGCGGGCCCAGTCCACAAAGTTGCTTCCATCATCTTTCAGCTTAGCTTTATCTAGGAACGCATTGATATTCAGGGAAGTTACTGCGCGAGCCATTGATCTACAACATAATTTGCAAAGATATCTTAGACTATTGTTCAAAATAATGAGTTCAATTAATCATATTACTTAAGAACTCCCACTCAAATATACATCCCTCCGGTCATCCGAGTGTAACATGATCCAAATTCACCAACCCAAGTCCGATCATCACGTGAGATGAGGTGTTTTCAATGGAGAACATCTCCATGTTGATCATATCTACTATATGACTCATGTTTGATCTTTCGGTCTCTTATGTTCCGAGGCCATGTCTGTATATGCTAGGCTCGTCAAGTTAAACCCAAGTGTTCTGCATGTGCAACACTGGCTTGCACCTGTTGTATGCGAACGCAGAGTCTATCACACCCGATCATCATGTGGTGCTTCGAAACGACGAAGTTTCGCAATAGTGCACACTTGGGGAGAACACAATTTTATCTTGAAATTTTAGTGAGAGATCACCCTATAATGCCACCATCATCCTAAGCAAAATAAGATGCATAAAAGGATTAACATCACATGCAAATCATAAGTGAGTTGATATGGCCATCATTTTGTGCTTTTGAACTCCATCTTCAAAGCACGGACATGATCTCCATCGTCACCAGCATGACACCATGATTTGCATCATCATGATCTCCATCATCGTGTCGCCATTGGGGTTGTCACGCCAACCATGCTTCTACAACTATTGCTACCTCTTAGTGATAGAGTAAAGCATTACATAGCGTTTAATGCTTGACATGCAGGTCATACATTAATTAAAGACATCCCTATGGCTCCTGTCGATTGTTGTATTCATCGACATGCAAGTCGTGATAACCTATACAAAACATGATCATCTCATACATCAAATATATCTCATCATGTATTTGGCCATATCATATCACAACATACCCTGCAAAAACAAGTTAGTCATCCTCTACTTGCTGTTGCATGTTTTACATGGCTATTATGGGTAACTAGTAAGAACCGATCTTACCTGCGCAAAGCCAAAACGGTGATATGCAAGTTGCTATTTAACCTTCTACAAGGACCGCCTTTGTCGAATCCGATTCAACTAAGGTGGGAGAGGCAAACACCCGCCAGCCATCTTTATGCAACAAGTTGCATGTCAGTCGATGGAACCGGTCTCATGTGCATGGACATGTAAAGTTGGTCCGGGCCGTTTCATCCCACAATACCACTAAATCAACAAAAGACTAAGGAAGGAAGCAATCTGAATATCAACGCCCACAAACTCCTCTGTGTTCTACTCGTGATGTCATCTACGCATAGACCTAGCTAATGATACCACTGTTCAGAAACGTTGCATGGGAAACAAAAAAATTCCTATGCTCACCAAGATCAATCTAGGGGATGAAAATATACGAGAGGAGAGATTGCATCTACATACCCTTGTAGATTGCTAAGCGGAAGCGTTAAGAAACATGGTTGATGTAGTCGTACGTCTTTGCGATCCAATCACGATCCGTCCACGAACTCCTGATCAAGTGCCGAATGGATGGCACCTCCATGTTCAACACACATACGGCTTGATGACAGCTTCACCTCCTCATTCCAGTGAGCGATGGTGAAGTAGTAGCTCGAGTTCCCAGCAGCACGACGGTGTGGTGGCGGTGGTGGTGGAGCAATCTCAAAAGAGCTTCGCTAAGCAAAACTGATAGAGGAGAGAGAGAGAGAGAGAAAGAGAGAGAGAGAGAGAGAGAGAGAGAGAGAGAGGGAGAGAGAGAGAGAGAGGAACTATGATGGAGAGGAAGGGCAACACCGTGGCATGAATGGGTGCGGCTGCCCTCACTCTACACCGCTATATATAGGGGGAAGGGAGGAGAGGGAGGCGCCCTAGGGTTTCCCTTAGGGGGGCGGCGGCCACCAGATGTGGGTGCCCCTAGGGAAACCCTATTTTGGATTGGCCCCCAAGCCAAGAGTGCGCCGGCCCTTGGGGGGCTCCCCCACCCCTTGGCCGAATGGTCTAGGGCTTGGGGTGGCGCCCAACCCCTTGTGGGCTGGTGTGACCCCTTCCCTTGGCTCATGAGGCCCCTCAACATTTGTCGGGGCCCCCCGAAACCTTTTTCGGTCTTCCGGCGATAACCCGATACCTCCCGAAACACTTCCGGGCTCCAAATCCCTTCGTCCTATATATCAATCTTCACCTCCGGACCACTCCGGAGTTCCTCATCATGTTCGGGATCTCATCATTGACTCCGAACAAGCTTTAGTCACCAACACAATATCTCAACTATACCTAGATTGTCACCAAACGATAAGTGTGTAGACCCTGCGGGTTCGAGAACTATGTAGACATGACCGAGACACCTCTATGGTCAATAACCAATAGCAGGACTTGGATGTCCATATTGGTTCCTACATATTCTATGAAGATATTTATTGGTTGAACCTCGATGTCAAGGATTCAGCTAATCTCGTATGCAGTTCCCTTTGTCCATTGATATGTTACTTGCCCGAGAATCAATCGTCGGTATCTCCATACCTAGTTCAATCTCGTTACCGACAAGTCTCTTTACTCGTTATGTAATACAAGATCCCATGGCTAACTCTTTAGTCGCATTGCTTGCAAGCTCATTGTGATGTTGTATTATCGAGTGGGCCCTGAGATACCTGTTCATCATACGGAGTGACAAATCCCACTCTTGATCCATGCCAACTCAATAGACACCCTCAGAGATACCTGTAAAGCATCTTTCTAGTCACCCAGTTACGTTGCGACTTTTGATACACACAAGGTACTCCTCTGGTGTCCATGAGTTGCATGATCTCATGGTCATAGGAACGGATACTTGACATGCAGAAAATGATAGCAATAAACTTGATATGATCATATGCTACGCTTATAGTTTGGGTCTTGACCATCACATCATTCTCCTAATGATGTGATCCCATTATCAAATGACAACTCTTGTCTATGGCTAGGAAACCATAGCCATCTTTGATCAACGAGCTAGTCCGGTAGAGGCTCACTAGGGACATGTTGTTGTCTATGCATCCACACATTTATTTGCGTTTCCAATCAATACAATTATAGCATGGATAATAAATGATTATCACGAACAAGAAAAATATAATAATAACCACTTTATTATTGCCTCTAGGTTATATATCCAACAATAAAATCATTTTTACACTAACATAGTGCAAAAAATGATATTATATTTTAGGACGGGGGAAGTAGTATTTAGTTGGTCTGACCTTTGTGAGTCGTGTTAAGCGCGAGATCTGACATCAATTGACACGTGCCAGATCTCCTATGGTGCCTAATTTCAATGTCCTGGATTTTTTTTTTTTGTAGAGGTTAAGGTAAAGGGCTAGTTTGTGTGAGGACCAATATGTGATTAGGTGGCTAGGAAAGTGGTTGCATCCTAAACTAGTAAGGATTCAATATTAGATATTGTTTGAGTTGTGAGAGAAAGGGAAAAAATAAAATGCATTAAAAAAATCTCAAATAAAATTTTAACATGGATTTGTCCTATCCTATAAATTTCTTTAGCCATAGTTGACTTTGTCTATTGGAATTTGTGCCAAAAGACGCCTAACTAAAATTTCTGTTTATAAGATGTCTATATGTTCATAGGGTGAACATTTGTAAATAATGGCACTCCCTCCGATCCAAATTAATTGACGTTGTTTAAGTATAAGTTTAGTACAAAATTATACTAAAGCAGGGTCAATTAATATGAATACATGATTTGCAATAAAATGGTCATATAAACTTATATTCCAAGTTTCCGTAAAACTTGTAGTGTGTTGTAAGCACTTCTATTCTACCGAAATTCGTAAACAAACTAAACCTGAAAGGAACTACCTTAGGAACATGAGGAGTGTCAAGCACAACAAGCGGAGCATGAATCTTATCACTCCACTAAGTCAGATAAGCAGACACGTGGAAATATAGAAAAGTAAGTAGAAGGGAATATATATGTGTATACCTAACAAAGCAAGAACGACACAAATCCAAGGAAAATAAAGCATTGAAGCTTAGAGAGGCAATAATTCTGTAAGTGATTGTGAACACTATTAAATTCTTGAATATACATAGTCAAGTAGAAAAAGATTGCTCATATAATCATGTTCTAAAAAAGATTCACATATTATCTTTTTTTTTGACCCGTCTCACACATATTATCATGAGTTGAGGAAGCACCCAATTTTGAGTGATGTGGATATCCACTGGGGCAATAATTACCTTAATGATTTATTCCCATGATTGAATAGTGTTAAATCATAAGGCTGGTCATAATGGTGAGTATCATATACTAGTATCATGCATATGATACTAGTGTATGATACTACGTCCATAATGTATAGTATTTTAAGTTAGTATCTTAGATTGCCTTATTAATTGACATGCATGACAAAAAGTAGTACACCATTTAATATAATACAGTATCATGATATGATACCACATCCTCTTTCTTCATTTAATTATGTGCCACATCATCCAAAAAGCCTAGTTGGCATGCATGATACCACTTATGATACTCCCATTACAACCAGCCTAAGCTATGCATATCGGACATAAAAATGATTAATGAATTTGTACTTATTACACCCCTTAGTTTTCCCGATCATAATTGCTAGTACTTTTTCCATACTAACTTCAGCATGATAGATGGTTGTATTTTTTGCGTGTGTACGAGAATAACATGAATGGTAGTGAAGTTGAATTTTGTTTTCATGTACAAATCATATGTTTAGTGTTAAGAAACAAAGCTTGCGAGTAGGCATGTACACATGTCATACATTGACATGGTTGCAGCGCATATGATATTGCATTGGCATTATCTCAAGGATATGAAAAGAAGATATACACAATTAGTCTTGATGTCAATTGGCCACTTCCATTTTTGGAAACTTCTATTTATCAAAATCAACCGACAGTAGCTTTTGCACATGTAAGTTCCATTTTGTTTTTATTTTTGTACACATTGTACTCTGTATCTAATTTTCATATATAGAACTTAGATGTAAAGAGGAAACTTTGCAAAATTGCAAATAAGACAACTGCCAATATAGACAGAACTCGATGTAATAGGCACACAACTATGATTTTGGGTATATTATCGGTACCGAGTCAGATTACATTTGTGCAACATGTATAGCACTAAACTAGAATAATGTGCCAGTACAAGATTTCATCGACACATCAGATCCTATAGAACGCTACCACACACCACTCTCCTCCCAGGCATTTCAATAATACCAAGATCTCCGGCTTAATTATTACTCAGTAAATTCAGCTGTCTGATGGTTTTGATAAGTGGAAATATCCTTGGGGCAGCTCGTCCTTTTCATCCATTAAAATGTATAAAAACTTGACCATAGGAGAGCATGCTGCCCCATCTTCAAGAGAATATGGAAAATACTGCTATGCTCAGATACAAATTTTAATTTTGGTTGTTGTTGCTGCATTTTAATTTTAATTTTAATTTTGGTTTTTCCTCATATTTTAATACGAGGAATCTCCTTCACAAGAAATCTTTTCACTTTCCCTCCTATGATTGTGAACTTTGTCGGGTTGATTCTGAGGAAATTACTCTTCACTCTTTTTTGGATTACCCTTTTGCTTTTAGCTATTGGGACTCCATTCCTGTGCACAAAAATAGAGGGATCTACGTCTGTGATGAGATCATGATCCTAACACAAGCTCTACCACCCACAATTGCTCTTGAGATTTCCATCACGGGCTGCTAGCACATCTGGATGCAAAGAAATGGTAAAAATTTCAAGGCTCATCCACCCTCTGTTAATTCATGGAGAAGACTTCTAGGACTAATCTATTTTTACTTAGGCACAAGATCAAGAATAAGTTTGAAGGCAATCTTTGCAACCGGATTGATCAGTTCCTGAACTAGTTTATCATGTTACAACGGGATTCACTAGGACTAACATTGGATAGTTGGCTAGATTAGTAGCCTTTTTATTCATTTTTGCCTCCACATATTTTTTTAGAGAAAGGGCATGAAGCCCGACTTCAAATTATTGAAGCCATCAACTAACTAGGATACAAAGGAGCTAATTACAAAGGCCAAAACTTGACCAAAAATTGAAATGTCACGGGCAGATCACGCTTGAGACCAGGAGCTACAGGTACACTACTAGGGAAAACCCTAGTAGTAGCGCTTGTTTTTAAGCTAGTAGTAGCGCTTGTGCAAGCGCTACCACTAAGGCGCTACATCTAACTAGTAGCAGTAGCGCTAGATGGACGCGCTACTGCTATACCTAGTTAGCAGTAGCGCGTTCCTATAGTAAGCGCTACTGATAGTACTAAGTAGCAGTAGCGCTTCTTCTGAAAAGCGCTGCTGCTAACTTTTCCTGTATTTTTAAAAATACAGCTTATTTTCGTTGTGGTTTTATATACAATACTTTCATCATATGATTTTATGACCATGATTAGTTATTATATATAACGATGGGTGAAATGAACATGGAGTAGATTTAAGTGGAGGCAACATGTGGTGCATGTCAAAAGTACTATTAATCCAAACTTGATCTAGTTTGGATTAGTAGTACTTTCAATGTGCACCACATGTTGCCTCCACTTGAATCTAATCCATGTTCATTTCA